>NW_006921633.1:14372257-14373960 GCF_000298275.1 Orycteropus afer afer
AGTGCCTAAGGCATTTGACTGCTAACCAGAAGGATAGAGGTTCAAACCCACCAGCCATTCCTCAGAAGGAAGGTTGGGCAATCTACTTCCGTAGTGATACCACCTTGGAAACCCGAGGAGGGGTTGCTATGAGTCAGACCCGACTCGATGGCAGTGGGTTAGTTTTTTTGGAGTAGGTGTATGGATATTATCCTATCACTGACAGCACTGTACTTCAGGATAGATCTTGATACATTCTTTGTGATGATGAATACCACACCATTCCTCTTTGTCGTTCCTGGCAGTAGATCATATGATTGTCTGATATAAAATAGCCAAAACTAGTCTATTTCTATTCACTAATGTCTAGGATATCAAACTTTATACATTCCATTTCATTTTTGACAACTTCCAATTCTCCTAGATTCACACTTTATACATTGCAAGTTCTGATTGTTAATGGATATTTGCAGCTGTTTCTTCTTATCTTGAGATGTGCCACATCAGCAAATGGAAGTCTTGAAATCTTTACTCTATCCATGTCATTAAGGTTGGCTCTACTCTGAGAAGGCAGCTCCTCCCCTGTCGTATTATAAGTGCCTGCCCACCAGAGGGGCTCATCTTCCAGCACTATATCAGACAATGTTTCAGGGCTATTCATAAACTTTTCCAGTAATATATCAGACAATGTTTCATAAGGTACTATAAAACCCTTCTGCTATTCATAAGGTTTCCACTGGCAAATTTTTTGAGAAGTGGATGGCCTCTTCCTTCTTCTGAGTCTTTCTTACTCTGGAAGCTCCACTCAAACCTGTCCACCATGGGCAACTCTGCTGGCATTTGGCACCAGAGGCTTCCAGCCTCACAGCAACACTCAAGCCACCACAGTACAACAAACTGACAGACAAGTTTGTCTCCCTTAGCTGTTCTAAACTGCTAGGATATAATATTTGTTACATATAATAATAATTGTTACTGTGGTTTTGTTTTGTTTTGTTTTGTTTTTTACCATTGATTTGGTTCTGACTCATGGCAACTCCATTTGTACAGCACAGAACTGCTCTGTAGAGTTTTCAAGGCTGTGATCTTTCGGAAGAAGATCACCAGGCCTGTCTTCCAAAGAACTCCTGGTTGGGTTTGAACCATCAGCCTTTCTCTAGAATTTGAGAACTTAACCATTTGTGCCATCCAGGGAGTCCATATAATAATTATAGAATCATTATAAAACCTTGGGGTAGTAAGTTAGTCCATGAAAAGCACTTAGCTTTTCACAAGGACATACTTCAGCAAATGACAATCCTTTTAATTAGTCTATCAAAGGAGTTTCCCATTTTGAAACATCAATCAAATACACATATCTTTAACTGCCTGTCAATTTTGATCAATATGAAATGACTGGGGACAGTGTTCTTAGTATAATTCCAACCAAAAGCAAAATAACAAATAAATAAAAATAAAAATTCAGTTTGTCTGATTAGCCTTGTCATAGGTAACTAATTGTTGTTGTTGTTGTTGTTATGTGCCATCGAGTCGGACCCGACTCATAGCGACCCCTCCTTGGGTTTCCGAGGTGATATCACTACGGAAGTAGATTGCCCAACCTTCCTTCCAAGGAGTGGCTGGTGGATTTGAACCGCCAGTTAGCAGTCAAGTGCCTTAGGCACTATATTACCAGAGCAAAAAAATATTCACGATAGCTTGTGGACCTTTTTTTTTTTTTTTTT
>NW_006921633.1:14376340-14381956 GCF_000298275.1 Orycteropus afer afer
ATCTGTCATTGAACCAATACCAGGCAGTTTTGACTACTGTGGCTGTATAGTAGGTTTTGAGATCCGGCAATGTGAGACCTCCTACTTGTGGACCATTTTTTACTATTTTCTTTGCCCTCTTAGGCTTCTGAAGAGCCAAAGCTAAGAAATAACATCATTTTACTGCTTTGGCTTTTACATTGGGCAGGTCTAAATCAACCTAAATACATATTCACAGCATGTTTTTTGGAAGGAAGCACTGATGGCGAGATGCCATCTTACATACTTTGGTCATATTATCAAGAGGAAATAGTCCTTGGAGAAGGACATCATGCTTGGTAAAGTAGTGGGTCAGCAAAAAAGAGGAAAACCCTTAACAAGATGGACTGACACAGGAGCTGCAACAATGGGCTCAAACATAGCAATGATTGTGAGGATGGCACAGGACTGGGCAGTGTTTCATTTTGTTGTACAAAGATAGGGCCACTATGAGTTGGAACCAACTCAACAGCACCTAACAACAACATTGTTAGATTCAAATTCTGTCTTCTATTTATTTGCTGTGTGATCCTGGACAAGTTCCTTGGCCTCTCTTGAGTCCTAGTCTTAGCTTCAGTAAAATGAGAACAATATGTGCTTTACAGAACTGTCATGAGAATTGAATGGGGATTGACAAAACCCTAGCACAGTGACTACTACATACTAGGCATTCAATTAAATGATGACTATTGTTTCTATTAATTTTGTGAGTCCAGTCAAATTTGAAGCTTATTCTTTATATAATAGTGGTTATTGGTTCAAAAACTAAGATTATTTTTCATCCTACAAAGATTCAGATATAAGTAAATATTTCTATCTCTAGGGAATTTGGTGGGTAGAATGATGGGCTCAAACATGGCAATGATTGTAACCATGGCACAGGACTGGGCAGTGTTTCATTCTCTTGCACATAGGGTCACTATGAGTTGAGACTGACTTGATGGCACCTAAGAACAGCAACAGGGAGTTTACCTATTAAAGAAACTACTGTTTATTAAGTACAGGAGGCAGGAGCTCAGAGTTCTAATTTGGTTTGCTTATTCAGTCATTGTGCATTCATTCAGTCAATATTATTAAGTGTCTATTGTGTGCCAATTGTAAGGAGCTCTGGTGGAGTAGTGGGTAAGGCATTTGATTGCTAACCAGAAGGTCAGTGGTTCAAATCCACCAGTTGCTCCGCAGAAGGAAGAGAGGCAATCTACTTCCATAAAGATTTATAGCCTTGGAAACCCAATGGTGGTTGCTAAGAGTCAGAACCAACTTGATGATAGTGGGCTTGGTTTTGGTATGTGCCAAATGTCAGGAGTCCTGGTGGCATAGTGGTTAAAGTGCTCAGCTGATTAAAAGGTCAGTAGTTTGAACCCACCCAGCGCTCTGCAGGAGAACGATGTGTCAGTCTGCTTCTATAAAGATTGACAGCCTTGGAAACCCTGTGGGGCAGTTCTGCTCTGTCATATAGGGTTGCTATGAGTTGGAGTTGACTCCATGGCACTGGATTATGTGCTAAGTACTATCTTAGGCACTGGTGATAATAGTGAATAACATCTGATCCTTGTCCTCAAGGAGCTTATTGACTACAGGGAAGACAGAGATTCAAACCTGTCATCTACTTCAAGACAGAACTGTCTCACCCTTATCTGCTGATCTCCCCTTCATGGCTCCACTTACTCCCCTATCTAGTGAAGACTCCATAGTTTGTACATGACAATACCTGGAACATCTCCATCCTGTTGTTCTTCCACTGCATTTGCCTATACGACCAACCTGTGGTCAACTTAGCCATCTACCTTCTTTGCCAAGGGTTTCCAGATAGCCACAGAAAATGACCCAATTGCATAGACTGGAAAAGTTGTACACATCCATGTCTCTACCTTCAGCTAAGCCCTTAATACCACTAAATAATTCTTTGCTGGGCCCTGGTCTCTCCCTCTATTGTTTTCCCCACCCAACGGTCTGGCTCTGCCTACCTCTTCAGTCTGATCTTGTATACTCTTCCTCTCAATTTACCAGAAACATCACACACACTGCTTCGGAGTATTCACATGAACCATGAAAAGTCTGGCCTCCCTGCCTTTGCTGATTACATCTCTCCAATCCTGGGTAGAGCGAGCCCTGACCAGTATGGATTCAAGTAATCAGTTCCTTTGGCAGACATATATCTAGAGTGAAGATGAGTGCCTCAAGTTATCATAGCTAGATTGCATGGACATTTAGTTCTTTGATCCTATGTTTACCAAGCAAACTTAAGGTTATAGTTTGGCTTTTAAAACATTTCCAACAAGAAGACAACCTGAGCATTCCTTTGGCAGTTGTATTCTGCATCACAAATTAAGTATTTTGTACCCTGGTTTGTACATCAGTCTTTTATGAGTTTGGTTACTGTGGTCATTCCTTCTGAGTTTGTTCACTTATGGGCACTAGCAAAATTGAGCTTCTGGATGGAAAAGCCATAGGCCAAACTGTATTAAATCTTAGACAATGCTAAAAACAATGCTGAACTTCTGAGATAGTGTATCTATCTCACCTCCTTCTCATTAACAATGACTTCTAAGGATCTTTACAACTCCAGGATAATTACTATCTCAAGAGAAAAAAAAGACAAAGGAAAACTTTGTTTGTTCATGATCTATTTTGGAAGGAAATATGCTTAATGGATATATATTAGCTTCTTAAAAAACATTCTTGTAACAATACCTAGTTTCCTTCTTTTGAAGCCTTGCTTCAAAATTTGTTCTTTGTTCAGACCTTATGATTTAAAACATTTGTTCCTCTGCCCATGCTGTTTCATGTCTGAAAGACTATCTTGCCCTCTAGACAGGATTGCTCACTTATTTTCTTCTTAGACCATAGCTCTACTACATACTATCATAAGGCATTATAGTTCCCTTGAATTTGTCTTCTCTACTAGTCCTTGGAGGAGCTCTTGTGGCATAGTGGTTAAAGCATTTGGCTGCTAACTACAGGGTCTGTGGTTCGAACTCACCAGCTGCTCTGCCAGAGAAGATAAGTCAGTCTGCTTCCGTAAAGATTTATAGCTTTGGAAACCCTATGGGGCAGTTCTACTCTGTCCTAAAGGGTCATTATGAGTAGGCATCCACTCAATGGCAGTGAGTTGGGTTTGGTTTTGGCTAGACCTTGTCTGCAAAGCCAGGGACTCAATCTTACTTATTGTTTTGTCCTGGAGTGTCAAAACACAATGAATAGCACACTGTTGGAGCTAAGTTTAGTTGACTTTGCAGAACAAGATCATATTAAAAATATAAAGCATGAAAACATCCTTTGTTGCTTTGCTCTGTAAACTACTGAATGATCAATGGTTAACTGCTCTTGAGTCTTCCCTACTGACCATAGGGAGCTACAGTTTTTAGAAGTACAAAAAAAAATTTGACTCTTAATAAGTTCTCATTCTTTTTAGGAAACCTACTGAAGCAAGGTCCTAAACTTCCACTCTTTCTTGTGGTCATTTTAGCACTTTCAGGTGTTACAAAT
This sequence comes from Orycteropus afer afer, assembly GCF_000298275.1. NCBI lineage: Eukaryota > Metazoa > Chordata > Mammalia > Tubulidentata > Orycteropodidae > Orycteropus > Orycteropus afer. The sequence goes on from NW_006921633.1 coordinate 14,379,848, forward strand.
CAAACACTTGTAAAATAAATATTAAATGACTATATAATTTGAATATCAACATTTTTCTTTTTTGTGCTAAAATACTGGGAAGTGTCTTCAGCATGTTTTCAATTAGAATATATATAACTCAAGATCAGAAAGGAAAAACCTTTAAAGATGAATCAATACCACTTTCCTATCAGCTGAATATAGGGCTATTAGAGTTCTGAAAAATCAAAGACAAAGCTATTCTTGGTTGATTATGGTTTTTAAAAGTCTACATATTTAATGTAGCTGAGGACTAAACATTTAGGCCTGTGGAACAACGAAGCAATGAAGGACAAATAGCTGAGACATATACATTGTGACTGTATACTTCACTGGGTTAAAAAGCTCTTTTCAGACAAGGATGTTCCACTTTGGAACTTCTTTAGATTGAACATGTTGATTAGATAAATTTCCAAATGCCTTTGGCTTTTCATAGAATATATGTTGCATGCTATTCTCTGGTTTGTATCTTGTTTTTAAGAGTTTTTATCCTTTCTTGACACTGGTCAAAAAAGATTACACACCCTTGCCTAGCCTCATTTTCAGAAAGATGTAAATCTACCTAAGCACCGGGATAAATTTAAATGTTAAAGTTTAAGTAGTTAAGCTTGTATTTAAACACATTTTCCTAAGGCTTGAATGGTTTTAAATGCTTAAACATTGAAGAAAAAAAAATATTTTTAGAATGATTCTTACAACATTGCATTACCTGTTTTTTCTTTTTTTAATATTGACTTAAACTCCCCAAAATAAGTCTCTTAAAAGTAGAATAAAGATGTATACACATAACAAATCAGTGTTAATTGCCTTTATAAAATGGACCATTTAAGTCTCCAGATACAGCTTCTCTGTGACCAGAATCTGACAATGTACATGCGAACAAATTTACAGGTAAATTTTTTTTTTTTTTGCCTCATTGCTTTTTGCCTCCATGCCTATTTTGCTATGCAAAAGCTTTATGTCAATTTACTTTTTGAGCTGTTTAAGACCAAACCAAATTATTCCTTCAGCACATTTTAAACAATCCCTTAAAGACCTCTTTTTCTTGGCTATGTTTTCAATCTTGGCTTATCACTATAATATTTCATGCTCCATGCTTCTGAAAAAATTCAATATTCAAGAACAAAGTAATCCAGAGCTTTACTTCATTTCAGTCTTTTTATGTCCTAGGGCTGTCCCAACTCAATGACCCAGTTTTTATTGTGTCACATCTCACTGTTGCTGACTGTGACCAGCTTCCCTAATCCTTTTCCTGTCCCTTATCAGTTTTCCCTTAATTCAAAAATCTTTTTTTTCCCCCTTATTCTTTGTACTTCTCCTTTCACAGCTGTTAGATTTTTTTCCCTCTCCTTAGGAGACTCAGTGTTCCTGTGGTAGCTACTCAGAAACACAAAGACAAATAGGTAACTAACGTCCTTAAGTCTGTCATCAATATTTTCATTGCACTATCTTTAAAATTGTGGGTGGTGAATGGTAGAAAATGGTTATTATAATTTGGTAATAAACATTAAAAATCTTTAAAATATTTATACCCTAAGACCCAGCGATTTCATGTCTGAGAATCTAGCTTATTAAAAGAATAATCCAAAATATGGAAAAAACTGTATGCATATGATGTTCATTATAATGCTATATATAAAAGCTAAAGAAGAAAACACCACCAATATTCAACAGAAAGGAAATTAAATAAATTATAGTCCATTTACTTGATAGAATATTGTACAATCATTTAAGATGATGCAGTTATGTGGCTGTCTAAGAATATGGGCAAATATTTATAATTTTTCAGAGAAGCAAGGTACAAAATTGTAAGTACCTATGATTACAACTGGTTTCTTTAAATGCATTTACAGTGGAAAAACTGCAAGGAAACATGAGTTTTCCTAATAGCTGTTATTTTCTAAACCAAAACCAAACTCACTGCCATCAATTTGATTCCAACTCATAGCGACCCCCTTTGGGTTTCCAAGGCAGTAAATCTTTATGGAAGTAGATTGCCCAGTCTTCCTTCCAGAGAGTGGCTGGTGGGTTTGAACTGCCAACCTTCTGGTTAGCAGTCAAAATGCCTTAGACACTACACCACCAGAGCTC
>NW_006921633.1:14384046-14385722 GCF_000298275.1 Orycteropus afer afer
AACAATAACAGCCACAGTCCCCATTTTGTGATGTAAATTCTAGCCTCTATGCCTATAGTTATCGTCTGTTGTGTTGATGAGGCAGGACTAGGTGGGACGTATCTTGAATCCTGCCTTGCTGGAGGGTGTGGCTCAAGTCACCATGCTTATTTTCCTTGAGGGTATATATATATATGAATGCTCTGGCAAAATTTGCTCTCCTGCTCTGGATTCTGCATCTGGTTTATCATCATCTCATCCTTGGTTCTTGGGACTTCAGACAGCAGCCAGTCAGTCATCTGACCTGCGATTTGGGTATGTCAGTCTCTGTAACTACAATCTTCTAGATCAATGTCTGACCCACAGATTTGGGATTTGCCAGCCTCCACCACAGCACAAGCCATTTCCTGGGCAGTGTGTGAGTTCTGTGAGACCTTACAGCACAATACAGAACTAACTCTAAGACAGGAGGAAGAAGAGTACTGAGGGGAGGAGGAGGAGTTGATGTCAGAGATGATGGAGTGGCACAGCAGTTTGGAAACGTTGGACATTTGGGACATCTTTAACCTCTGCCTCATAGAGACCTGTCTTGTGCTGACGCTTCTAAAAGAAATTATTCGAGCAAAGACTTTCAGGTAGTGATCTACTTAAGTCTAACAACTGGGGCCAATAAGATGGTGAGCATGCCATTGTATTTACCACTATGTATCATCCTTGAAAGGATGAGTTAAGAAAAAAACTTCTAATGCCTATTATAAAATGTAAAATATTTAAAAAATTTTATTAGGTTTTATTCAATATTACTGCCCCCAACTTTATCTAGGCCAGCCTGTTCTCTCCTCAGTTACTAATCTCTCTACCTCAGTCTAACCCTTTCAATACATTTTCTGCAATATTCAGAGAGGTCTTTCTAAAACCTAAACCTGTTCATGAGACTCCACTGTTTAACTATTTGGGGATTCAGTATTATATTAAAATCGTTGGCTTAGCTTGCTAGCTCCTTCCAAGCTTTTCCTTCCTTATCTTGCGCATTTCTGCTTATGCACTCTTCCCACCAGTTTTACCAAACTACTTGTAATACTTGGAATAGTACTTACAGTCACTGTTACATCTTAATACTAAACTGAATGCCCAGTCATTCTTCAAATCTCAAGTGTAACTTTCTTTGGGGAACCTTTCTATATTCTTCGTCTCACTCGGATGTCCTTTCTCTGTAATCCTACAGTATCCCAATTACCACACCGTGCTATCACCCCCAATTTGCTTATCTACCTTTTCTGCTAGACAGAAAACTTTTTGTTTACATGTATAGATAAGTGTGAGTGAGTATGTAAGCATTTAACCTCTCCTCCATGCTCAAGAAGTGTGAGGCACGGTGAATGCCGAATGAAGGTGAAGTGCTAATGCGCTAACATGCTAATCCTAGACACTAAATCCTGGAGTGTTAGAGTTTAGGAGGTGCCTAAACTCCCAATGTGCTGACATGTCAATGTCTTCTCTACCTCAGTTTTCATATACTTACACAGGGAATCAGGTAAACGCAAATAGAAAATATTGGTTCAGTCTAATACAAAAATCACAGTTTTATTAAAAACAATCAGATAAACTAACAACTCTATATATAACCTTCTTCACTTTCTTCTTGGTTTCTTTTTTCCCCACCCTCATTATAATTGCAATTTAAGCAATATGTTTTA
>NW_006921633.1:14386177-14404645 GCF_000298275.1 Orycteropus afer afer
ATAGAATCATGTATCTACAGTTATCTGGGAAACAAATGCAAACAAATATGTTTTAGTAAACTGTCCAAGAAGAATTCTATTTTGAATTTCAAATTATTGGAGTACACCTAGTAACCATTTTGGTTAAAAAAAAAAAATCCCCTACAACAGGGAAAAGATTAATCAGTTAGTGTATTAGGGAGAAATCTCATTGAACTAAATATATATACTTTTTTAAGAGCAGAAATGATAAAATTAGCATAAATAGCTTGATCATGAATACTCAAGAATGAGTGGGAAGTAAAGACATTCTAAAAAATTAAGCAATGTGTTATGGGTTAAATTGTGCCCCACCCCACCCCAAATGTATTAGAATTCTAAACTCCTACACCTGTGCATATAATCCAGTTTGGACATAGGGTTTTCTTTGTTATGTTAATTAGACCACATGCAAGTAAGGTGGCTTCTAAATCTAATCACTTATGAGTTACAGAGTGGGTTAGACACACGCACAGAGAAGAGACAGATAACCAAGACAGATACATCTATAAGGATTGTTGGCAATATGGACAAGTATCTCCCCCTTGAACCATGCACTGAATTTTGACTTCTAGCCTCCTGAATTGTGAGAAAATAAGTTTCTATTCTTTAAAGCTACCCACTTGGGGGTATTTCTGTTACAACAATGCCAGGTGACTAAGACACAATGCAAGGATGAATAAGGCAAAATGCAGAAATCCTAAGATGAGCATGAAAAGGAAAACTGGAGAGAACACTTTTTGATGTAGCTACAATTGTCCTTCAGTGAAACAAGTAACTTATGAAAGTCCAGCTCCCTATAGGAAGAAGTGATGAAAATACTATGCCTCTTATGACAATTCAACGATCATTTACACCAAAGCAAACTTATTCTTAACTGAATTTCCTTAAATAAGTTTCCCCATATTAGCAAGGGAACATGCTAATTTAGGATCATGAGGATAGTCCCTTTGGTGGTTTTAGCTGTCACCATGTAACGAATAGGCACCTGTTTTTCAAATCAAGCCCCACATTGTTTGTTATGAAGCAGTGAATTATGATCTAGTAGATGAGATCTCAAAGGTTAATATTCCTCCTGTAGTGCCTATAGTGCAGAAGGCTTGCTACTGTTAGTTTTTTCCTTTTTCCTTCTCTTGCAAGAAAGAATGAACTTTTTGATAAAAATAATAAACCCATAGCCCCAAAAAACTGTACAAGACAAATGATTTATAGTTAAACATATATATTATAGTTATACATAAATATTTTATAATTTATTGTAAAAAATTATTTGCATACCACCACCATAAATACTGAACATGGTTTTATGAAAGTGACAATTTTATGACAAAAATAATTCTAAGTACTGTGATAATCCACGGGAGCTCTGGTAGCGTAGTGCCTAAAGCACTTGATTGTTAACCAGAAGGCAAGCAGTTCAAATCCACCAGCCACTCCTCAGAAGGAAGGTTGGAAAATCTACTTCTGTATTGATACCACCTCAGAAATCCAAGGAGGGGTCGCTATGAGTCAGGTCCAATTCCATAACACATAACAACAACATAATAATCCATCTGTTTTCTTCTTAAACTCAGTAAAATAGCCAAGATTGGGGTCAGAATCTAACCCTAGCAGTCATGAAAGTTTGATCTGCTGGTTTTTAAATATAGTTTAATACACAAGAATATTGATAACTACTTGCATGTGCTACAAGATATAGTCAGATATACAGCCAAGATGTGGATAAAGAACCAGTTGCTATCTTGTCAATTCTGACTCATAGTGACCCATGTGTGTCACAGTAGAACTGTGCTCCATAGGGTTTTCAATGGCTTATTTTTCAAAAGTAGCCACCAATCTTTTGGTTAGCTCAGGTGCTAACCATTTGCACCATCCAGGGACTCCAAGATGTGGATAACAGACACATTTAAAAGAAATGTACACATTTCTATTTATAGATGCTAACTAGAGGTATTATAATAAAACTGGTAAACTGTGACCACCAAGTGACAGATTTCTACACACCTGGAAAAGTAAAAAACAACAACAAAATTAAGATATTTGGCATCAAGTGGACAACATCTAGGTTTTAGACTTTTCATGTATTGTGCAAACAAACCCTTACCATACCCTCAACCTGGGAATTTCATACCTAAAGAGTATAGAATTCCCAACACTTGCTTTGTCCTTTTTCTCACACTAGATCTCTGATGTTTTCTAACGCTCTCAGTCTTCTGGAAGAATCTTTCAGATTTTTCACTCAACAGCACTGGGTCAAATCTCTTCTATACATGACCTCATCCTTCTCGTGTCCCCTCTATTTGCAGAAAGCCGGTCAAAGTCTTGGAGGTGGAAACGGGTTGCCAACTGATTTACCATTCTCTTCAAGGCAAGAAATGCTGCAACAACTTGGAAAGTAAGGAAGAGAGTGAAGATGATATGTATTGCTTTTTCCATTGGCAAACTCTTTAAACCTTCATTAAAGAGCAAGAAAAGAATTAAAGGCAACTGTAACAAAAGGCTCAAAAGCCAAAAGCCAGCCAACTCAGGAACCTGCAATGACACACATTAAGAGTAATGAAATTAATAAAGTACACTCTTTCGTTCATACAGATAAGCAAGAATTTAGCACTACTATAAGCGCACACTGAGTCAGGATTTGTGGCAATTACAGTCTAGCTGGGAAGACAACACTAACTTATATGAAACAATCCTAGATACTAAACTTCTGTGAATAACCAAATGCAACATTTAGAGGAATAGACTAAATGCTACACAAAAGAAGACAAGAGAATTAAGGTAGTTGAAAGAGAGATGTCAAAGGTATAGGCCTGTAAAGTTGGGTAAAAGGAAGAAGAGGCAAGAAGGTAAGCAAGCAAAGATGTGGAACGAGCATGAGAGGGAATCAACACACCAGCCTGAAATGGATGAGTGGATTAGGAAACAGCAGGAAATACAGCAAGACCAGGCTGGGCGGGGCCTAATTATGAAGGGCCTAGAAAAACCACAGAAATCATTAGACATTATCCCTAAGCTCTGATAACAACAAATGCATGGGCAGTAAGATGACACTGAAAACAATCTTTGTGCCTGGCAGAGAAGATTAGTTTATAATTTCCTTATTCGGGAAACAAATAGACATATTTAATTGACCAAGTATTTTCAAGAATGATGAGAAGGAACAGAGGAAATACTATCAGTTCTTAAGTGCTTAGTAAATTCAGGTACTTTATATAAGTCATTTTCTTTAATCCCAACACACTTGTGAGGTAAATATTATTTTTCCCATTTTATATATGAGGAAACCATGGCTAGAAGGATTAAGAATACTGATCACAATGACAAAGGTCAAAAACGTTGGAGCCAGCCCTTAAATTCAGGCCTATGCTCCTCGTACCACTTTTCATTGCCTTTTCTTGCTATGAAAACCCTGCTGCATTTATGTGCAGCACTGATAGAAAGGAAAGAAGAGCCTACCTTTTCCTGTAGGTTACCCATGTAGCCCAGATACAACCGGATGGCTTCAATTAAGGTTACTAGGATGATAATAGTGACCACAATAAATTTGTAGTAATCAGGCAAGATTGAATACTAAAAAATAAAAATAAACATGTTTGTAAAATGTCACATATAGTAAAACCAACCTGGGTAGAATCAAATAATTAGAACTTTAATTTTACCGACAATGTAACAATGCTGGGGATGGGAAGAGACCTCAGTATTGGTATTAAAGCAGATACTCACCTTTGTGTAAAGCATTGTAATGCTGCTCACCCACCAAAGAGGGAAAAAGTAAGTGTTAAAATAAAGTGACACCTGCAGTGCCAAACTGGAGACCATTTCATCATCTACGGAAAAAACAGAGAGAAGGGGAACAAACTCCAAATGCTGATCTATGTTTCACAAATCTTTTCATTCCCTACAATTAACAACTGTAGTGCTGGCTCAACAAAACTCCAAATTTTAAGCCTATTTATAAATCCTCGACAGTGAAAGGAATATTCATCAAAATACCATTTAGCTGGTGTTCAGATATTGCCTGCTGGGGGGCATATTTCACATTTCTCAATTATTTTATCATTTTGCCATGACAGTCTTCTGGCTCTCCTGCATACTGCTGGTATAGCTTAAATGTGGAATATCAATACGAATCTTCTTTAAGAGATAGCAATACTTGCCTTTACCTCCTTTGCAGAGTTCTATGTAAACAGCCTATAAAATGAACACATAAAATACATAGAAACTAATCTCTCACATAGAAACTAACCTCATAAAAAACTAATCTCCCCAAATTATAATTAGACACATTTCTCTTTTCATCATACCCTAATCCCACCCGTTTTTTCATGGCCAACTCAATGCCACTTTTTCCATAAATTCTCCTAGATTGGGTCCCCCCACCCCTACCCCAGCAGAAATCTCTTTCTCCTCTGGGTATTTAGCACTCTAACCTCTGTATGAGAAGCGCTAGCAAAGACCCACTCTCTCCCAGTTCCACATACAGCCTGGTGCACTGAAGAAAACATGGGTGTTAGAGTCCAAGGTTGGACCCCCACTCCCTGACTCCAGATACCAGTCCCAAGATAACTTATTTAACCTCCTTGTGCCTCAATTTCTTCATCTGTAAAAAGGTTACCGTTAAAGGACTTTACAGGCTGCTTATGAGGATTAGAGATAAAAGTTATTTCACCCTAGTCCTTTGCTTAGTGAGCACTCAATAAATAGTAGTACCTTGTCCTTCTTCTCTTCTATTTACACATAGTCTCATCGTGAGCACAAACCATATCCTACCGCAAATTGAGACCCTCACAGAACCTAGCATCTTGCTTTACAACAGTAAATACCAAGTACACTGAAGCCCAAACAACTAATTAATGGACATTACCAGTGTAGCCATTCATGATAAATGAGTTCCATTTATCTAAGCCTGATTACATAAAGTAAGAATTTGATTTTGAAAGTTGAACCCTATAAAATGCATCCTAAAATTGACTAAATTCTAAAAATTTAAGAGCAGATACATATCTTGAAATCAATTGCTCCAAATGTAGAAACTTAAAAAGGCTCTAAAATAATTTCTTTAAAAAGATTATTTTTTTTCTTTACAACTGACCGTTTTTTATCTGTCATTTAATAATTTAAAAATATTAGAAATAATCAGTCTCTGAGAGCAAGGGTTCTTTTAGCTTCAAAATTATGTCTGATGATTATGATCTACTTTTAATAAAATCTTTATTGTCATAAAATATATAAAACAAAAAAATTGAAGAATAATGTTTTGTGACTCATGATAACCATATGAAATTCAAATTTCAGTGTCTACAAATAAAGTTTTACTTATGCCCATTCACTTATTGTCTATTGCTGCCACAGAAACTTTGGCCTATAAAGCCTAAAATATTTACTACCTGTCCTTGGCTGACCCCTGATTTAAATCACTAATTTGCATCATCAGATTCTAGCATCCCTTAAGCTTCAGCTTTAGAATCAGAAATGCAAAAATCTAATTTTTCACATTTTTCTCTGTATCTCCTAAATCATAGAGAGGCCTACAATCTGGAGGGCAAGCAAGTGATCAAGGCGACAAAGTGTAACTATGGAAACTGCTTTTTTCTGCCCCTCCCCCCCCATCTCTAAAACCAATCAGAGGAAAAGATTTTTTTTTTTTTTTTACAAGCACAGTTCAGCGATGTAAGCTGCAAGGGTTTGGTCGTAGAGTAGGCTATCAATCATCAAGATTAAAGAGGAAATGGTTTTGGAGGAAACCGCGTTATCACTTGTCATCCTATTGAAAGTGGCATCCTGGTATTTGTTATGAGATTTAGGAAAAGAGCTATACGCTATACCGGATATAGTGGAGGAGCCCTGGTAGCATAGTGCCTAAGGCATTTGACTGCTAACCTAAGGCTGGCGGTTCAAACCCACCAGCCACTCCTGGGAAGGAAGGTGGGGCAATCTACTTCCGTCGTGATACCGCCTCGGAAACCCAAGGAGGGGCCGCTATGAATCGGGTCCCACACTGGAGGACAGTGAATTTGGTTTGGTTTGGTATATAGTGGAGGAGAAGGCAGGGAAGGGAATGAGTTTAGTGCTGCTGTGGAAGCTGCCACTCTGGAGTGGACAGCGGTTTAAAATGACTCATTAAATAATTTTTTTTTTTTTCTTCTCTTCTGCTGAGAAATAGATTTGTGGAGGAAAGTGCTTGTTCTGCTAGGAAGAGAGAAAAGCAAAGATATTTCACAGGAGGGCGGAGGAGGGGGAGAGGTAGCGGTGGTGGTGATGGTAATGCTACTTGGATCGTTTTCCCCGATCCTGGGCGGAAAAGCCAGGGCAGACGTAGGGGAAAATCAATGTCTGCCTTTGCAAAGGCGCGGAATCCAGCACCGGGAAGACAGCTTTTTAAATTTTTTTTTTTTTCAATTTTCCTCGCAAGCAGCGCTCAGCATTATACTGTGCAAAGGCTGGCGCCAAATCAGCTGCGGCGCTTGCAATGCTACTTCCAGACCACAGCAGGACCAGAACAGAATTGAATCGGAGTCCAGGCCTGGCCTTTTCCTCCAAGATGCTCCACGCACCACCGAGACCCAGCTGAAGGCAAAATCGCCATTTTAGGTGCGGGCATAATCTGGACGTTCCAAAACCCTCGCCAGGCCTTCGGCGGTCCACACCCCTTTTCCTGGGTCTCGGCCACTCACCCGGACCCTCGTTGTACTCCGGCCCGGTCCGGTTGGAGTCGCTGAATACAGTCCGGCTGAAGTTTCCCAATCGCTGGCGGACAGGATCCGGCAGCTCCATGCCTGGGCCTCGCCCCTCACAAACGGTAGTCTGAGGGCGCAGCTGCGCGCCCCGCGGTTCCCATGACAACCAGGCGGCGGGCGCGCGCGCGCCAGGGGCCGCACTGCAGTGGCCGAGTGGCAGGGCAGAGTCTGCGGATGAAACCCGCGTGCCTGGAAAGAGGCTCGTGAGGTGAGCCGGTTCCATGCCCCAGGAGCCGAACGCTTCCTTTGAGTGCCAAACGGCGGATTCTTTAGTCAATTTTAAGCTCCACCATCTTAAAACAACAACAACAAAATGACCTGGAGTTCAATTGTGTTGCAAGGATTCCTCTCACCTTGCCAGAGTCTGTAGATCGGTGCAACTTTTCTTAAGGAAAATATAGAACGGTTGCAGAGCTTAAAAAAATGTTAATGATCCAGTAGCTCCTTTTCTAGGAATTTTATATGTATTTATAAATACACATAATGATGTGCATGGATTTGTTTTTTAAATACTTTGTTTAATAAAAAATTACAAATCATGAAAATATACAACGGGGAAATGATTTAATGTATTAGAACATACATTCGATGAATCTCAGCAGCTTATAAACAACATGCTTGCAAAAAACACTTGATGATATAGATTGACATTTGAAAAAAGCAGAAGTAAAATGAAATAAGAATGAACCTAATTTAGCCAAATTTGTGTGTAAATGGGGGCGGCAGAGAAAGGAAGGAGAGAGCACTGGCTTCAAAAAGACTGGAAGGAAATAATAAAATATGTTAACAATAGTTATCTCTGCATAGGGGGATTGTAGGTGATTTAAATTTTCTTCTTTTAAATATTTCTATAGTTTCCAGTTTCCACTCAAATAAAATGTATTAATTTTAAAAAAATATTTTTAAATTTATGTATAATACACATACAGAGGACACAAACTCAATATACATGTGTATCCATCCAGTACCCAGAACAAATAGCACCCCCCGTGTTCCCCTTACTGCTCCCTTTCACTCAATAAGCCTGCACAACTCACTACCCTTCCCTGATCTGCAATAGCATAGTTTACTTGTAAGGAAGGTTGGGCAATCCTACTTCCGTAGTGATACTGCCTCGGAAACCCAAGGAGGGGTCGCTATGAGTCGGGGCCGACTCGACGGCACATAACAACAACAACATAATTTATATAAAATAAATTATACAGTAAGTACTTATTATTATTATTATTATTATAGGAGCCCCGTTGGCACAGTGAAGGAGCTCTGGTAATGCAGTAGTCTAAGCACTGGGGTGCTAACCAAAAGGTTAGCAGTTTGAATCCACCAGCCTTTCAGCGGTAGAACGAGGTAGCCTTGGAAATCTTAGGAGGCAGTTGTAAGTCGTCCTCTAGGGTCGCTATGAGTCAGAACCAACTGAGTGGCAGTGGTTTTGGTTTTTGGAGGTACAATGTTAAAGCACGAGCTGTTAACCGACAGACAGGTGGGTGGATAGAACGGAACAGCCCTCAGCTCTGTGGGAGAAAAATGTGGCAATCTGTTTCCGTGAAGATTACACCTTTGGAAACCTTGTGAGGTAGTTCTGCTCTGACCTTTCAAAAAAAAAACAAACTCACTGCCATCCAGTTGGATCTGACACATAGCGACTCCTCGGTTTCCGAGGTTGTATCACGGAAGTAGATTGCCCAACTTTACTTCCGAGGAGTGGCTGATGGGTTTGAACTGCCAGCCTTCTGGTTAGCAGTCAAATGCCTTAGGCACTATTTGGAGTCACTATAAGTCAGAATCAACTGGAAGCAGTGGACTTTAGGTGTTTTTATTTATTTTAGTTCTTTTGCCCTTAATATTATTTTTATAAAATTCATTCATATTGTTGAGTATGTGAAGTTTAATTCTCCTTGCGGTGTATGACCATACCAGGATATGTTTATCCATTCTACTGTTGATGAGCATCTGTATATGTTTTCTGGTTTGGGACTGTTATGTTTTCATTGTATTGAGTATATACCTAGGAGTGGAATTACTGGGCCACTCATAGGGTATGGGGGAGCTCTGGTAGCGTAGTGCCTAAGGCACTTGACTGCTAACCAGAAGCCTGGCAATTCTAACCCACCAGCCACTCCTCGGAAGGAAGTTGGGGCAATCTACTTCCGTAGTGATACTGCCTAGGAAACCCAAGGAGGGGTCGCTATGAGACTCGACGGCACATAACATCAACAACACACATCACAGGGTATGACCAAACTTTACTGCCGAACAGTTTTCCAATGTACCAATGCCTACTGCCTCCATTAATGAAAGCGAATTCCCATTGCCTCATATCCTTCACCAACACTTATTTTCCATCCTTTTCCTTCTGCCTATTCTATTGTTTGTGTGGCAAACAGTATTATTATTATCATTATTACTGTTGTTTTACCATCAAAAGGAAAACCAAACATGTCAGGAAGAATGTAGTAACTTCATGGGAGGAAGTAACTTCATGACTAGAATTTCGTTTTAATTCAACAAATATTTATTGCATTCCTACTACTATTGCATTCCTACTAGGCATTGTAGTAGATTTAGGAACTTAATTCCTCCCCTCAAGAAGTTCACCACAGTGAAAGAGAGACATGGAAACAAATAAATACAATACACTCTTATAAGTCCTTTAATAAAGAAATACGATAAGGGAACAATTAATTTTGGCAGAGGTCTGGGATGTCAGGGAAAAGCTAACTTCACTTTCTCTTCAAGATGTAACTGAGGCCTCACCATCTCCAAAAGTACTTCCTGAATTAGGTGCCTTTCTCTGTGTTTCCCAAAGCATCCTTTGCTTACTTTGGTCATGGTACTGGTCATGCTGTACCATAATTGTCTGTTTATGCGTCCACTTCTTTTGCTAGTCCACAAGCTCTGAGGTCAAGAATGGGTTTTCATCTATATATCACTCAACATTAGTACCATTCCTGGTCTATAGTGGGAGCTACGTGACTGCTGAGTGATAGATAGTAGGAATAAAAGGTCTGTGGTAGTTAAGTCGTGTGTCAACTTGGCTGGGCCCGGTTTTGAGTGGCTGGTGCACCTGGATGTAATTATTCCCCATGATGAGACTGGTAATCAACTCCATGGTGGAATCTACTGGAGCAGCTGAATAGCTGCCTTAGGAATGTGGTCTGCTTCCAGTATGTAAGAAGCAGCTTTAAGAAAGGTCTCTGGAGCTTTTTGGCATACTACATTAACCCTTCATGTAGCCAAGTCTTTATCTCAATGGCCTGCCATGTTGTCTGCTGAGTTTTAGGTCATTCCTAGACTTGAACCAGTGGCCTGCTGTGTTGTTTATTTTGGGACTGTGCCATTTTATTTGTCGACCTTGGGTTTGTCAGCCTCAGCAGCTAGTAGCTGTCTGAGTTAAAAGAAGCCTCCAGCTTCAGTGGGCCAGGAGCAGGAGGCAGAGCTGAAGCCCAAGGTCGAGGGGCTTTCACACAACCCCTAGAGCTGGCACTTTGAACTCAGACTTCCAGCCTTCTAAACTTTAAGAGAATAAATCCCTGTTTGTTACAGCTATCCCATTTGTGGTACGTTGGTTAGAGTGGCATTAGAGGACCAAAACAAGGTCTAATGACCACTTCCACATCTTCCCATTTCTAGTTCCAGGGCTTAACCAACCTCTGCAAGGTCTAATCCATATGATGGAGAATTGGTGTATTAAAACACAGTGAATTAAAGCAGTCAAAATATAGGAAACTTAGCAACAAAGAGTTACTTTTCAACTACTAAATGAGCCAAGATTTTAAAAAAGGGTGCAGTAAAGCAGCAAGCCTCAAACTCTACTGAGCGAATTATAATTTAAACTACCCCATTGACAAAAGCAATCAGCAATATATACAAATAGCCTTAAATAGTAAAAATACTAATGTCCTTAATGCAATAATCTAATTTGAATACTCTATTTTGATAAATAATTATAGAAATAGGTAAGATGTTATACACCAAGATGTGATTTCCAATATTATTGATATTAGTCAAAAAAGATTAAAAAAAAAAAAAAAAAGGAGGAGGAGGTAAGTATTGGAAGTGTTAGAGCCCAACCTAGCTTTTTTAAGCAGAGTGTGATTATTTATGATGAGGTATTGGCTGTAGTGGAAAGAACACCCCTGGAAGCAGAGAGCAGGGTTCAAAATCTCCTAAAATTCTCACTCTACCACCCAATAGTTGTGTGATTGATTTCAGACCCTTATTGTATAAAACAGGAGTAATGACATCTTAATGCTATAGTGTTGATGTGAAGATTATATTATTAAGTAGGCTCCCTATAAATGCTAATTAAGGGGCTCTGGTGGTGCTGTGGCTAAAGCATTGGGCTGCTAACCAAAATGTTGGCACTTCTAACCCACCAGCTGTTCTGTGGGCTACTGTAAAGATGTACAGTTTTGGAAAACCTATGGGGGCAGTTCTACTTTGTTCTATCGGGTCACTATGAGTCAGAAATGACTCAATGGCAGTGTTTTATATGTGTGTGTGTGTGTGTGTGTATCTCCAAATCAAACCAAATCCACTGCCATCTAGTCGATTCCAGCTCAAAGGGACCCCCATTGGGTTTCCGAGGCAGTGAATCTTTATAGAAGTAGATAGTCTAGTCTCGCTTCCACAGAGTGGCTGGTGAGTTTGAACCTCCAACCTTCTGGTTAGCTGTCAGGTGCCTTAGGCACTGTGCTACCAGAGCTCCATGTGTATGTGTATGTATGTATGTATATGTGTGTGTGTGTGTGTATATATATATATATATATATATATATATATATATATGATAATTATCACTCCATGTCTATTAAAATGATGTTTATGAAGAAGAAACACCTACAGTGGAATTGAATCATGCCAGCATTTAATATTCTGAATTCAGCTATACTATCTGCCAGGCAATACCTGTATTGTTTTCTTAATAAAGGTAGTGGATACAATGATCCATAAAACAGTCCATGCATGCTAACCAAATTTATCAAAAGCTTGAGTGAATTCTGTTAAAGAGTTTTCCCAGCATTATAAAAGGAAGTGAAATATATTGTTCAGATTACAATTATTTCATCAAAATCCTAGAGGAGGAAATTAATGGAATTATGGGTATTTTTCCTTCTAATTTTATTATCCAAATTACCTATAAGGAGCATGCTTTTCATAGTTAGAAAAATACCTTATTAAAAAGTTAAATTAAGAGGAAGAGGCCATGATAGTGCAGAAACATGTTATTGAAGAGAGTTCTGAGAGGAAAAAAAGTGGAGAAAGAATTCTGTATTCTTACTGCTACTGCATTCCTACCAGGCATGAGAGAGATAGAAGAAACAGAAGGTAGTCAGCTTTACCCTGGCAGAATTAATTGCTTCCTTATAAGTGTTTCTTTATTAAAGTACTTAGAACAGTGTGTTGTATTTATTTGTTTACTTTCTCTCACTGTGTTGAGTTTCTTAGGGGAGGAATTATATTCCAAATGGTTCAGGAATGCAATAGTGGTAGGAATGCAACAAATATTTGTTGAATTAAAATGACATTTTAAGATAGAAAAGCTCAATATCATCTGTCAGAACAAGGCCAGGGGCCAACTATGGATCAGACTACCAATTGCTCATATGCAAGTTTAAGTTGAATCTGAAGAAAATTAAAACAAGTCCATGGGAGCCAAAATATGACCTTGAGTATCTCTCACCTGAATTTAGAGACCATCCAAAGAATAGATTTGATCCAATGAACACCACTGACTGAAGACCAGATGAATTATGGGATGACATCAAGGACATAACACATGAAGAAAGCAAAAGGTTATTAAAAGACAGGAAAGGAAGAGAAGACCAAAATGGATGTCAGAAGAGACTCTGAAACTTGCTTTTGAAAGGAGAGTAGCAAAAGCAAATGGAAGGAATGATAAGATAAAAGAGCTGAACAGAAGACTTCAAAGAGCAGCTCAAGAAGACAAAGTAAATTATTATAATGAAATGAGCCAGGACCTAGTGTTGGAAAATCAAAGGAGAAGAACATAGTCAGCATTTCTCAAGTTGAAAGAACTTAAGAAAACCTTCAAGCCTCAAGTGACAATATTGAAGGATTCTTTGGGCAAAATATTGAACAATGCAAGAAGGATAAAAAGAAAATGGAAGGAATATAGAGTCACTGTACCAAAAAGAATTGTTTGATATTTACCCATTTCAGGAGATAGTATATGATCAAGAATCAGTGGTATTCAAGGAAGAAGTTCAGGCTGCACTGAAGGTGTCAGCAAAAAAGAAAGTTCCAGAAATTGATGGAATACCCATTGAGATGTTTCATCTAATTGTGCTCATGAGGAACCTGTATGTAGACCAATAGATAGTTGTTCAAACAGAACAGGTAGGCATGGTTTAAAATCAGGAAAGGTGTACATCAGGGTTGTATCCTTTCACTATAGGTATTTAATTTGTATGCTGAGCAAATAATCTGAAATGCTGGACAATATGAAGAACATGGCATCACGATGGAGGGAGACTCATTAATAACCTGCAATATGCAGATGACACAACCTTGCTTGCTGAAAGTAAAGATGACTTGAAGCACTTACTGATGAAGATCAAAGACTACAGTGTTCAGTATGGATTACATCTCAACATAAAGAAAACAAAAATTCTCACCACTGGGCCAATAAACAACATCATGACAAATGGAAAAAAGATTGAAGTTGTCAAGGATTTCATTTTATTTGGATCCACGATCAATGCCCATGGAAGCAGCAGTCAGGAAATCAAATGCATGTTTCGTTGGGCCAACCTGCTGCATAAGACCTCTTTAAAGTGTTTAAGAGCAAAGATGTCACTTTGAAGACTAAGGTGTGCCTGACCCAAGCCATGATATTTTCAATAGCGTCATATGTATGTGAAGTCTGCTCAATGAATAAGGAAGATTGATGAAGAATTCATGTATTTAAATTGTGGTATTGGCCAAGAATAGTGAATGTATCATGGACTGCTAAAAGAATGAACCAATCTGGCTTGGAGGAAGTACAGCTGAAATGCTCCTTAGAGGCGAAAATGGCCAGACTTCATCTCACACACTTTGGTCATATTGTAAGACAGGACTAATCTCTGAAAAAGAATATTATGTTTGGTAAAGTAGAAGGTCAGTGAAAAAGGGGAAGACCCTCAATAGGATGGATCAGCACAGTGGCTGCAATAATGGGTGCAAGTATAGCAAAGATTGCGAGGGTGGCACAGTATTGGACAGTGTTTCATTCTGTTGTACATAGGGAAGCCATGAGTCAGACCTTACTCAATGGGAACTAATAATAAAATTGTCTCTTCACCTGGTTCTAATCCTCTATTACTTTCTTAATTTTCGTCATTATATACTTCATTTCTAAAACTTCCATTTGATTTTTCAATAGACTTCAGTTCCCTGGTGATAGTCATAATTTTGTCATTTATTTTCTTGAACATATTAATCACAGTTATCTAAAAGTCTAAGTGTGATAAAGCCAGTATTTGAATCTCCTGTTGAATCTATTGGTCCTTTCTCAATATGCCTAATATATATACATATATATTTACTAAATACCAGACTTTTGTACTATATATAAGTAATTTAAGGTTCTGAATAGGAATTGGCATACTCTTTCTGCAAAGGGTCAGACAATAAGTTTTAGACACTGTGAGTGATACAGTCTCTGTCTCAACTACTCAGCTTTGCTATTTGACCGTAAAAGTAGTTTAATATGTATATAAATAAATGTGGTGTGTTCCAATATCTTTCCTTTGAAAAACAGAGTGGGCCAGGTTTGATCTTCAATTTATACTTTGCTGACCCTTGTTTTAGAGAATGTTATTTTCTTCTAAATAGGATTTTTGCTTTTGGCTGACTGTTAAAATAGGGACAGATTCCCTTAGTCCAATCAAGAAGCCCATTCAGTCTTGGTTTCAGTCTTTGTAACTCAAACCAAACCAAACCCACTGCCATCGAGTCGATTTGACTCATAGAGACCCCTCTTGGGTTTCCAAGGCAGTATCTCTACAGAAGTAGATTGCCCAATATTCCTTCCGAGGAGTGGCTTGTGAGTTTGAACCTCCAGCCTTCTGGTTAGCAGTAAAATGCCTTAGGCACTACGCCACCAGAGCTCCCTCAGTCTTTGTAAGGCCTGGTCTATTTCCAATTCTCCCTTTTTCCTAGAGTGTAATCCTTCAAGATTCTCAACAGAAAACCTAAGGTATATTTCAAGACCTTTCCTTATTGGTATTACTTAAATTCCAATTTTTATGTCCACAGAGACAGCCAAATGTTCTGTTATCTCTCAGCCTCCTACCTATTTTTTTCTCCTTAGGTTCTCCACCTTTCAGCCTCTGCTGCACAGAAATTGGTAATGACTCAAGAGGAAAAGCATTTAAAATTGTGGGCTCACTTTTCTGCCTTTTCCTTACCTTCAGGTTCCTGGACCCTCATGTCTTGACTGTCTTGGTAGCCTTGAACTCCAATTTTTGTCTCTGTGAGTCAGGCCTGCTCATCATTTTTGCCTCCAAATAGCTGTATTCTGACAAGTTTCTCAGTCTTCCTGCCCTTACTAGTTATGATACACAAATGCCTCAAGTAGAAAAGTGATAAAGAGGGTTTACTTCAACCCAATGAGTTTATGTTCTCTCCAGAATTTTCCTCCCTGAATTCCTACTTACTTTAGAGGGTCTTCGATGCCTTCAAAGATAGTTTTTTAAAAAAATGATCTGGCTTTTCTAGTAGCTTTCTGTGAGGGATTGTTTTTGCAAACTAAAAACTTGTTTTCATCAAGTGGATTCCAACTCATAGTGACCCTATAGGATAGAGTAGAATTGCCACATAGGGTTTCTAAGGTCGAAATCTCTCCAGAAGCAGGCTGTCACATCTTTCTCCAGAGGAAGAGCTGGGGGACTGGACCACTGACCTTTTGGTTGGCAGTTGAGTTCTTTAACCACCATGCCACAAGGACTCCTTTCTTGCAAACTAGTCTGCTATTACTAGAAGCAGAAGTCCTAGAATGGATTTTAGTGGAATGGTCTATGCATAGTTTTAGAAGTAAAATTGTTGATCATTAGGCAGGCAGAAAGTGTTTGCTATGAATAAGTCATGTCATCCTTGTGAAGGTGAAGATTTTTTGTTAAGCTTGACTTCATGTTGTTAGAATAAGACTCTATATTTTTAATTAAGATGCTATTTCTTTAAAGCCTGGCTTCAACCTTGTGCTATAATTAACTTGTTCTCTCTCTAAGATACAGTTATCAGTTCCTGCTGCACTCTGTGATTGAAGACAGGGCCATTCTGTCAATAAAGGCTCCTGGGCTAGACTTTGGGACTGGCCACCTGGACTTTGACTAACACCAATGAATGGAGCCTCTTAAGAATATTACCTGACTGCCAGGAACTCACAGGAAACATTCCTTTCTCAATTACCCATTGTCCTATCCAATATTTGGAGAATTGTTAACTGATCCTGCATACATGCTGTGTCTCTTTCCTTTAGTATAAGAACCCCTGATTGTAAGCACTGAGCACAGTGGGCATTTTTTGGAGTCACTGAAACCCTATTATCTCTCATTGGTGCACTTTCTGATTAAAACTCTCATCTTATCCTTGAACTCTGATGTGGACCCTGGCATTTTGGGGATAACAATCCTAACCTCATTTTCTTCTTTTCCAGAATTGGCAGATTAATAGCATCAGACACATCAATCACTGCACCTGTCATACACAGTGTTTCCTCCTAAATGAAAATGGCTTGCCCACAAGCCCTAGCTCAGGGAAACAGGGTTGGGCTATTCTTTGCATATGGTGTCTAACCAGATTAGCTCTCTCTGTGATTTGGAGTGGGACAATGCAGAAGGGACTGGTCAGTTAGTAACAACAGGAGAACAAAGCAAATCCTGAAACAGAATTAGAGACTTGAGAGAGGCACCATGTAGGCCATAAAATACAGACAGAATAGACTTTCTCCAGAACTATCTTGGTCTCCAGGAGCTATTTAGTTCTAGGTCCAGTCTATGTAATCCTAAAAGTGACCTGAACACGTTTCTCTTCTTTGCAATCAAGAGACAAATCTCTCAGGGAAATGTGGCTGCTTGTATATCTGAGCTTTAGCATATCATTTCATTAAGATGTATAATATCTTATTGACAAGCTTGATATATTTTCACCATGTAAGTGTCAATCAGTGACTTAAAGATGTATTAAAGGATACTAATGAATGGATTGTGGTTAGACTGGAGGGAAGTTCTTGTTTTTTTGTTTTTCCATGTGTGGTTCTTCTACGCTTGACCCTGTTCTATTCAACACTTTTATCACCACTTTTGCTTATCAGATTTGCAGAGGAAAAACACATTGTTCAACAGAATCCTACAGGCTAAATCTAACAAGATAACATTAAAAAATTATTACAGAATAATATATGGTGATGGCCAATATTTAGAAAAATTATTGAGAAGCTTTTTTTTCACAGATTCTGTTTGTGAAAAATGTAATTGGCACCATACTTTAATAGTATTTTTAAATTTTTCTTTTCACTTAGAAATCATAAACATTTCCAAATTATTAAATATGATTTATTATATGCATGTACCATCATTTAAAAAAAATCAATCAGTATAACATTATAATACTGTTTTCTAAACATTGTTTTTGTTCAAAAATCATAAATATTTTTCCATATCAAATATTATTTTATTGTTTGGCTGACCATTATTTACTTAACCAATATGCCATACTTAGGCTATTAAAATGTCCCCCCACTCCCTTTGGCTCATTTTCCTGTAGTTGCATCAGCATCGGAGATTATTATTTTCAACACTTTCACCAATTTCATAGGTACACCACATTAATATCTTGGTTTATTTTCCTTGTTGAATATTACCAAAAACTAAAAACCAAACTCATGGCCATCGAGTTGGATCCTATTCATAGTGACCCCTCCTTGGGTTTCCGAGGCAGTATCACTATGGAAGTATGGAAGTTGTAGAAGGAAGCTCAATCTTCCTTCTGAGGAGTGGCTGGTGGATTTGAACTGCCATGCCAGCCTTCTAGTTAGCAGTCAAATAAATGCCTTAGCGTTTCTCCCACCAGAGTTTTGAATACTAGTGAGGTGAATATTTTTTGTATGCATATTGACTATTCAAATTTCTTATTTTGGACCATCTATGTTCATGATTTTTTTGTTCATTTTTCACCTAGGGTGTCCATCTTCCTGTTTCTTAGGGTTTTTTTTTCCCCCATTTATTTTGTGTAGTAGTTGTTCTGGTTACCTAGTGCCACTCTGACAAGAATATATACCACAAATGAGATGGCCTTAACAAATGGGAGTTTATTCTTACAATTTGGAGGCTTTAAGTCCAAGTTCAGGGTGCCAGGCTCTAGGGGCTGGGTAAAAGTCCTCAACCTTGGGCTTCAACTCTGCCTCTTCCTCCTGGCCCACTGAAGCTAGAGGCATCTCTTCACTCAGGTAGCTACTGGATGCTGAGGCTAACCAGCCCAAGGTCGACAAATAAAATGGCACAGTCCTGATGTTACCTAACCACACGGCAGGCCATTAATTCAAGTCCGTTGAAAGTCCCAGGATCGGCAGAGCATAGCAAGCTGCTGAAAAACGACATGACTACATGCAGGGTCCAAGCATGCCATAAGCTCAAAACTATCCCAAGGCTTCTCCTTATATACAGGAAGCAGACCACACCCCAAAGCAGCTACTCAGCTGCTTGTGGTA
>NW_006921633.1:14405320-14415771 GCF_000298275.1 Orycteropus afer afer
CAGACCACATCCCTAAAGCACCTACTCAGCTGCTTGCTGCAGAGTCCACCATGGAGTTGATTGCCAGTCTTCTCGTGGGGAAATACTACTTGCCACTCAAAACCAGGCCCAGCCAAGTTGACATGAAACCTTAACTACCACAAGCCCCTTTTCTGAAATACATATTGCAAATATTTATATTTGCCAATTTGTTATTTGCCTTTTAGTTTTGCTTATGGACTATTTTTTGACACAGAATATTTTCATTTTTAAGAAGTTAAAGCTATCAATTGCTTTATTGTTTTTGCCTTTCATTCCATACCATCTCATAAGAATGGTATTCTCTAACTATGTGCCTGTTTACTTCTACCTCTTATCATATAATATTTAACATAAATATACTAAAGACTAGCTCTTGGGTTCAGAGTGTCAATCACATAATCTCTGGATGGGGGAGCTTTGAGGTTGCCATCATCAGTGTGCTTTGGCTGCCAAAAATCTATTGGGACCTTGTGCTTCATTAATAAAAGTTAGGGTCCAGAACCAGGGAAGATACAGTCCCATAATAGTATCAAAAGAATCAGGCTTCACATTATATTTGACTTAAATATACTTGATACTATTTATTTTATTGGCTTATATTTAAACAACTGTTGGGGAGACAGTTCATGTAATAATAATAATAAAATACTTCCCCATTCTCAAGATAAGGCATAAAGGTTTCTATAGTGAAACAAGGTATGTGAAAAGTACAACTTCAACAATTTTTCTTTAGACTTCAAAGTTAGCTTGAGATTGTCTGATACAAACATCACAGGCATTAAAAGTAAGCATTCCTCAGAAAACCTCTGTGCTTTTTGTAACTATACCTCCATTTCCAATAGGCCTAGTACAAGTTTAGCTTAAATTTGTTTGGATGAAGTAAGGCGTGTTAATACTGAATTCACTACTAGAAATATTCTTTTTTAAAATAAAAAGGATAAAGATACCCACACTCTTCTTCCTCCCTTTATCCAGCACTGAACTAGAGAATAATAAATAGAGGTATAATAATTGAAAATGAAGAAATAAAACTGTCAGAATTCAAAATCAGAATTACACATACTTTTTTTTAACTTCTCAGTCCTCACCTGGGCTATTTCATTATTTATATGCATCACACATTAAGAAGGATGAATGGGCACAAATCAAAAGAGATTTGTAGGGGAATATCCTCTCATGATGGTGAGGGGACTTTGACAGCATGGCATATGAAAGAAAGATCTGGGAATAGTTCACCTGTGGAAAAGATGGCTTACAGGAGGGAAGAAAGCCACATGAGCCTTTCTTAAGCTATTAAAGAAAGAATCATTATGTGGAACAGACATTTTTTTTTTCCCTGAAAGGCCCAAGGAAGCATAATCAGGGTTAACAATAGAAGGAGGCAACGGGAAGAGAAATTTAAGCTTTAGCAGGATTTTTAAGAGTCAGAATGATTGTGATAGAGATGTCTCAGAAGATGGAAAGTTCTTTGTCACTGGAGGTTTTCAATCCAAGGCTGAATGACCATGTGGTAGGAATGTTGTAGAAGGAACTAAAGAGTTCACATACATACAAAGCCATGCCCTATCTCATTTAATCATTATGGCAACCCAATGAGGGACATTTTAGTACTATTCCCACAAAACAAGTTAAACAGAAACTTAGAAAACTAAAAGGCTCGCCTGGTGTCTCATAGCTGCTAAGAATGAAAGCCTGAATTTAGGTCCAGGCAATCTGCTTAAATAGTCCTGACTCTTAACCATTGTACTGTATCATCTGGGAAGAGTTAATAGTTTCAATAATCTTCAAGATGAAACAAAACTCAAAATCATAAAGAAAGACCAGGCTCACTGGTTGGAATAGAGTCTGGTGCAGCCCCCAAAATCATGTCTCTTAGTCACCCTTCAAGCCTGAAACTGAACTCATCCCTACCCTCACCCCTCTAACCCCATGGCTCAAATTTCAGCTAAACAATAAACAGCTCCTATAAGGTGAACAATAACACTGGGGAGGTGCACATTTCTTACAACAATCAACCATACGAGATCAAAAGGGCCGCATTTGCCCAGTGATAAAGTTTAGAAGGCAGGAAGGGATAGGAATGAAGGATGAGTGGAAATGGGAACACAGTGACAAAACAAAATGTGTGTGAATTGTTGAATGGAAAACTAATTTGCTCTATAAACTTTCACCAAAATCACAATAAAAAATTAAAAAAAAATAATAATGATCTTCAAGATTCCTTCAAATCCTCAAATTGTGTAAGGAGGAAAGTCATATCTAAAAGGATTTATATTAAAAACAAATTTTGTTGGCAATGATATTGAGTGGCTCTTGTTTACTGTCTATCTTTAAGTCATGAATAAAAGTTACTGAAAATTCACATAATTTCTAAAGTAGAAAGAGTTTGGATTTTCACATATCTACTGAGGTACAAATAAGTCAGTAGACAATGGCTGGGTTCCCAGACAGACGCTCTTAGGGATCTGGCAATAAGACTAAGCCTAAAAATACCAGATGTAGTATGCATTATAAAACCAAATATCAGCAGTTTTGAGGCATGCTGGGTGTTTTCTTCTAAGCAGAGACAGCAGTTGAACACATGGGCTACTTTCACAGCATCTCTAAATAAAAGAGTTTTATTTGGCTTATTTGAATGTTACATCACTGAGTTCTAGGTTATATGATACCAGTCACATAATATTGTTTAAAATTTGCAGCTAGGTATATCCTTCAATATATATAACTCCTTCAAATATAAAAACTAGATCAAATATACATGGAAGTAATGTGTGTGCAAGAGATAAGTACAGAGATTGGCCATTTGCCATTGATATTAAGAAGAAAGGCATGCACACTGAGAGTTTTAACAAATTACAAATGTCAGAAAGAAAATAATATGGCTGTGTTTGAGAAGATCATGCTATTTACTTGACGGGCTCTGCCAGGGCAAAGTTACAGCTGTGGCCCTGCTTTGCAGATCATTTAAACAGGCTTTTCTTTATGTCACTGGCTCTTTAGTGGCATCTACAGAGCTTTGCTATCAGTAAACAATAATTATTATGTGTGAGAAGATATCCTACAAGCAGCTCCAGTGTTAATACCACCACAAATAAATCAGTAGAAACCTACAGTAGTTAAAATGTTTTTGTTTAGCTTATTAATTTATTGATACCATGAGACCTGTTATAAAAAATAGTACACTTAAAGATTATAATTTTAAAAAATTATAAACACTAATATATATGTATATGTGTGTACATATATGTGTGTATACACATATAAAATCAAGACTGCCTTTTTAATGTGTTCTTTCTCCTCTCTTACCTTTTTATCTTTCTATATTCCTTATATATTAGTATTTTCATATTAATATTCCTTATGTCCTATTAATTATCTGTGTCATCATTCGCCTAGGAAAATACAAGGTGGTGAAAAGAGTCAGAAGGTTTGGTTTGGAGCATCACTACATCCTAACTCACTTGAATTCTCTGAAACTCAATTTCTTCATCTACAATACCTACTCCACAGTTGTGTGGATTAAAGGAAATCATGAACACAAAGGAGTCTGTAAACTATGATGCATCATGCCCAGACCAGGTCCAAAGGTCTATTTCTCCCAGTTTGGTCTTTGATGGAGATTCAAAAGATCTATAAGTTGTCTTTCAAGTAACTAACAATGGAATAACTAAGCAAGAACATGAATCATAGTAGGACTCATGGGAAATGTATCTCATTTAACTCATTTTTACTTTTCCTTATTTTCACTTTAGTGATGATTTATGAGGGCTCCTGCTCATGTTTATTCTAGTGAAAATTCTTGTGGTAGTTATCGCAGTTGTTGGTCTAGTAAAAAAAGAAACACAAAGATGATGTGGGCAAGTCCTGGCAGCTAAGAGAGGAAAAGGACAACCTAAGTAGTTGTGGTTGGGACTTAACAGATATTAGTTAATTAACATCAGAATGTACTCAACAACCTTATCTTATTTAATCTTTGGAAATTTAAGGAGAGCAATGGCTTGGCAATTCTTTGAGGTTTCTCAGAGTGATTTGACACTTTGGCGCTAGAGGAGTAAGCAAGGAGCAAAACCCTGAGGAGTGTCTGAAGCATTCTACTGCCTGAAGCCATTCCCGAAAGTCTCAGAGACATTAATAGGGGATCCTGTGGAAAAGATGATCTCTTGACTTTTTTCAGGATGTGACTAGAATTTCAAATTGCTTTGTTTATAACAAGTTAGTTGGGTTTTTCTTTCTTCTCTACTTAAATAAAAGGAACATCGATCTTTTAAAAGCTTTTGGGAGGGACAAACTTTTTTATTTAACAAGGTGTCACTGATGCGGAAGACTGGTTCAGATTTAAATGATATGGTGCTGTATTGTGTTTTCATAGGTGTCCGAATTTTTCAAGTGAAAACTACAAGACAAGAGGTATCATTCCAGGTGATAATCAATGGGCCCGGGAGAAAAAGGCCAGGGAAGCAGGCAGTGGATAATGTACAGGGAATGACAGGGGCAAAGGAGAAGGCTGGAGGACGAAGTGCAATTACTCTGGCTTCTTCCTAGTTATGCAGTAGATCGTTGCGTTTGTGTTACTCTTCTATGTGGATCAAAATGCCACCTTATCTCAGCAAGTAAGAAGCTATGATTTTTAAGGGGAAAGATGCTGCACGTTCTAACTACATGGACCTGTATGAGCAATGCATTAGTGTTGTTCGGTTTGTGTGTTTTTGTATATGTTATACAGGCTTGGATTGCAACGATTCCTCCTACTTGTATAAGGTTTGGCAGTTTAAAAGCATTTTTAATCCTCACAGTAAACAATGATAGGAGGATATAGATGTCTCCTGATCCACAATGGCTCCACTTTAGACCCCTGCTTTTACGACTTATAAATGACTTCTAAATTATAAATGTGATCCTCCCAGTATTGACCAGAGCTTGCCACTGTGGCTGCCTGACTTCCGCCATAGGTGAAAAGAAAGCTGAAGGTATTTTTATGTTGATTGGTACTAGGAGTAAGGGGAGAATTTTTTTTTTTTTTTTTTTAATTTTATGGATGCAAGTATAGATACAGCAAATGGTTCCAAACTAGGCAATCCTTTGGAAAGGCACTGTCCATTTGCACTGAAGAAGAGCTACCCCAAGAGATCCAAGAAAGACATTTTTATTGTAAGCAAAGGACAGTTGGATCATTTTAGGGAGATAGTTGGCAAAACATCAACTGTTCAGGGAAGACACTACAAGTGCCAAGAGCGTGTTGTTGTTAGGTGCCATGAAGTCGATTCCAACTCATGGGAACCCTCTGTACAACAGAACAAAACACTGCCCAGTCCTGTGCCATCCACACAATCACTGCTATGTTTGAGCCCATTGCTGCATCCACTGTGTCAGAGAGTAGCAGCAAATAATTTGTCCACAGAGTCTGCTAAAGATGAAGACCATTGTGTGCTATGGTATTTAATGATAAAATTGGGAGCAAAAATGGGAAGACAATGAGGAAGAATGGGAGGAAGCAGAGAAGACAAGACAGCAATATGGAAAATTTTAACATTGAAAGAAATTTCTACACAATGAATCAGCAATGATTGTGTTTAGGCAGATGGCCCTAATTTTGACCACAGTTTGAAGGTCCTTAGAGCACTGAAGCGTTTACTTCCTCCAGGGAGATATATCAGAACATCTTTAGTTAGAACTTCTTTGAACTCATATTTTAAGAGGGCTCAGCCAACTGATAAAGAAGAATCCTCCAAAAGGAACATTTACAACATTGTCACTTTCTTTACAAACTTAGGAAAGCTTTGTGCTTGCATATATTTATTTTGTTTTTCATTGTTGACTTTGGTATTTTATAGTATAAAGTGGATTTCCAGGAACAGTACCTTCATTTATAACCTTGTTGTTATAGATAATAACAGTTTCACTTATGGAAGCTCAATTTGGGACCAATATCCAGGAACAAATTAGATCATAAATGCTTATTATATTAGTGCCAGTTTATAAATGAGGAACAGTGTAACAGTAACATGACCTGCTGACTTCCCTCAAAAAAGGCAGATTAGTGATGCTTCCCTTTCACTCCCTTCCCTGAAAAACACATGTTTTTCACAGACCATCAAGCAAATACCTAACATTTGAAGGACTCTAATCTTAGTATCATGGCAGCATAAAACATTAGTTGATGGGCATGTTATACTTGGTATCAAATATTCTCAATGTATAAATACAGTGAAAGTTTATCAGACAAAAATTCAGTGCAAGAGAAGTGTTCAATTTAGCTTTGGAATCATCTACCTATATCATCTCTGAAAAGAGGCAAATAGCTATTTTATTGTTTCAGTGGAAGATAAGTCCCTTCTTCAAAATAAATTTAATTCATCTACCTGAAATTCATCTTATCCTGCCTTCAGGAGATCATTATCTTCCTTGTTCTTCACTCTTTCTTACTTTCAACTTCTTTCTTTGACCAACTGCTGCTTATCAGCCTAAACAATCTAAACAGTCTCAAGTTTCTCCCATCTTAATACATACACACACACGTACACACAAATACATACTTCATTCAACTGTCTCTTCATTTTTCTTGTTCCTTAAAACCACATTTCCTAAAAGAGTTCCCATATTCACTCACTTCCCACTAAACACTCAACTCCCTACAACCTAGCTTCAGTTACACTATTCCTTTAGACTCATTTCCTCACTGGGTCACAAATGACCTCTATTAGCTAAATTTGATGGTTACCTCTATATAAGAAAGCTAGTGGTACAAATGGTTATATTCAGCTGCAAATAGAAGGGTTGACAGTTGGAACCCATCCAGCAGCTTCACAGGAGAAAGACCTGGTAGTGGGTTTCCATACAGATCACAGCCAAGAAAACCCTATGGGGCAGGTATACTGTGTCACATGGGATCACTATGAGTCAGAATCGACTCGAGGGCACCTAACTATAACACCTCTATATACTTTTTTTGCCTTGACTTCTCAGTAGCATGTAACACTACTAACCACTCCCTCTTTCTTGAAACTTCCCTTTTTCCTGGGCTTTCATGTCC
Source organism: Orycteropus afer afer (assembly GCF_000298275.1). Lineage (NCBI taxonomy): Eukaryota > Metazoa > Chordata > Mammalia > Tubulidentata > Orycteropodidae > Orycteropus > Orycteropus afer. Next base: position 14,412,372 of record NW_006921633.1, read on the forward strand.
TTAAACTCTCTTTGTTCTCCTTCTACTTCTCTGGTCACCTCTTCCTCACTATTCTTATCTCTTCTGCCTGTGCCTTACATGTTGCTGTTCCTCAAGTTTTCCTTACAGCCCTTTTTCTTTTCTTGTTGGATAATTTAATTTACTTCTATATTTTTAGGAGCTCTGGTAGCATAGTGACTAAGGCACTTGACTGCTAACCAGAAGGCTGGCAGTTCAAACCCACCAGCCACTCCTTGGAAGGAAGGTTGGGCAATCTACTTCCGTAGTGATACTGCCTCAGAAACCCAAGGAGAGGTCGCTATGAGTCAAGTCTGACTCGACAGCACATAACAACAACAACAACAACAGGAAGAAAACACAAATTTAAGCTTCTACTTCAAACCTTTTCTCCTGAACATCTAACTCTGATCTTCATTTCTTTGGTGAAGACATTGTCTTAGTTTGCATTACTCCTCAAGTGGAGCCTAAGACAAAGATTTGGGTGTAGGAAATTTATTTTGAAGGTAATTTCAGGAAGTAGAAATGAATGATTAGGAATGGGCACCAAAGGAGGAAAAAGTCAGGAAAAGATACATCACTAAGCTGGTAATCACTGTGGACAACTAGGGCTCCCTCCTACTGGGGATCATTTGAGGGACTGTTATGTAACTTAGAATGGTTCCTTTGAAGGATGGGAGGCTAGAGCATTATTTACCAACTCCCTGTAGCCATTGGTTGGTAGTTCATTGTGCAGTGCCTGGGCTCTTAAAAGCTTACAAGCAGCCATTCAAGTACAACAATTGGTCTCTATTTGCCTGGAGCAACAAAAGTAGAATAGGAGTCAGGAATAGGAGTCAGAAAATGAACTGTGTGGCTAATTGCTTCAATGAAAACTACCTTCTTTGCCATGAAACCAGAAGAACTGAATGGTGTCCAGCTACCAGTATTAAACATTCTGATCAAAGATACTATATAAGAATCCAGACTTTCTGAAGCCACAGAGGCTGAATGAACCCCTGAGACTATTGCCCTGCGATTATCTTTAAACCTTCAACCAAAAATATCACCTGAAGTCTTCTTAGAATTAAACAATAGTTTAGTTTAACTAGCAATGAATGTCCTCTTTGAGCATTATGCTCTTTCAAGATCCATCTACATGGCATCAAATTGACAACAGTAATTCAAAAGATTAGGTAGGAACTTTAGATTGCATAAGTTTATGTTAAGGCAGGAGGCACAATTCAGAAAAAGAGAGTGAGAATGGTAGTACAACTTAAAGCATGTAATAAATGTCACTGAATTTTACACGTAGAAACTGTTGAATTGGCCCTTTTTTTTTTTTTGCTGCATATAGTCTCAAAACAGCAACAAAATAGAATGAAATATTAAAGAAAAGCATGAAATAAGATGGTAGAAATAAATTAAAATGTGTCAGAATTCAAGATAAATAAAATAGACTATGTGTTTTACTTATAAAGCAAAGATTTACAAATTTTATGTATGCATGTGTGTATGTGTGTGTTTGTGTGCGCATAAGGAGTTCTGGTGGCACAATGCCTGAGGCATTTAACTGTTAACCAAAAGGTTGGCGGTTCAAATTCACCAGCCACTCTGAGGAAGGAAGATGACGCAATCTACTTCCATAAAGATTTATCACCTTGGAAGCCAAAAGGAGGTTGCTGTAAGTTGGAATTGACTCAACCACAGTGAGTTTGGTTTGCAAACTGCCATGGAGTCAGATCTGACTCATGGTGACCCTTCCTTGAGTTTCTGAGGCACTATCACTATGGAAGTAGATTGCCCAACCTTCCTTCCGAGGAGTGGCTGGTGGGTTTGAACCGCCAGCCTTCTGGTTAGCAGTCAAATAGTCAAATGCCTTAGGCACTATGCCACCAGAGCTCATACACACACACACACATATATACGTGTACATATATGTATTTTTTTTTCTGTTTTACAGAATTCAGCTGTATTCTGTTTTACAAAGGTGCTATAAGGATTCAGAAAAATTGAGAATGAAACATGAAAAATACACCACACAGAAAGTAAGCAAAGGAAGTTGTTGTTGCTGTATTAGTGTTATACAAAATATACATTCCTTAAGCTCAGGTAGCATAGTGCCTAAGGCACTTGACTGCTAACCAGAAGACTGGCAGTTCAAACCCACCAGCCACTCTTCAGAAGGAAGGTTGGGCAATCTACTTCCGTAGTGATACTACCTTGGAAACCCAAGGAGGGGTCGCTATGGGTCGGGTTCGACTCGACAGCACATAACAACAACAACAAAGGTAAAAAAACTATTAAAAATATTAGCAAACTAAATTCCAAAGTGTAGTGAAAAGCTGATAAGTCATGATCATAGTTCATTTCAGGAGTACCAGGTTGGATTTGTTAGAAAATCAATAATTAAAGTTAATTAATACATTAAAATAAATTAATATGTTAAAGAAGAAAAAATATCACTATAATAGGTATACAAATTATAAAATTCAACATTTATTCTTGATAACAATCTTTTACTAAAATTAGAAACACTCTCTTAATTTGTTACAGGATATCTGCTACACCGTATAGCAAACATACTTAATGGTGAAACACTGAAAATATTCCCTATAAGATTAGGAAAAAGACAAGGGTGTCTACTGTTATAACTACTATTCAGCATTGTACTGGAGAACCTAGCTAGTTCAATAAAGCATAAAAGAAATAAAAGTATATGCATGGAAATAAATCACAGATCATATATCATTAATAGATGAAATATGACTATCCACATGGAAAAATCTCAGAAATTTATGAATAACTTACTAAAATTGATGAGAAATTTTAGCAGGATTGCTTATTATAAAATCAATATGCATAAATGAATTGCATTTTTTTATCTGCTAGCAACAACACAGAAGTCCCTGGGTGGCCCAAACAGTTAAGTACTCTGACTACTACCTGAAAAGTTGGTGGTTCCAACACAACTAGAGGTACCACAAACCACAGGCCTGGGTATCTGCTTCTGAAAGGTCACAGACCTGCAAATCGTATTGAGCACCTCTACTCTGCACACATGAGATTGCTAGTGAGCCAGAATCTACTCGGACTGCAACTGATAACAAGCTTCCAAAGAACTATGGTGCTGTGACTAATAATAGAGCTTCACCTGGCAGGAGATAAGAAATTAACCAGGAACAGCTCATTTGACAATAAAGAACACAAAGAGATGATACATGGATTTGAACAGGAAGAAATGAGGCCTGTACATTATGAAAAATCTTCCACATGCACTCATTCAACAATAAACAAATGTCCAAGTATCTTTTTTCTATCAGTTGTTTTAAATCATTATCAATAAATCACTATTCCTTATATTGGTCCATAAATAATATAATGCAATTTTTAAATCAAATTGTTTACATAGACAATTACATAG
>NW_006921633.1:14416491-14416991 GCF_000298275.1 Orycteropus afer afer
TCATGCACCACATAAATAAAACGAAGGAGAAGAACGACATGATCATATCAATTGATGCAGAAAAGACATTTGATAAAATCCAACACCCACTCCTGATAAAAACTCTCAGCAAAATAGGAATAAAGGTGACATTCCTCAACACAATAAAGTCCATCTATGCAAAACCAACAGCCAACATTATTCTCAATGGAGAGAGACTGAAACCATTTCCCTTGAACTAGCTAGGTTCTCCAGTTGAATAGAAGTTATAATAGTAGACACCCTTGTCTTTTTTCCTGATCTTATAGGGAATATTTTCAGTGTTTTACCATTAAGTATGTTTGCTATATGTTGTGGTACAGAAGAACAGGAAGAGCAACCAGACAAGGATACCCTGTATCTCCACTTCTATTCAACATTGTATTGGAAGTCATAGCCAGGGCCATAAGGCAAGAAAGGGAAATCAACGGCATCCAAATTGGTAAGGAAGAAGTCAAACTATCCCTATTTGCTGATGATAT
>NW_006921633.1:14424593-14425737 GCF_000298275.1 Orycteropus afer afer
TTTTATTGTGATTTGGGTGAAATTTTACAAAGAAGATTCATTTTACATTCAACATTTCATATACACATTTTGCTTTGTGACACTGGTTACATTCCCTGCAGTGTAACATCCCACCTCCCACTTCCTCTCTGTGATTACCCTTTCCCTGTGACTGTCTTGCCTATGCTTTCCTGCCTCCCTCCCTTTCTCCCTGTGCAAATGCTGCCCTTCTGATCTCTCATGGTTGATTGTTCTAAGGAGTGCATCTTCCTGGTGTAGGTGTTCAGCTCATAGGCCTGTCCATTGTTTGGCTGAGAGTTAAGCTGTGGGAGTGAGTTCAATTCCAGGCCCAAAGTTTTACTTGGGGGTTATAGTCTCAGGGGTTTCACCTGTCTCTATCAAACCAGTGAGCTTGGTCTTATTTGTGATTTTGAGTTTTGTTACATATTTTCTCCCACTCTAAATAGGACCTCCAATTTTGATCCCTTTCCGAGTACTCGAGTTTGGTAACCGGGCATCATCTTGTTCTTCTGATCTCAGGATCATATAGGTTGAGATTCTCATGGTCCATTTGTCCTTTGGACTGTTTACATGCATCTTTGATTTTCTTCACTCTTCTTTGCTCCAGACAAGGAGAGAGCAATAGTTGCCACTTTGATTGCCACCCACAAGCTATTAAGACCTCAGTTGCTTTGCACTGAAAAAATAGAATATTTTTGTATATCATGTTGTGCCAACTGAGCTTGATGTCCTCCACTACTATGGTCCCCAACTTGCAAGCCCAGCGACCCACTCCCTCAAGGTGCTTATTTGAGGCTAATAAGTTGTCCTAACTTTGCCTCCTGTTATGTTTAAACTGCATATGACATTTTTATAGCACAAACAAATACATATGTAGGAATATCATATGCCTAATCTATGAATAGGCCTGGGGCTTGGAGGCTGCTTTTCACCTGGGTGTGGCTCTATATTAAAGCTGGGGCCTAAGGTAGGTGGACCTGGGCTTGGAGGCTGCTTTTCGCTAGGGGGTAGCTCTATATTAAGGCCAGGTCCTGAGGTAGGTGGTCCTGGGGCTTGGAGGTAGTTTTAGCTTGGGGGTGGCTCTATTTTAAGCCTGGGGCCTGAGGTAGGCAGGTGCAGAGGGTTTAGGAACAACTAAGAGAGA
>NW_006921633.1:14426505-14427798 GCF_000298275.1 Orycteropus afer afer
ACCAACCACCAAAACCAAAGATGAGGAAACTGAAGATATCTACCAACTTCTGCAGTCTGAAATTTACTGAACATGCAATCAGGATGTGTTGATTATCACTGGTGACTGGAATGCAAAAGTTGGAAACAAAGAAGAATCACCAGTAGTTGGAAAATTTGCCCTAGGAGATAGAAATAATACTGGAGATCTCATGATAGAATTTTGCAGGACCAACAACACAAATGGCGGCTATACACGTGGACTTCACCAGATGAAATACACAGGAATCAGATTGACTACATCTGTGGCAAGAGGTGATGGAGAAGTTCAATATCTTTGGCCAAAACACAACCAGGAGCTAACTGTGATGGAACACCAACTGCTCATATGCACATTCAAATTGAAGGTGAAGACAATTAAAACAAGTCCATGAGAGCCAAAATATGACCTGGAATATGTCCCTCCTGAATTTAGAGACCATCTAAAGAATAGCTTTGATGCACTAAACACCAATGACCAAAAACCAGAAGAATTGTGGGGTGGCATCAAGAGCATCATCCATGAAGAAAGCAACAGGTCATTAAAAAGACGAGAAAAGAAGAAAAGACCAAAATGGATGTCAGAAGAGACTCTGAAACTTGCCCTTGAGCAGAGAGTAGCTAAAACAAATGGAAGAAATGACAAGATAAAAAAGCTGAACAGAAGATTTCAAAGAGCAGTTTGAGAAGGCAAAGCCAATTACTATAATGAAATGGGCAAAGAGCTGGAATTAGAAAAACAAAAGGGAAGAACACACTCAGAATTTCTTAAGCTGAAGGAATTGAAGAAAAATTTAAGTCTCAAGTTGAAATATTGAAAGATTCTATGGGCAAAATACTGAATGATGCAGGAAACATCAAAAGAAGATGGAAGGAATGCACAGAGTCACTGTACCAAAAGAAATTGGTCGATGTTCATCTATTTCAGGAGGTGACACATGATTAAGAACCAATGGTGTTGGAGGAAGAAGTTGAAGCTGCATTGAAGGAATTGGCAAAGAACAAGCCTCCAGGAATTGATGGAATACCCATTGAGATGTTTCAACAAACAGATGCTGCATTGGAGGTACTCACTCGGCTATGCCAAGAAATTTGGAAGATAGCACCTGGCCAACTGACTGGAAGAGATCCATATTTGTACCTATTGCTAAGATAGGTGATCCCACAGAATGTGGAAATTATTGAACAATGTCATCAATATCACATGCAAGCAAAATCTTACTGAAGATTATTCAAAAACAGTTGTAGCAGTATATTGACAAAGAACTTCTAGAAG
>NW_006921633.1:14428168-14429886 GCF_000298275.1 Orycteropus afer afer
AGAAGCTGGATTATATGAAGAAGAATGTGGCATCAGGATTGGAGGAAGACTCATTAACAACCTGCAATACACAGATGACACAACTTTGCTTGCTGAAAGTGAGATGACTTGAAGCACTTACTGATGAAGATTAAAAACTACAGTCTTTAGTATGGATTGCACCTCAATATAAAGAAAACAAAGTCTTCACAATTGGACCAATAAGTAGAATCATGAAAATGGAGAAAAGATTGAAGTTGCCAAAGACTTCATATTGCTTGGTTCTACAATAAACACCAATGGAAGCAGTAGTCAAGACATCATATGACATATTGCATTGGGCAAATCTGCTGCAAAAGACCTCTTTCAATTGCTGAAGAGCAAAGATGTCTGCTTGAAGACTAAGGTGTGCCTAGCCCACGCCATGGTATTTTTAATCACCTCATATGCATGTGAGAGCTGGACAATGATTAAGGAAGACTGAAGAAGAATGGATGCTTTTGAGTTGTGGTGTTGGAGAAGAATGCTGAAAGTACTGCGGACTGCTAAAAGGACTAACAGATCTGTGCTGGAAAAATTGCAGCTGGAATGCTCCTTGGAAGCAAGAATGGCCAGACTTTGTCTCACCTACTTTGTTGTCAGAAGGGACCATTCCCTGGAGCAGGATATGATGCTTGGTAAAGTGGAGGGCCAGCGAACAAGGGGGAGGTCTTCAACAAGATGGATAGGCACAGAGGCTGCAATGATGGGCTCAGGTATAGCAAGGATTGTGAGGCTGGCACAGGACTGGGGAGTGTTTCTTCTGCTGTGCATAGAGTCCCTGTGAGTCGGAGACGACTCGATGGCACCTGACAACAACAGCCTATGTATGGTTGTGGGTATATTCCCATTTGCCTATCCATATCTGTCTACCTGTGTATCCACCTGTAGATTAGTGTTTGCTGTTACTGATAATGCAGTATTGTGTATGCTGTAGTATTTGCCTTTATTATCTACACATTTGTGCACTTCTCTGTGTCTTTTTCCTTAGTGATATTGTATTACCCACATCCTTTTGTTATATTTCTTTCTCCCTCATCCATATCAAAACTCTCTCCTAATTATCCATCTTTTTTCCCTCCATCCCCAGCCCTCCCAATAATTTCTTAACTGGTCTTCTTGCTCCTATCTTATCTCCACTTTCATTCCACTCATAAGAAAATTAATAAAATACTTGGAAACAAGGCCAAGGTAGTTCAGCAGTTCCTTCTAATGTCATGGTTAAGCAGCGCTTAACAAATCATAAACCAAACACATTGCCTTTGAGTCGATTCCAACTTGTAGTGACCCTCATTGGGTTTCAAAGGCTATAAATCTTTACAAAATTAGATTGCTTCATCTTTCTCCCACAGAGCAGCTGGTGGGTTTGAACCACTGACCTCTGGTTAGCAGCCAAATGTCTTACCTATTATGCCACCAGTGCTCCTTATTGCATAACAAGTGTGCTCAATAATTATTTAAATTGGGGGATGTACCACCATTCACCATTGGACTTTGTTATTATTGTTATCAGATTTTATAAATTAAGGATACATACTCTGTGCAGTCTTTCCTTCCATACCTTCTCCCTTCTCCTGAATCAGGCTTGAATTTCTGGGGCAGTTCCCTGTCAAAATACTGCTACAAACATTTTTAAATTATCTTCAACAAAGTTATATTTGTGTTTGATATTAATGATGTTGTTATTGTTGTTAGATGCC
>NW_006921633.1:14431038-14439631 GCF_000298275.1 Orycteropus afer afer
ATAATTTCCACATTCTGTGGGATCACCTTTCTTTGGAATGGGTACAAATATGGATCTCTTCCAGTCACTTGGACAGGTAGCTGTCTTCCAAATCTCTTGGCATAACTGAGTGAGTGCTTCCAATAGGGCATACATTTGTTGAAATATCTCAATGGCTATTCAGTCAATTTCTGGAGTCTTGTTCTTCACCAATTCTTTCATTGCAGCTTCAACTTCCTCCTTCAGTACCATTGGTTCTAGATCATATGCCACTTCCTGAAATGGATGAAGATCGACCAGTTCTTTTTGGTACTTTTTGGTTAATGATATTGTTCAATAATTTCTGCATGTTGGATCACCTTTCACTGGGCACTAATATCAACCTCTTCCAGTTGGTTGGTCAGGTAGTTCTCTTCCAAATTTCTTTGCATAAAGGAATGAACACTTCCCACTGCATCTATTTGTTGAAATATGTCAATGTGTATTTCATCAATTCCTGGAGCCTTGTTTTTCACCAATTCCTTCAGGGCAACTTGGACTTCTTCCTTCAATACCCTTGGTTCTTGATCACATGCTCTCTCCCGAAATGGTTGAACATTGACCACTTCTTTTTGGTAAAGTGACTGTGTATTCCTTCCATCTTCTTTTGATTCTTCCTGCATCGTTCAGTATGTTGCCCACAGAATCCTTCAATATTGCACCTTGAGTCTTAAATTTTTCTTTTCCGTTTTTTCAGCTTGAGAAAAGCCAAGCATGTTCTTCCCCTCTGATTTTCTAACTCTATGTTTTATATGTTTCATCATTATATTTTACTGCCAGAAATTCAAGCTGGATTCAGAACACAGAGTAGAGTGAGGGATATCATTGCTGATGATAGAAGATTGTGGCTGAAAGCAAAAAATACCAGAAAGATGTTTGCTTGTGTTCCATTGACTTATACAATGGCATTTTACTGTGTAGATCATGACAAATTATGGATAACATTGTGCAGAATGGGAATTCCAAAACACTTAATTGTGCTCATGAGGAACCTATACACAGACCAAGAGGCAATTGTTTAAACAGAACGAAAGAATACTGCGTGATTTAAAATCAGGAAAGCTATATTCAGGGTTGTATCATTTCACTATACTTAGTCAGTCTGTATGCTGAGCAAATAATCTGAGAAGCTGGGCTATTTGAAGAAGAATGCTGCATCTGGATCAGAGGACCAGATATGCAGATGACACAACTTTGCTTGTTGATGAAGATCAAATATTTCAGCCTTCAGTGGGTATTACATCTCAACATAAATAAAACAAAAATCCTCACAACTGGACAAATAACCAACATCATGATAAATACAGAAAAGATTAAAATTATGAAGGATTTCATTTTACCTGGTTCACAATCAATGTCCATGGTAGCAGCAAACGACACATTGCAATGGGCAAATCTGCTGCAAAAAAACCTCTTTAAGGTGTTAAAGAGCAAAGAGGTCACTTTGAAGACTAAGGTGTGCCAGACTCAAGCCATGCATTTTCTATCATGTCATATGCATCTGAGAGCTAGACAATGAATGAAGTAGACCACAGAAGCATTACGCATTTGAATCATGGTGTTGGCAAAGAATATTTAATATACCGTGGACTGCTAGAATGAACACACCTGTCTTTGAAGTAATACAGCACAGTACTACTTACAAGCAAGAATGGCCAGACTTCTCTCATAGTTTGGTCAGGTTGTCAGAAGGACTCAGTTCCTAGAGAAGGATATCCTGCTTGATAAAGTAGAGGATTAACTAAAAATCGGAAGACCCTCAACAAAATGGATTGATACAGTGGCTATGATGATGGACTCATGCATAGCAACAGTTGTGAGGATAGTGCAGGACTAAGCAGTGTTTTGGTCTGTTCTCATAGGGGTTGCTTCTTATGAGTTGGAACCAACTTTATGGCACCTGACAATAACAACAACACTCTGTTAACTTGTAGATTTTTATCTAGTAGAGATGTAAACAGTTTTGTCTGGTAGAAAGGGTAATCTGAAGGTTTTATAGTGCCTAAGGCATTTGACTGCTAACCAAAAGTCTGGCGGTTCAAATCCACCAGCCACTCCTCACAAGGTAGATTGGGTAGTCCACTTCCATAGTGATACCACCTTGGAAACACAAAGAAGGGTAGCTGTGAGTTGGATTTGACTACATGGCAGTGAGTTTGGGGTTTTTGTTTGTCTTTGATTTAAAGACAGAATGGAGGAGGGAGGAGCCTCATTTTGATTCCTCTTGTAATGGCCTATCTAAATCCCCAACCATATCAAAACTCTCTCTTCATTATCCATCTATTTTCTCTTACATCCCCTTCCCTCCCAATAATTTCTTAACTCTTGGAATGAGTTTAACCAAATTACTGATTTCTTTGTTATTTCATCATTTAATTAAAATCTTTGACTCATGTTCATTCCATAGCCATGTGAGAGTCTTGTTTTCAAAGTGTTGCAAATTATACTTTGCCATCACACTGGAACTAATTAATGAGTTATTTCTAAATTGCTTATCCAATCATTTCTCTATTTGAATTCCTAATGGCCCCTGTAACCTTCATGGGTTGAGGATCACACTGCTTAGCTTCGCACTTACTTCCCCTTCATGGCCTCAGCCCTGTCTACTTCTCTAGCTCAATTTCCCACAAACAGCTTACATTTCGACAATATGAAACAACTAAACAAACAAAAATTTTCCCTCTTCCTGTCTTTGTACATGTTTTCTTCCTTTAGAACCCTCCCCTCCTCATTCCATTCCCAATACTCTTACCCTTTTCCCTTCTGGTTAGCTTTTCTTTATCCTTCAAGAGTCAGCTAGGCATCACTTCTTCTAGAAGCCTCCCCTGTACTCCCTTGCTATGTTATGTGTTCCCCTCCTGTGCTGCCTCATAGCACCCTGTGCTAACTATTATGGCAATCTGTATTATACTTTCTAGGGGCTCTGATGGTGCAGCGGCTAAGGCATTCAGCTTCTAACCAAAAGGTTGATAGTGTGAACTCCCCAGCTGCTCTGTGGGAGAAGGATGAAGCATTCTGCTTCCATAAAGATATATGGCCTCGGAAACACTGTGGGGCAGTTCTACTCTGTCCTATAGTGTTGCAATGAGTCAGAATCAAATAAATGACAGTGACTTTGATTTTGGTTTATCACACTCTCTACAGTTCTTCATTTGCTTGCCTAATTCTGAGATTAAAGCTAGATTGTAAACTCTTGAGCTAGGAACGGATCAGAACAGCACTTAAGTACTTATATCCTGTCTGTACTAAATACTAAGAAAAAGACTTATTTGCCTCATATGCCTCTGCTAATAATACATTTTGTATGGTTAGATTATATTATTGGCCATCAACAATGTACTAATCAGAACTGCATTAGATGTAGTCCCTTCCCAATGTCCCTAGCTTCTAAATTTAACTTTATTGTATAGGCTTTTTATTGAGTTCTTCTTAATGTTATATCCAATGAAAGAATGGAATACATTTTTATTACACTTTTCTCTATATGGAGGTTGTTCCATGCTTCCCCATTATACAGTCATTGATGTACATAGAATTTTGTTCATACTTTCAAGTTTGCCTATAGTCAAGATAAGCGGTGTATATAAACATGAAGCTGTTCACATTTTTTCCCAACAAATGTAGAGGAACATTATACCTTGCATTTAAGGCTCTGGTTCATTAAGTGTTCAGAACCCTCTGATAATAGAGTGCCCTTCTAGTGCCTAAGGCATTTGACTGCTAACCAGAAGACTGTCTTGAACCCACCAGCCACTCCCTAGAGGGAAGATTGGGCAATCTACTACCATAGAGATACCACCTTGGAAACCCAAGAAGGAGTCACTATTAGTTGGAAACGATGCAACAGCAGTGAGGTGGGTTTTTTTTTTTTTTTTTCCTGCTTCCCCCAGTGTATTGTGTGGGCCCTTGACTACACTTTGCTCTCAGACACTTCAAACTATGGCTCTTCTGCCCAAGAGACATTATTTCATTGTGTAATTTCCTGTTGACAAAAGTCTTTCTTATGCTTTTCTAAATGCTGTTCTGTTTGGAGCAAGATGGTTCACTTTGGCAGAAAATACTATTCATGAGAAAAGTTCCCTAATGAAAAGAATCCTAGACATCTGTGCTGAGTATCAGCAGCATAAGGAAAAGCACAACTGCACAAAGATTAGAACTTTAAACATATGATTGACTTCGGCTCCAACTAAAGTAAAGACGACATCAGGGTAAATCCTCTTATGCCTTAACACACTCTGAAACACCCCCCGGATGTCAAAGTTCATGGTAAAATGTGTTCAATCTATGCCTCAAAGTACTTTGAACCTCTAAATCTTTGAAAGATGATTTTACTCTCATTCCAGGTTAGAAAAGCATCACCGGGAAGACTGAAATAGAGTTACTTAAAGGTCTCATGTTAGACTCCTTGTTTCTTTAGATAAACACCTCCTCCTATTGATGGACTCTCCTCAGAAGAGTCTAAAAACAAAAATCTCAGGTGATATGAATGTTTCTGCCCACTTGCTGTAAGATTGACTAGATCAATGGTTTTCAAACTAAGCTGTAAGAATTCTAACCAGTTCCTTGAAAGTCTTTCAGGATGAAGAGTGGGAAGTGAAAGGGGTCCCTACCTTGGTTTCAATGTGAGCAGCTCTGTTTTGGACATCGGGATCTCACATGTTTTTTATAGAAATCGGGCTCTTACACGTTTCATTTGAAGAAAGAGCTTCATTGCTTAAAGCAAGTTAACCACTGGATTCAGTGGTTAGCTCACATTGCTTGCAGATAAAATAGGTTTAAACCAGTAACCAGTTGCTGTCCAGTCAATTCCAGTTGGTGAGCCCATGTGTGTCAGAGAAGAACTACCCCCCATAGCATTTTGAATGGTTGATTTTTCAGAAGTAGATTGCTAGTCTTTCTTCTAAGGTGCCTCTGGTGGACTCCAACCACCAACCTTTCCTTTAGCAGCTGAGCATGTTAACCGTGGGCACCACATAGGGATTCCAAAGTAGATTTAAGATATTGATATTTCTGCTAGTTCAAAAAGAGACACATTTATGTGTCTATTTATTCAGCTTACAAGTATCTATTGAGCTTCTTCTATATAATAGGTACTGTGCTAACTGCCATTGAGTTGATTCTAACTCATAGCAACCCCATAGAACAGAGTAGAACAGCCCCATAGCGTTGCCAAGGCTGTACCTCTTTAAGGAAGCAAACTACCTCATTTTTCTCCCATGGAGCAAGCAGCTGTTGGGTTTGAACTGCTGACCTTTTGGTTAGTAATTGAGTGCTTTAACCACTATGCCACCAGAGCTCCTAGATGCCAAGAATAGACCTATAAGAACAGGCATGGTCCCTGCCCTCAAAGTCTGTGCAGTTTAGTTGAAAAAGACAGGCAGTTAAATAAGGAATTATAATGATTGTGGTAACAAAGTGCTAACGGGTGGTGAGAACGGAGGGTGGGGGGATAAAGAGGTCAGGAAAGGCTTTTGGGAAAATTATTTATAAACTGGTGTTAGTAAAGCAAAGTAGGGAGGTAGAAGTGTCCAGGAAAGGAGAATTGTATATGTAAAATCCCATGGGTGAAAGAAAACATGGCTTTCTTGAAGAATTGAAGGGGGAAAAAAGAATAGAAAAGAATTATATCTGGAGTGGTGAGAGAGAGAATGTGTGAAAAGTGACAGAAGCCTTGGAAATTAAGGAGTATGGACATTGATTTAAGAGTCATGAGAAACAGGGGAGAGATTATCAGATTTCTGTTTTAAAAAGCTTACTCAGGCTTTAGGGTAGAGAACTGCGCAAAGAAGAGTAGGGTAGGGAACCAGAGGAGAAAGCTATTAGAGTGCTCCAAGTGAGAGAGAAGGAGGCCCTGGGCTAAGGGAGTAAAGTGCAGGTGGACCAATATAGTCTCATTCCAGAGATAATGTGATGTTGGATTCCAATGAATTTGAAGATTGATGGCATAGGTGTTGAGTATAGAAGAGGCAGCTATCTAAGATGCTATTCAGCTTTCTGGCTTTCAGGCAACTAAGTAAATGGTGGAGCCGTTCATGGAGGAGGGGAGGGGAGTGTTTAGAGGGAGGGTGATAAAATTCATTTTAGACATGTCGAGTTCTAAATCTCTATGGGACATCCACATGCAATTGCACATCAATATAGAGATGATGATCAAAGTTTTGGGAGTGGAGTGGACAATAGTGCCAAAAGTGTGTGAACAAGCTATGAAAAGAAGCATGCATGGCTTAGAAAGGTGGCTGAGAAGATGGAGGAAAATAAGACACTGTAGTATTACAGAAGTCAAGGGAAGAGAGTGGTCTAAGGATGGGTGAATGAGAAAGAGTGTTAAATGTTGCAAAGAGGTCACAGCCTGAAAAGTGCCATCAAAGTGTGGGCTTACATCTGCCAGTGACAACAGTTGTGAGCTGTCCGTATTGTCTTTCATCTAATTTTTCTGTACTATTCCAGAAACAAACCTCATGAGTAACTACAAAAATAACTAGGAGACAAAAAGTCCAGTTGCTATTATGTTTCGTTTCTCAGTGGACTAGTACATCAGTATGTAGTTGCTGTAAATATTAGAGGAGGTTTAAAAGCCAAATAGCTAAGGATTGAAAAATCCCTAGTCACATACATTTGGGTGAGTAGCTGAAGCTTTCTCTGATGTAATTTCTCTGAAAACCCCAAAACCAAAACCAGGTGTTCCACACAGTCTACTACTATTTAATTTAGTGAATTATAGTATTATGGCAAATACCATAAATAGAACTTGGGAAGTAGTAAACCTGAGTAAATGGGATCCACACACACCCAAAAATGTTATAATCATGTTATCCCACAGTTTCGTTTACCCATGCTTTCTTTCACCTTTTATCCAGTTCCACTTACCTTCTCTCTTTCATTCCTCTCTCCTCCTGCACTTTTGGAGTTCAGTTTATGGAGCTGTGATTGCTGGTAGACTGAGTGTGAGATTCTTCACAGCATTGTGAGATAGTGTTTCCTGCAAGGTAAGTGGTTCTTTGCAGATGTTCACCACTGTATAAACTACATGGCTAGAAGAGAACCTGAGATTATCTAAACCTACATCTTTCTTTAGCAACTCTGGTAGCATGGTGCCTAAGGCATTTGACTGCTAATCAGAAGGCTGGCAGTTCAAACCCACCAGCCACTCCTCAGAAGAAAGGTTGGGCAATCTACTTCCGTATTGAAATTCAAGGAGGGGTCACTATGAGTCAGGGCCGACTCGATGGCACATAACAACAACAACAACAAACCTCTTTCTTTTAGCAGACAAAGAAATTAGGGCAGAAAGAAATTAAGTGGCTTGAATAATTATACTTCAGGCACTAAGTGGGCAGTTAAGTAGGTCCACATACAGGCTGCCCTATATGTATAGAAATAGTGCATCATGGAGATGACAGAGAGAACAAAATATATCTGCCCTATTTTATACTACAGGACTATACTTGTTCATGTCAAGTTGCTAAACTCTTCAGATATAAAAAGAAGTAACTTTTGTATGTTTGGGAAATCTTGTACAAACTAGGCCACAAATATAAATTCTCTTTTATTTTCTATTTCTCAGAAATTTGCACACAAATTTGTTTCCTAAGAAATCAGAGTTAGAGAGAGATACACTGATTTATTCTGTGATAGCTATTAAATTCTGCATAGCCTGGATCTTGGTCCAGGCTTCTTTCCACTAAAGCACTCAAGCTCATCCATTACCCCTTATTCAATAGTGCTAATATCTTGACCATTCTCTGGGATGTCAAGAATTCACGTGGCTGCTTGGATAGGTTTGGCAATGGGACGAGGAAAGGCTGAGCCAGAAGAGGCTGTTAAATCCAGCTGTCCAAGGGCCAGGTTAGTGTAAGAGAGAAAATAGCTTTCAGTGAACAGATGGAATTCTGAACTGCCAAGGAGATTGGTGGGATGGTAGAGGAAGTAGCTCTCTAAACATTGGAAAGCCCAAACCCATGGAAGGTGATAAAGCATAAGGAAAGACCTTGGATTATGGAGTTAGATGGACTTGGCTTAGAATCCCAGCTGTGCTTCCAACTAGCAATGTGATTTTGAACATTTATTTTAACTTCTCTAAGGCTCAATTTGCTCATTTATAAAATGTGGTTTTGAAAGTTCAACAAAATAATGTAGATAAAGTACCCAGCTCTCAATAAATTCTGGTTTCTCTGTTCTTCACCTAAAATTCCTTAGATACCTTCTACCTCAGGCCCTCACCCTTCATATCCCCACAAACTGACTCTGCTAAAGAAAGACTCAAGCTTTTACTGAAACCTGCCTTGAAGAAAGCCTCCTTGGAATTGGGACTGACAGTTTCAGAATGGGTTGGCATTGTAAGCCAACAAAACCGTGACACAAGAAAAAATGATTTGTGACAGAGAAAAATTACTTGCAATTTGCAATACCCAGCTGCTTCTAAAGGAAGGTCTTTGTTTCTTGAACAGAGAGATGGGTGTGAGGATGTAAAGTTAAGAGAGCTCGACATCAGGAAATATTTATTTATTTATTTATTTGCAGAAAGTGGTGGGAGAGCAGGGCTAAGTGACAATAAAAGTGAGATAAAACAAAGGAG
>NW_006921633.1:14440396-14442114 GCF_000298275.1 Orycteropus afer afer
ATTTCTCCACAATTCTAGTTGCTTTTTTCACAGTGGAACAGAGTCTATCAGCAAGCAAGCAGTAGCTTTAAAGAAAAAGGTCACAGAAGAATACATTCCTTAAGAAACTGATAGGAGTGGAAATTGAATATGGAGAAAGATGGCAGAGTCCAGGAGAGACTCCAGGAAGCTTTTAAGGTTTGAGAGTGGTACATGCTGTACTGCTTTGACATAATGGCTGCTCAAATGAAGAAAGCTGCAGGAGTTTGTTGTGGGAGCTTAATTGCTTCAAGACTTTCATGCCATTTCCAGAACCATTTTAATTGGAAAATCACTTTCAACAGAATGACTAACAGGTACAAATGAGTGAACAATATTCTGCTGCAAGGATAACTTGAAGATAGGCCTGAACATGCTACAGTGAGCCGTCATATCAGCCTCCTCTAACTGAGCATCATAACACAGAGGAGACAGCATAGGATTTAGAATCAGATGGCCAAGACTAAAACCAAAGCTTCAGTACTTGCTACCTGTCAAGTAGGAGGTCACTCAGTTCTTCTGAACCTCAATATTCTCTTCTATAAAATGAAGTGTGGTACTTCACATGGTGGAGTCGCTGGGTAGTGAAAGTGGTTAATGCACTTGGCTTGCTAACCAAAAGGTTAGTGGTCTGAGCCCACCCAGAGGCACCTCAGAAGAAAGGTCTAGATATCCACTTCTGAAACATCATTGAAAACCCTATGGTGCACAGTTCTACTTGGACACACATGAGTTGGAATTGACTCAACTCTACATGGTTGTTGTGAAAATCCATGGAGATCAAATGAAGCTGGAAGCATTTTAAAATTGTTTCTAATTACAAAAGTAATACATGTTCAACTCCAACAAAGACCAAAAGAGTGTAAAATCTCATATGAATGGATGTAGGCATATAGGTACATGGTTAGGTACAGGGGTATACATATGTGAGAACAGACGTTGTTGTTGTTGTTAGGTCCTGTTGAGTTGACTCTGACTCATAGCAACCCTATGTAAAACAGAATGGAACACTGTCCTCTCCTGCACCATCCTTACAATCTTTGCTATACTTGAGCCCAGCATTGCAGCCACTGTGTCAATCCATCTTGTTGAAGCCCTTCCCCTTTTTCTCTGACCCTCCAATTTACCAAGCACAATATCCTTCCCTATGGACTGGTCTGTTCTGATCACATGACCAAAGTAGGTGAGACAAAGTCTGGCCATTCTCACTTCTAAGGAGTATTCTGGCTACACTTCTTCCAGGACATTCTTCTGGCAGTCCATGGTACTTTCAGTATTCTTTGCCAACACCACAATTCAAAGGCATCAATTCTTCTTTGGTCTTCCTTGCTCACTGTCAAGCTTTCACATATGTATGAGGTGATTGAAAATACCATGGCTTGGGTTAGGCTCACCTTATCTTCAAAGTGACATCTTTGCTTCTTCATGCTTTAAAGAGGTCTTTTGCAGCACACTTGTCCAAGACAATACAAAATCTGATTTCTTAACTGCAGCTTCCATGGGTGTTGACTGTGGATTCAAATAAAATGAAACCCCTGACAACTTCCATCTTTTCTCTATTTATCATGATGTTGCTTATTGGTCCAGTTATTTTTTCTTTTTGTTTTCTTTATGCTGTGATGTAATACATACTGTAGTCTCTGATCTTCATCAGTAAGTGCTTGAGATCCTCTTCACTTTCAGCTAGGAAAATTGTGTCA
>NW_006921633.1:14442639-14443330 GCF_000298275.1 Orycteropus afer afer
CTGATGCAACTGTCTTTTTATTATCTTCAGCAAAATTTTTCTTGCATGTCATATTAATGATATTGCTCCATAATTTTCACATTCTGTTGGATCACCTTTATTTGGAATGGGCACAAATATGGATCTCTTTCAGTCAGTGCCCAGGTAGCTGTCTTCCAAATTATTTGGCATAGACAAGTGAGTGCCTCCAGAGCTGCATCCATTTGTTGAAACATCTCAATGGTTATTCTGTCAATTCGTGGACTATGTTTTTCGCCTATTCCTTCAGTGCAGCTGGGACTTCTTCCTTCGTTATCGTTGGTTCTTGATTATATGGTACCTCCTGAAATGATTGAATGTTTGATTGGATGTCTACCAATTCCTTTTAGTACAGTGACTCTGTGTATTCCTCCCATCTTCTTGAACTGCAAGTTCAATTTGAAGCTGAAGATAATTAAAAGAAGTCCATGAGAGCCAAAATATGACGATGATTATATTCCACCTAAATTTAGTGACCATCTAAAGAACAGATTTGATGCATTGAACACCAATGACAAAAACCAGAGGAATTGTGGGATGACATCTAGAACATCATCCGTGAAGAAAGCAACAAGTCATTAAAAAGGCAGGAAAAGAAGAAAAGACCAAAATGGATGTCAGAAGAGACTCTGAAACTTGCCCTTGAGTGGAGAGTAGCTAAAGCAAATGGAAG
>NW_006921633.1:14444390-14444956 GCF_000298275.1 Orycteropus afer afer
TCTGCCCCACTCAGCCTCTGGCATCCACTAACCTATTTTTATCTATTTGTTAGGTGCCGTCGAGTCTGCTCCAACTCATAGTGAACAAGACACTGCCTGGTCCAATGCCATCCTTACAATTGTTGCTATACCTGAGCCTGTCATTGCAACCACTATGTCAATCCATCTCATTGAGGGTTTGCCCCATTTCCGCTGACCCTCCACTTGACCAAGCATGATATCCTTCTCCAGGGAATGGTTCCTTCTGACGACATGACCAAAGTAGGGGAGTAAAGTCTGGTCATTCTCGTTTCCATAGAGCTTTCCAGCCTGCACTTCTACCAGGACAGATTTGTTCATTCTTCTGGCAGTCCATGGGACTTTGTTTTATTATTCTTTGCCAACACCACAACTCAAAAACATCAACTCTTATTTGGTCTTCCTTATTCATTGTCCAGCTTTCACATGCATATGAGGCTTTTGAAAACACCACGGCTTGGGTCAGGCACACCTTAGTCTTCAAAGTAACATATTTGCTCTTCAACACTTGAAAGAGGTCTTTTGCAGCAGGTTTGCCTAGTGCAATA
>NW_006921633.1:14445146-14449772 GCF_000298275.1 Orycteropus afer afer
GTCAAGTCATCTCTACCTCCAGCAAGTAATGTGTCATCTGCATATCACAGGTTATTAATGATTCTTCCTCCAATCCTGATGCCAATGCTTTCTTCTTCACATAGCCCAGCTTCTCAGATTATTTGCTCAGCATACAGATTGAATAAGTATGGTGAAAGGATACAACCCTGACACACACCATTCCTGATTTTAAACCATGCATTATCCCCTTGTTCTGTTCAAATGACAGCCTCCTGGTCTATTTACAGGATCCTCATGAGCACAATTAAGTGTTATGGTATTCCCCTTCTTCTCAACGTTGAGCATAATTTGTTATAATGCAAACAGTTGAATGCTTTTGCATAGTCAATAAAACACAGGTAAACATCTTTCTGTATTCTTTTGTTTCAGCCAAGATCCGTCTGACATCAGCAATGATATCCCTCTCATTCCATGTCCTCTTCTGAATCCAGCTTGCATTTCTGAAAGTTCTCTGTCAACATACTGCTACAACCATTTTTGAATTATCTTCAGTAAGAATTTACTTGTGATATTAATGATATTGTTTGATAATTTCCACATTCTGTGGGATCACCTTTCTTTGAAATGGGTACAAGTAGGAATCTCTTCCAGTCAGTTGGCCAGGTAGTTGTCTTCCAAATCTCTTGGCACAGCTGAGTAAGTGCCTGCAGCATTCGTTGAAACATCTCAATGAGTATTGTGTCAATTCCTGGAGCCTTGTTCTTCATCAATTCCTTCAGTGCAGCTTCAACTTCACCCTTCAATACCACTGGTTCTTGATCATATGCCACTTCTTAAAATAGTTGAACATTGACCAATTCTTTATTGCACAGTGACTCTGTGTATTCATTCCATTTTCTTTTGAGGTTACTGACATCATTCAATAATTTTCCCATAGTCTTTCAATATTGCAACTCAAGGCTTAATTTTTTTCTTCAGTTCTTTCAGCTTGAGAAATGCTAAGCATGTTTTTCCCTTTTGGTTTTCTAACTCCAGGTCTTTGCACATTTCATTAGAATAATTGACTTTACCTTCTCAAGCTACTCTTTAAAATCTTCTGTTCAGCTCTTTTATCTTGTCGTTTCTTCTATTTACTTTAGCTACTCTCTATTCAATATCAAATTTCAGAGTTTCTTCTGACATCCATTTTGGTCTTTTCTTCCTTTACTATCTTTTTAATGATTATTTCTTTTCTTCATGTATGATATTCTTGATGTCATCCCACAATTCATTTGGTTTCTGGTCATTGATGTTCAATGCATCAAATCTATTTTTAGATGGCATCTAAATTTAGAAGGGATAAAATCAAGGTCATATTTTGGCTCTCAGGGACTTATTTTAATTGTTTTCAGCTTCAACTTGAACTTGCATACAAACAATTGATGGTTTGTTCCACAATCACCTCCTGGCCTTATTTTGGCTGAAGATATTGAGCTTCTCCATTGCCTCTTTCCAAAGATGTAGTTGATCTGATTCCTGTGTATTCCATCTGGTGAGGTCCACATGTATAGCCACTGTTTATGTTGTTGAAAAAAAGGTATTTGTAATGAATAAGTCATTGGTCTTGCAAAATTCTATCATACCATCTCCAGTATTATTTCTATCATCAAACCATATTTTCCAACTACTGGTGATTCTTCTTTGTTTCTAACATTAACATTCCAACCACCAATAATAATCAACACATCTTGATTGCATATTTGGTCAATTTCAGACTGTAGAGGTTGGTAAAATCTTCAATTGCCTTGTCTTTGGCTTTACTGGTTGGTGCATAAACTTGAATAAGAGTTGCATTAACTGGTCTTCCTTGCCAGCATGTGGATATTATCCTATCACTGACAGCATTGTACTTCAGGACAGATCTTGAAACATGCTTTGTGAGGATGAATGCAACGCCATTCTTCTTTAATTTGTCATTTTCAGCATAGTAGATACATGATAGTCTGATTAAAAATGGTTAAAACTAGTCCTTTGCAGTTCACTAATGCCTAGGATGTTCATACGTATGCCTTTCATTTCATTTTTTACAACTTCCAATTTTCCTACATTGATACTTTGTACATTCTATGGTTCCGATTATTAATGGATGTTTGCAGCTGTTTCTTCCCATTTTGTGTCATGCCCCATCAGCAAATGAAGGCCCTGAAAGCTTTACTCCATCCATGTTATTAAGGTCAATTCTATTTTGAGGAGGTAGCTCTTCCCCAGTCATATTTTGAGTGTCTTCCAACTTGAAGGGCTCATCTTCTGGCACTATATCAGACAATGCTTCAGGGCTATTCATAAAGTTTCTAGTAATATGTCAGACAGTGTGTCACTGCTTTTCATGAGGTTTTCACTGGCCATTTCTTTGAGAAGTGGATGGCCCCTTCCTTCTTCTGAGTCTGTCTTAGCCTGGAAGCTCCGCTGAAACCTATCCACCATGGGTGACCCTGCAGGTATTTGAAATATCAGTGACATGGCCTCTAGCTTAACAGCAACATATAAGCCACCACCAAAAACCAAACTCACTGCATTTAAGTCATATCTGACTCATAGTGACCCCTCCTTGGGTTTCTGAGGTGGTATCACTATGGAAGTAGATTACCCAACCTTCCTTCCGAGGAGTGGCTGGTGGGTTTAAATCAACAGCCTTCTGGTTAGCAGTCAAATGCGTTAGGCACTACAACACCAGTGCTCCCTGCAAACTACCACAGTATGACAAACTGACAGACGAGAGGTAGTCTATCTCTATAGATTTGCCTATTCTGGACATTTCATACATAGGTAGTCTCCAACTTATGATATATTCAGGTTACTACAAGCCACACTTACTACCATCTGTAGTGTGTGTGTGTACATCATTGTTAGTAATTGGTACTACATACAATGTTAAAATATATCTAAGTTTATATGTAATGTTTCCAACCCCCAAAGACAAATAAAGATCAGATTTTTAAAGATACTGATAATGAAAATCAATAATAATGAAAACTAAAGAACAAAAAAATGAGATATTTGACTTAGGTTGGATCCCACTCACAACAGAGATGAGTGGTGGGAATAGAACCTTGTTATAAATTAAGGATTTCCTATAAATGGAGTCATGTAATATGTAATCTTTTGTGACTAGCTTATTTCCCTTAGCATGTTTTCAAGTCTGTGAGCATATTCTTGATGCTTCCCCTTGATAGCTGAAATCAGAAGCAAAGCAAACTCAGGCAATCAGTTGAAGCACACAATAACATTTGTTTTGGGTATCCTCTGACCTCTCGCAGATCACCACAGATCTAGTCCACCACTTTCTCCCAGATCTTCTCTCTCCAAGAAATTTCCATATTCTGTTCTTATCTCATCCACCTCAAAGAAATATTTTGTCACATATCTTAATCTATAGAGATTTGTTTTATCTAAAATCCCATTTTACTGGAGCTAAGGAATAATGAATTGTGGGGACTTAATACGTTCCCCTTCCTGAATGGTAATTGTCTTTAGAGGATAATTCCTTAAAAAGCAATACTAGTTTTCATTTTGGAGCCCTAACTATGAACTGGGAGCTGTGGTGGTGTAGTGGCTAAGGCATTTGACTGCTAACCAGAAGGCTGGCACTTCAAACCCACCAGCCACTCCTCAAAAGGAAGATTGGGCAATCTAGTTCCGTCGTGATACTGCCTTGGAAACCCAAGGAAGGGTCGCTATGAGTCGGATCCGACTCGATGGCAGTGAGTTTTTTTTTTTTTTAAACTATGAGCTGGTCTCTGCTCCTAGCACTTTTTACATTTCATTTTGGGTAATCATTGCTAACTGGACTTTAATATTTTTATTACACTGAGGAAAAGGTAAAGGTTCAGAGAAGTTAAGTAACTGCCCCATCTATCAAATGGCAGAATCAGGATTTTCAACCAAGTGTGTTTGATTCCAAAGTCCATGCTATTGAGGGCTTCCAGTAAGATGGCAGACTAGGCAGAAAGACTGCACAGACCCTCTTCAATAAAAAAAAGGGAAACTAGTTAATACAGACACAGAAGATAATCTTGGACCCCTGAGCCTTGAAGGGAAGGATATAGAAGTGGACTAAGCCCCAACTAACAGAAGAATGTGGATGAAAATACCAAAAAAGGAGACATATGGAGCTGTGGTCTGGCAGGGATCCTGAGTGATCCTGATGGCAAGGCACAGACAGCTTGGAGAATGCCAAGTGGTGGTAGGACCTAAGAATTAACCTAAAAATCAGCCCTTCTAGCCAGGGACTGCACAGATGACTGCTCTGGTGGCTGGTGAATAAAAGGAGAAAAAGTGAAGTGGGGGGCCGGCTGAGCTGTGGACTTTTGCCTGTCCAAAGGGTGCAGCCATTTTGAATGTTTACAAGTGGCTCGATAATTTTGGATATTTAAAGAGACAGCACTCTCCCAGATTCTAGGGGCTTAAGAACAGATTCCACTTGCCAGTAACCCCAAGGACACTCTGGACTAGGACAACTGAAAAGGTACAACATTCCCCTTGTTACTCTTATACTCCGTACCGGCTTGGTGAACAGAGTTGTGGCCATCTCCCACACCCACCCACCTTCTGGGAACTCCATCCCAGTCTGTGTGCTCTGATGGAGCCTGAGTGCCCTGCCCTACCCTTCCCTGATTTTTTTTTTTT
>NW_006921633.1:14453707-14454221 GCF_000298275.1 Orycteropus afer afer
TAACCAAACTATGGTACACACACACAATGGAATATTATGCAACCCTAAAGAATAATGTAGAATCTGCAAAACACCACATAACATGAGTGAACTTGGAGGACATTATGCTGAGTGAAATAAGTAAATCACAGAAGGAGAAATATTGTGTTAGTCTGTCATTGTAAAAAGTCAAGGAAAGGTTTCTATATGGAAGAAAATTTTCTTTGTTGGCTACCAGGGGTGGGAGGGTAGGGTAGGGAACACTGTTAGATATATAGATATAAGTACTGATTTGGGTGAAGAGAAGGGCAATGTACCAAATGTGAGTGATCAACATGGTGACTTGAGGAAAAGGAAGACATAGAGAGGTACATGGGAGGTGCAGACAACAAAGATGAAACCTTTTGCACATACAGTACTGCATTGTCAGGGAAGGCAAACATTATATGGGGAGATATATGGGTGCACAGACTGAACTATTAGGTATGCCTATGCAGCAGGGAGTGTACCCAAGACCTATACATTGTCTGCCAAC
>NW_006921633.1:14455403-14459964 GCF_000298275.1 Orycteropus afer afer
CAGAGCGTAGGGTCACTGGGTCAAGAAGTAAAATATTTTTTGAGTAGATCACTAGGGGTAATAGTGAGTGCCTCCACTCCCATTTCCACCCCTTGGTTCCTGTACCTGTGAATCCTAGCTATTTGGGAAACAATATTGCATAATGGACACTACTTTAGAGCATATGCCGCCTCCTTGAGAACATCACCCCAACCCTGCAAGGTATTGCCACCTAGCTGATGCCATAATTGTGTTTTTAGAAGGTTATTCCATCGTTCTATCAAGCTAGCTGCTTCAGAATGATAGGGAACATGGTAAGATCAGTGCATTCCATGAGCATAGGCCCTTTGCCGCATTTCATTTGCTGTGAAGTAAGTCCCTTGATCCTAGGTGATGCTGTGTGGGATACCATGACAGTGGATTAAGCATTCTATAGATCCACAGATGGAAGTTTTGGCAGAAGAGTTGTGTGCAGGGAAGGCAAATCTTTATCCTGAGTAAGTGTCTATTCCCATAAGAACAAAATGCTGTCCTTTCCATGATGGAAGTGGTCCACTGTAGCAACCTTTCACCAGGTTAGTGGCTGATTTCTCCCAAGGGATGGTTCCATATCACAGAGTCAGTGTTGGTCTCTGCTGCTGGCAGATTGGTCACTCAGCAGTGGCTATGACCACATCAGCTTTGGTTAGTGGAAGTCCATGTTGCTGAGCCCATGTATCACTTCCATTCCCACCTCCATGGCCATTTTGCTCATAAGCCCATTGGGCAATCACAAGAGTAGCTGGGGGGAAAGAATGGTTTCAATGGAACATGTCATCTTATCCACTTGATTGTTAAAGTCTTCCTCTGCCGACATCACTCTTTGGCAATCATTCAAAGGAGACACAAATATCTTCACTTCTTTGGTCCATTGAGAGAAATCTAGCCATATATCTCTTTCCCATACCTCTTTGTCACCAATTTTCCAATCATGCTCCTTCCAAGTCCCTGACCATGCAGCCAAATCATTGCCCATAGCCCATGAATCAGTATACAATTGTACATCTCCTTCCAAAAAAACCGAACAACCAGATGCACTGCTTGAAGTTCTAGCCATTAGGAGGATCACTCAGGATCGCTGCCAGACTGCAGCTCCATCTGTCTCCTTTTTTGTTATTTTCACACAAATTCTTTTGCTAGTTGGGGTTTAGTCCACTTCTTTATCTTCCCTTCAAGGCTCAAGGGTCCAGGATTATCTTCTGTGTCTGTGTCAATTGGTTTCCCTTTTCTTTGTTGAAGAGGGTCTGTGCAGTCTTTCAGCCTAGTCCTCCATCTTGCCGGATCTCCATGTATGCCTCTTTTTTAACTGTGCGAGGGGCCAGATGCAGTAACTTATCCTTTATTTTAGTAGGAATATCTTGGCATGTTGCACATCACTGGACCCCTAGAAACTTCACTGAGATGGAAGGTGCCTGAATTTTTGTTGGGTTAGTTTCCTACCCTCCTTGGAAGGAAGGTTGATACTGTCTCAGAAATCCAAGGAGGGGTTGCTATGAGTTGGATCTGACTCCATGGCAGTGGGTTAGCACACAGATATCTTACCAATAAGTCTAAAGTCATTGATATTTCTTCCTTACTAGGTCTAATCTGCATAATATCATCAATGTCATGGATCAGTGTGATGTCTTGTGGAAGGGAAAGGTGATCAAGATCCCTGTGGACTAAATTATGATGCAGTGTTGGAGAGTTGGTATACCCCTGAGGTAATATGGTGAAAGTGTATTATTGTGTATTGTTGTCCTTGCCAGCTGAAGGCCAACTTCTTCTGATAATCCTTCGAAATTAGTATTGAGAAAAAAGCATTGGCCAGATCATACCAAGTACCAGAAGATATATTAATTTGCTCAAGCAATAAAACCACATCTGGAACAGCAGCTGCAATTGAAGTCACCACCTGATTAAGTTTATGATATATGCACAGGCCAAAGAGGTGAGTTAAATGGGGATGTGTTGAGAATCACCACCCTTACATCCTTCAATCCTTGATGATTTCACAAAACCATTCTCTCCAGGAATGCAGTCTTGCTTTTGTTTCACTATTTTCCTAGATAAAGGCAGTTCTAATGGCTTCTGCTTGTCTTTTCCTACCATAATTGCAGTTACTTCACATGTCAGGAATCCAATGTGGGGGTTCTTGCAGTTACTGAGTATAGCTATTCCAATTATGCATTCTGGAGCTGGGAAATCACTACAGTATGGGTTCAGGGACACATTGGCCCCCTGTGAGATGGCCGTGAGCTAAGACTCCATCAATAATTTGACCTTCATACACCCCTACTCTGACTGGTGGGCCACACAGGTGTTTTGGTTCTCCTGGAATTAGTGTTAATTCAGAGCCAGTATCCAGTAATCCCTGAAAAGTCTGATTATTTCCTTTTCCCCAGTGAATAGTCACTCTTATAAAAGTCTGTCAATTCCTTTAAGGAAGGCTTGAAGTAAGATTAACAACATAAATATTTGGCAGTGCAGTGGAGTCCTTCCTTAAGGGAACCCAGCCTCCCTTTCATTCAAGGGGTTATGGGTCTGTAAACTGACTCAAGTCTGAGAATTGATTGAGGGACTGTGACTCTGTGTTCTGGTGATTCAAGTTAGAATAGATTTCCCATCTATTTCACTCCTACAGACACCATGCCTAAGCAGTCAACACCACAAGTCTGACTCATATGAGTCAGACTACTCTGATTACTGCTTTGTCCTGCTGTCCATTATGGTAACCACGTCCACCTTATCTTTGTTGATTAACTGATGCCACTTGGCCCCGACTGCCATGGGGTCCAATTGTAGTTAAAAAACCAAAACAAAACTCACTGCCATAGACTTGTAGCAGCCCCATTGGGTTTCCAAAGCTGTAAATCTTAACTGAAGCAGACTAACTTGTCTTTCCTTCACAGAATGGCTGGTGGGTTCAAACTGCCAACTTTTTGGTTAGCAGTTAAATACCTTAACTACTGCACCACTAGAGCTCCTTAGATGTCTTAATTCAATTAGGGCAATTCCCATGGTCAAATCTGGTCTACATAAAATAGCAATCACAGCAATCTTCAAGGAGCTCCTTTCACAAATTTGTTCTTCACCATAGGGTAAAAACTATGTCTTTTGGGCACTCCATTTATAGGTCTATGGGTTTAATTTGATAAATATATTCTGTCATGCCAATTTCTCTAAGTTTTTGGATACCTTCTTCTCGGCCACTCCTCAGAAGGAAGATTGGGCAATCTACTTCCACAGTGATACCACCTCAGAAATCCAAGGAGGGGTCATTATGAATTGGATCCAACTCGACAGCAGTGAGTTTGGGTTTTTTTTTTTTGTTGTTGTTGTTGTTTTTCTTTTTGTCTTCTACATTGTACCAAGGCTGGTCTGGTACTTCAACTTGACTTTGTGTAGGCCACCGCATAATACATGCTTCAGGAAACCAACCAAATAAACTATTAGATCCTTTTCTAACCTCTAGAGCTGAAACACTAAATGAAGAATTTGTGCTCAGTGTGCCCAAATCAGTAAACTCAAACTGATCCAAAGTTATGTTCCTTGCATCATCATCTTTAAAAGTCATTCCTACACATATTCTCCAGGTTTCTATTTGTATGTGTTAGATAATATCAAGTAGTTCTTTTCAAGTGTAGTGTACCTGTTCCTGGGTCACACTTTGTACTTCCCCTTCTGGAGCTCACTGGGACTTAAGTCTATTTATAATTCTAGAAGCAACAATGGATGTGGGGGGTCCTGAGAACATTCAGCAATGTCTTGTAAGGCATCTGCCTCAGGCAATGCCCCAGATAATGTGCCAGGGACCATCCCAGGTGATATCTCAGACAATGACTCAGCAGGCACAGCTGGGTTGGTCTCATCAGATGAGGGTGAGAGGGCTGGTTGTGATGGCAGGAGAGATTCAATGGAATTTACGGGATATCCCCAGCTTTCTGATTACCTGCCTATATTTCCCCATCCCAAGTTTTATGACCCCATTTCTTCCTAATTAATGCCCTTACTTTAACATCAGACAACATTCAAGGTTGGCCATTCAATTGGCATTATAATTCAGCCACTTTTATGATAAGACTCTGGGCTTGGTTTTCAGCAATATCAGCTCTGTTATGAAAAGAAATAAGTTTTTCTTTCAGGGCACAATTGGAAACATTGAAGTCTTTTATGTGGTGCTTGAGCTATGACTCCAAAGCCCTGAGCTCATCGTGTTCTTTCACCAATTTGTCTATCATGAGTAGGACCAACCAACCAGCTTCATTGTACTCTCATTCTGACAAAATCGCAGAAAAGTATTAAACATGCCATCACCCAGAGACTCATTTCTCACCAATATTTGACCTATTGGTGGTGCTATTTTGTGGATTAATGTTGCCACCTCATGCCATGGATTAGCAGCATCCTCTTTGCTAATGGAGGGAGAGTTATCAGTGCTTTTATGACTAATCAAACTTGAGAACAAATTTAGGAAACTCATCCTTAAGATTTTCTCTCTCTAGAACCACTCTCAGTGCTAAGTGTTTGGTTCTCTAGAGAAGCAAAACCAGTTAATCTTATA
>NW_006921633.1:14461429-14462014 GCF_000298275.1 Orycteropus afer afer
AGAGGGAAAGGCCTTCAACGAGGTGGATTGACACAGTGGCTGCGATGATGGGCTCAAGTATAGCAGGGATCATGGAGCTGGTGCAAGATCAGGCAGTGTTTCATTCTGCTGTGCATGGGGTCACTATGAGTTGGAAACAACTCAATGGCACCTAACAACAACAAAAAGCTTTGGTGGATAATGAATCCAACATCGGCAGGTAAAATGGAAGATTGTCAGTAAACAGCCTGTAAAGGCAACAATCCCAAGATCAGCAGGCAAGATGGCAGGTCACTGCTCCAAGACCCAGATGATGAAGAGCTAGATGCAGAATCCAGATTCAGCCAGAAGTCAGAGAGTTTTCCCAGGATGTCCATATATATACTAGAAGCAGGCCACATCCCTGAGGAAACTCCCTTTCAACTGACTAGTTACTCATAGCACATCTCATCATAGAGGTGATTACATCATATCAGATCTCATCATGGGGAATGACTACAATATAACTTCTAAACCACTTAAAGTCATAGTCCAGTCAAGTTGACACACAACCTTAATTATCATACTGCCTTAGCTGAATGACTGAAATGGTAGTAGATCAGACCA
>NW_006921633.1:14462349-14465137 GCF_000298275.1 Orycteropus afer afer
ACTTTATCAGTCTTTCTCCAGGAACTTTATTCACTCAAATGTTTTAGTAAATATGCTATACAGACAAGCAGAATGGGACAAAGTCTATGCTTCCTTTGGACAGTTAGAATATACATATATATATGTATAAATATATATATCTACCATAGAATTGGGCCTGTTTTCTGAGCTTCAGACTGTTCATAGGCTTTATAGCAAGAGTCAAATATCAGAAATTCTATGTTGCCCTATGTTCCTGCTTCCTCACATCAACCTAAGCCAGTTTTGATGAAAAAAAAAAAAAAAAAAAAACCTGTGTAATGTGGAGTGTAGATAAAAGAGCAAACAGACTTCTTTTAATAACATGAGATTTAGGAATTAAACATAGCAGGCAGAAGATCCTGAAGGAATTTCAAGTGATATTTTACAATGCTTCACTAAAGGATGTTTTAAGCTTTGGTTTACATAGCATGCTGCTTTATATAGTATTCTTTATTCTTGGGATCTCTGCAAGAGGAGATATTGTATTGATATAGATAATCATCTCTGCTTCCTTCCTATCTGGCTAGGCGGGAAGGGACTAACCAAAAATAATATCTAGCTCATAGAAGAGGTAGGGAAGAAATTTTAGAAGAATAAAGGCCAATATAGAAAAGAAATCCAAAGCAGTGAATATTTTGAGGAACCTCATATTATGGATTTCCTAAAAAACAAATACAAGTGGAAATATATCTGGGTGTTCTAGCAGAACTTTCTAAGAATTACTAAATTTATGACATTTGCAAGGGGATTTCTACCTCATATTTTATGAAACATCTTCTTAATATAAGAATCTTCTTATATTTCCTTATTATTCACTCTTCTTTCAATCTTTCAATTAGTGCTTAGTGTATTCATTTTGCATTTGTAAGGTATATACCAGAGACTTCGA
Source organism: Orycteropus afer afer (assembly GCF_000298275.1). Lineage (NCBI taxonomy): Eukaryota > Metazoa > Chordata > Mammalia > Tubulidentata > Orycteropodidae > Orycteropus > Orycteropus afer. The sequence continues at coordinate 14,463,260 of NW_006921633.1, forward strand.
GTATTTAAAAGCTACAAAAATGGCAGAGTTCTTGCTCTTGGGCTGTTTAATATTTGGTCCGAGGGTCTAAATTCCAAATGATTAGAGGGCAAAAGCAACACAGTAACAATGTTTCAGTGAAGAAGAAATGTCAGGAGTATAGAGGGAAAATACCCCCAACATTTCTACTGTTACTTGCTAGTTTTAAGAATACTGGTTCCTAAAGAGTATAGATTCTATTAAGTGGAAGCCACTTTAGTAAGAAGAACACTGAGATTGGCCATGTGGGTAAAAGCGGGGAAGAACTGAATTGCAATGCGTAATTTGAAGCTCTTGGTTCAATCCAAGGGTGAATAGGTGAAGATAAAGAAGGGAAGGAGAAAAGAGAGGAGTCAATGAGATAAAGAGGGGTTAGAGTTAGACCAAGAAGGTTAAAATGATGCCCACTGAACCATTCTGAAATTGTGTATCTTTGTGATTCAAACTCCTCTTTTCTCTGATCTCTGCCAGCGTGCTATCTATAGTAAATTCTACTTTTCTCAAGAATGCATTGTGTGGTGGGGTGGTTTTTTGTGTGACTATGAAAGAAAGGACTAAGTTCCACATGGTGCATCTCAGAGAGAGCACCTAGAGAAGTAGAAGCCAGAGGAGGCCATGAGAACCCAAGACTCTGAGGAAATCTTAGACAGAAATCTTGAACTATCATGGGCCATGGGATTTTACCGTGTCTCAGGGAAAAGGAAGCTTCAGCTGAATCCATTTTATAGAAATAAGGAAGGATATGATCATTACAGGTGGAGGTGGTGGTAGTGAGATGTGTGTGTGTACATGCACATGCTCTTGGGGTAGTTAGAAAAGGGAAATTATAATCCAAATCGTGTAGGAAATAATATTTTAGAATTGGTTGTAGGATAGTAGGTGGGCATTTTAGGGAGATGCGTAGCATGAACAAGACCATTAGCAGACACACACAAATACTCTCACACACAATGTATAAATGAAAATATTTTGGTAATGGCTAGAGGTTCACTGTTTAAAGACTCAAACTTATTTGCCAGGAAATAATACATTTGCAAATTCTCTTCCAATTGCTTATGATTTAATAAGAAACAAGGTCTCAGAGCACTGGATTCCAAACTTGTTTTTAACAACAAAACTTTCTCTTTGAACAAAATCTTATCCCTAAGTGCAACATGTAAAAGAGAAATACTGAGCTGCCCTAGTTAACAGAATGATAGAATGGTCTTGTCCTTTTATGCCCCCTGTCTTAGTTCTCTAGTGCTGCTGAGACAGAAATACAAGTAGATGACTTTAACAAACAGAAATTTACTCGAGACTACACTTAGGATAGAAGTGCAAATTCAGAGGGCTGGCTCTAGGGACTGGGCAGAGGTCCCTTGACCTTGAGCTTCAGCTTTGCCTCTTGTTCTAGGCTCAGTGAAGCAAACTGGAGGCTCCTTTTGACTCACACAGTTGCTGGGTGATGAGGCCAATGAATCCAAGATCGGTAGGTAAAATGGCAGATCGGTGGCTCAGAGGCTGTGCAGGGAAAAAATCTGAGATTGACAAACAACATGGCAGGCCACTGGTTCAAGTCTAGGAACTAGAGATGAAGACTTGGCCAAATGCAGGATCTACAATGAGCTAAAAAGCTAGAAACCTTTCCCAAAGCTTCTTCAGATATACTGGAAGCAGGCCACACCCTGAAGGCAAATTTCCTTCAATTAATTAGCTGCTTATAGCAGATTTAATCATGGAAGTGATTACACCACACTCAATCTCATGGAGAATAACATCCAGCTGCCAAGCCACTCAAAATTACAGCTCAGCCAAGTAGACACACAACTTGAACCACCACACCACCTCACTCCAGTCCATCAGAATTCCTGGGGCTCTATG
>NW_006921633.1:14465677-14470118 GCF_000298275.1 Orycteropus afer afer
TTTTTTTGCTGACCCTCCACTTTACCAGGCATGATGTTCTTCTCCAGGGCATGGTCCCTTCTGACAATATGACCAAAGCAGGTGAGACAAAGTCTGGCCATTCTCACTTCCATGGAGCATTTCAGCTGTACTTCTTCCAGGACAGATTTGTTAGTTCTTTTGGCAGTCCGTGGCACTTTCAGTATTCTTCGGCAACACCACAACTCAAAAGCATCAACTCTTCTTCAGTCTTCCTTATTCATTGTCCAGCTTGGGTTATGTGCACCTTAGTCTTCAAAGAGACATCTTTGCTCTTCATCACTGTAAAGAGGTCCTTTGCAACAGATTTGCCAGGTACAATATGGTGTCTGATTTCTTGACTGCTGCTTCCATTGGTATTGATTGTGCCAGAAAACTAAAAAGGTTGATAGTATCTAGTGTTGACAAGGGAATTGGGAAATGAGTATTTTAAAACAGTTGGTTAGAATATAAATTGGTGCAATCTTTTTTTAAGACAATTCATCACAATTTTAAATGTATGAGCCATATGATTCTGCAGCTTCACTTCTAATAACCTATCCAATAAAAATATTAATATAGCTGCTTATACAAAAGTATATGTATAAGCATGTTTATTGTTTTTAAGACCGTAAAATCAGAAAAAACTCCAACAGGGGAATGGTTAAATAAGTTATGCTAACATCCAAATAATAGAATACTATAATCATTGAAATCAAAGAGGTAGATTTGTATGTATTTATATGGAAGGATGTCCTTCATTCACTGTAAAGTAAAAATGCATATTGTCAAGAACATTTTTAATTTGTTTATAAAGCAAGCAAACAAAAGCCAAATTTTGTGAAAGCTGTATAAATACTCCTAACAGCACAGAAAAAAAAAAATTCTAGAAATAAATTTTTAGTCTCAGGGGTTAGGGTTTACTCTGGAGAAGTAGAATGGAGGTGTAGGTAATAGAGACATACACTTTTTACTATATAAACATTTGTGTTGTTTGATTTTTTTTTCACAGTGCATTAATTTTATAATTTAAAGAACAATGAAGAGAAAGATTTGAAAAAACGGTATCCCAAGATATTTTGCTTATTTTCAAGAATTGGTAGTTTTCCTCTTTTCTACCAACAAAGTCCAAATAATGTACCCTGTTTCACTTTTTGCCCTGGCTGCCAGAGTAAACTTTGAAGCACAAACCTAGCAATGACAATGACCTTTAACAAACTAAAAACCAAAACTCACCACCATTGAGTCGATTCTGACTCCTAGCGAACCCCTTTGGGTTTCCGAGGTGGTAAATCTTTATGGAAGTACTTTGCCCAGTCTTCCTTCTGTGGAGTGGCTGGTGGGTTTGAACTGCCAACCTTCTGGTTAGCAGTCAACGTTAGGCACTATGCCACCAGAGCTCCTTGACAATGACCTTTAGATTTAGGATATTTGTATTTTCTTTTTTCTTTGGTCTTGCTCTTCTGTCTACAGTTAACTAACTTTATTTCAAAGCTTTCTGAGTTTGTTTTTCAAAAGACATAGGAATAGGTTATGCAGAAAGAAACAAACTCTGAACACCTCACTCTGAGCCGCCCACATTTCTCTGTAGTACCAACTCTCCAGGGTCAAGTGCAGGCTGAGGAGTGAAGGATTAATTCACATCTATACTTGTTGGAGTCGCTGAGTGGTGCAAACAGTTAAGCACTTGACTACTAGCTGAAAGGCTAGTGGTTTGAACCTACCTAGTAATACCTCAGAAGACAGGCCTGGCAATCTGCTTTTGAAAGGTCACAGCCTTAAAAACCCTATGGAGCTGTTCTACTCTGCACACATGGAGTCTTCATGAGTCAGAATCGACTCAACAGCGACTAACAACATCAGTGTACTCTGATTACCATCACATAGGATTTGAGGTGTCTGAGCAAAGTATGCGAGAATACTCTTGTAGCTATATAAAACACTTGGTCCTACTTGGAGGTTTCGCAGAATTTCCACTCTACTACAAATTTAAGAGCTGCAAGGACAGGCAGGGGCTTAGTGTGACGAGTCTTGTCTTCATTCTGTTGTTATTGTTGTTGTTATGTGTTGTCGAGTCGGATGTGACTCATAGCAACCCCCCCTTGGGTTTCCAAGGCAGTATCACTACAGAAGTAGATTGCCCAACCTTCCTTCCGAGGATCGCCTGCTGGCTTTGAACCACCAGCCTTCTGGTTAGCAGTCAAGTGCCTTAGGTACTACACTACCAGAGTTCATTCTGTAGATGGTGGGAAATCATTAAAGGTTTTTTAGTAGAGGAGGAACTGCATATAAACCATGTTTCAAAATATAACTGGCAGAGGAGAAAGTAGATTAGCTCAGAGAAGACAGAGATTATCATTAAATACCTGTAGAGTGGTTGGATAGTTGATGGTTAAATGACCAGGGCAATTCAAAAGTCTGTATTTATTTGAAGGGAGTGTGCAGCATGTGTCTGTAATACCTGGTTGGATCACTTGGCCTAAACATAGGTTAATTAGTCTAACTGGACCATATCATAGGTCTATTTAGATTAAAAAACAAAAAAACCCTGGACTCACAGACTGTAACCATCCAGCAAGCCATTTCATAAGGGGGAGTATGTAAAGGGCTCACAGTAAAGACATCACTGTGGCTAGAAAGAAATGAATCCTACTTCTGTAGTGATACTGCCTTGGAAACCCAAGGAGGGGTCGCTATGAGTCGGGGCCGACTCGATGGCAAACAACAACAACAACAACAGAAAGAAATGAAGGCAACAGTTCTGCCCTGTACCTTGTCACTGCCATGGAGTGTGTTCTGACTCACTCACAGCTACCCACCCCTCCTTGGGTTTCCAAGGCAGTATCTCTAAGAAAGAAGATGGCCCAGTCATCCTCCTGAGGAGTGGCTGGTAGGTTTGAAGTATCAGCCTTCTGGTTAGCAGTCAAATGCATTAGGCACTACAGAAAGGAACTAGATCTCTTTTCCAAGGGTAATGATGACACCTTTCCTTCACTTCCGAGAAGGCTGTGCAGCATAGGCCAAAAATAAGGTCTTGGGGTCAGACATGGTTCAAAGTTTGATTTTATAACTTATTAACTGTGTGACTTTGAGCAACCACTCAGAGTCAATTTCTTCATTTGTAAATAGCAAAAATACCCACTTCAGTGAATGGGAGGGTAAAGTAAGGGAAGGCAGGTCACCTTAAAGATGAAGTGTGACTTTTATTTATTTATTTTTATCTTATTTATTTAATGTTTTGCTTTGTACCCCCATCCCCAAAAGGATTTAGGGGTACGGGTGGTATTATTTACTAATGCAAATAGCCTGGAGAATCTAATTTTAGAATTTTTGTCCACTGAACAGCTCGCACAATTAAGAGCCTGTCTGGAGATGGAGATCATGCAGAGGGACGTCACCTACCCCTCTCACCCCAACTCCTTAGAATAGGGCCGCAACCGTGACTCCTACCGGAACCCAGACTTCGGAACCCATCTCAAAAGGCTTCAGATTTTCGGGCTTGGGCCCTTCAGCGCACCCCACTGGGCCCCAGGTGTCTAGGATAATTTACAGTACGCTCTGCTGGGCTGTTTCCCACCCACCGCTCCAGGCCACCAGTTCTGCGGGTCCCGCCCACGGCCTCCGTCCCTGCCCAGCCCGAACTGCTCCTAGGCTCAGCGTAGCAGGACGCTTCTCACGAACAATGGAGAAAATCCTTCAGGTTCAAATGAAAAATCTTGTCACTGCAACTGGGAGGCGCCGTCGCGGTCAACCGGTTGTTGTCCTAATGGGGCGGAGTCCTTCCTTGGACTCATTCTTGTTCTCCATTCCACAATCTCCCGGATCCAAACAGACCGTGGGAGATGAGCGCCGACTCGCTTCAGACTCTGCCCACACCTTGTCAGGGTGTCCCCGCGCGGGAGCGTCGTAGGCTTCTGCTGCGTGACTCACTTGCAGTGCGACTCGCTCCTGGGTCCTTAGGAACAGCAGAAACCTAAGACCCTCCTCACTTTGTCCCCACTCCCAACTCCATCCCCAGTTACAAACCAGCTTTCCGGAATCCCAGTGGTGCTTTCTAATTTCTTTACTTGGCGGCAGGTGGTGTGGGAGTGCTGAGGAGGCAGATGTCTGCAGTGAAGGTGGATAGCTGCAGAGATATCAAAGCACTTTTATAGCTCAGAGGTTATTGCCGGGTGTCACTAGCTTCAGGGAATGGGTCAAAATCCTGGAAAGGGTAGTTGAATGCATTTTTTCTGAGGAAAGTGTCAAAGAGATCACTGACTCAAAAGATGTTACCAAGTTAAGATTTGTGTAATTTAATATATTTCACATGCAGTAAGATCAGGAACTTCATGGTTAAAGTAAACAAGCAAAAAAAAAAAAAAAAAGAAAAGTTCATGTTAAATCTCCCTCCAACACACCTAAGAAATAAGGAGGTTCTTGTCTACTTTTTGCTTTTCTAACA
>NW_006921633.1:14470818-14475744 GCF_000298275.1 Orycteropus afer afer
TGCAGTAAATATATCGAAGGACAATGTAGTGCATACGTTGGAGGGGAGTGTAAAACTCTGAAAATTTCTTAGCTATAACCAACAACTTTGAGGCAATGAGTCACTGGACTTGGGTACTTAATACCACAGTCTTAGGAGATAACTAGGTCAATTGGCATAACGTAGTCCACAAAGACAATGTTCTACATCCTACTTTGGTGAGTACCAACTGAGGTCTTAAAAGTTTTCTAGTAACCATTACTGGTCTCTCTTCATCTAGAGCAAAGAAGAGTGAAGAAAATTAGAGACTCAAGAAAGCAATTCGTCCAAAGAACTAATGAACCATGTGAACCATAGCCTCCACTACCCAAAGACCAAAGAATTAGATGATACCCAACTACTGCTATCAACTGTTCTGATCAGGATCACAATACAACATCCGGGACATAAGGGAGAAAAAAATGTAGAACAAAATTTTAAAATATTAAAAAAGACTAGACTTACTGGTCTGATAGAGACTTACGGAACCCTTGAGATTGTGGACCTTCGAGACTAGAATTGAACCCATCCCCAGGGATCAACTTTCAGACAACAAATAGACAGGCCTATAAAGTGAAATGAGAGAACAAGCTGCAAGCATCCATTAATAAGCGGAATGTAGAACGTACAAAGTATGAATGTAGGAAATTTGGAAGTTGTCAAAAATGAAATGGAATGCATAAAGATCGATATCCTAGGCATCGGTGAGCTGATGGTGTATTGGCCATTTTGAATCACATAAGCATATGGTCTACTATGCCAGGAATGACAAATTTAAGAGGAATGACATCATATTCATCATCAAAAAAAAATATTTCATCATCTATCCTGAAAGAATGCTGTCAGTGATATGATAATATCCATATGCCTATAAGGAAGACCAGTTAATAATACTATTATTCAAAATTACACACCACCACAAAAGGCAATGATGAAGAAATTGAAGATTTTTACCAACTTCTGTGATCAAGATGTATTGATAATTACTGGTGATTAGAATGCAAAAGATGGAAACAAAGAAGAAGCATCAGTTCTTAGAAAATATGGCCTTGGTGATAGAAATGACACCAGAGACCTGATGATAGAATTTTGCAAGACCAATGACTAATTAATTGCAAATACCTATTTCCAACAACATAAATGGCAATTAAACATGTGAACCTCATTAGAAGGAATACACAGGAATCAGATAGGCTACATCTGTGGAAAGAGGTGATGCAGAAGCTCAATATCATCAGGGAAAACAAGGTCAGGAGCTGACAGTGGAACAGATCATCAATTGCTTATACGCAAGTTCAAGTTGAAGCTGAAGAAAATTAAAACAAGTCTACGAGAGTCAAAAAATAACCTTGATTATATCCCACCTGAATTTAGAAATCATCTGAAAAACAGATTTGATGCACTGAACACCAGTGACCAAAGACCAGATGAGTTGTGGAATACCATCAAAAACATCATACCTTATTTCTCAAGCTGAAAGATCTAAAGAAAAAACTCAAGCTCCGAGTTGCAATACTGAAGGATTTTAAGGGCAAAATATGGAATGATGCAAGAAGCATCAACAGAAGATGGAAGGAATACACAGAGTCACTGTACCAAAAACAATTGGTAGATGTTCAGCCATTTCAGGAGGTAGCATGTGATCAAGAACCAATGATACTGAAGGAAGAAATCCAAGCTGCACTGAAGGAATTGTCAAAAAACAAGGCTCCAAGAGTTGATGGAATTCCCATTGAGATGTTTCAGCAAACAGATGCAGCACTGGAAGTGCTCAATTATTTATGCCAAGAAATTTGGAAGACAGCTACCTAGCCAACTGACTGGAAGAGATCCATATCACATGCAAGTAAAATCTTGCTGAAGATAATTCCAAAATGGTTGCAGCAGTATATTGACAAGGAATATCCAGAAATTCAAGCTGGATTGCAAAGAAGATGTGGAATGAAGGAAACCATTAATGACATCAGATGACCTTGGCTGAAAGCAAAAAAATACAAGAAAGATGTTTACCTGTGTTTTATTGACTATGCAAAGACATTTGACTCTGTGGCTCATAAAAAATTAAGGCTAATGTGACGAAGAATGGGAATTCCAGAATACTTAATTGTGGTCATGAGGAATGTGTACATAGACCAAGAGGCAGTGGTTCAAACAGAACAAGGGGATACCGAATGGCTTAAAATCAGGAAAGTTGTGCATCAGCATTGTATCCTTTCACCATAGTTATTCAATCTGTATGCTGAGCAAATAATCCAAGAAACTGTACTATATGAATAAGAACACAGCATCAAGATTGAAGGAAGGCTCATTAACAATTTGTGGTATGCAGATGACACAACCTTGCTTCCTGAAAGTGAAGATGGCTTGAAGCACTTACTAATGAACATCAAAGACTATAGCCTTCAGTATTGATTCCATCTCAACATAAAGAAAACAAAAATACTCACATCTGGACCAATAAACAACATCACAACAAATGGAGAAAATATTGAAGTTGCCAGGGATTTCATTTTACTTGAATCCACAATCAACAGCCACGGAAACAGCTGTCAAGAAATCAGATGACATATTGCGCTGGGAAAATCTGCAAAATGCCTCTTTAAAGTGCTAAAGAGCAAAGATGTCACTTTGAGGACTAAGGTGTGCCTGACTCAAGCCATGGTATTTTCAAATGCTTCACATGCATGTGAAAGCTGGACAATAAATAAAAAGACCAAAGAAGATTTGATGCCTTTGAATTGTGGCATTGGCAAAGAATAATGAAAGTACCATGGACTGCTAGAAGAACCAACCAATCTGTCTTGGAAGATGCTCCTTACAAACAAGAATGGCCAGATTTCACCTCACTTACTTTGGTCATGTTGTCAGAAGGGATCAGTTTCTGGAGAAGGATGTCATGCTTGGTAAAGCAGAGGGTCAGCCAAAAAGAGGAAGACCCTCAATGAGATGGATTGACACAGTGGCTGCAAGGATGGTTTCAAACATAGCAACTATTGTGAGAATGGTGAAGGATCAGGCAGCGTTTGCTCCTGTTGTACATAGGGATGCTATGAGTTAGAGTAGACTTAATGGCACCTAACAGCAACAACAACAATAAAGTGAATAATAACACCAGGAAGGAATGTACTCTTCAATGTAATTAAGCATATGAGACCAAAAGGGCAGCAGTTGGCCAAAAACAAAGCTCAGAAAGCAAGAACAGGCAGGCAAGAAGGACAAATGGAAATGAGGAACCCAGGGAGGAAAGAAGAAGTTTTTAAACTGCAATTTAAAAAAAGAGTTCCCCTAGGGAGAATTTTTAATTACTGGTACAATTTTCATATTAATACTAAAATACTTTTAAACCCCTCCTTCTTTAAAAAAAAAAAAAAAGTGTCATCATCATCCAGTTTCTGCAGAGTTGATTCTGATTCATGGTAACTCCATGTGTGTCAGACTAGAACTGTGCTTTATAGACTTTTCAAAAGCTAATTTTTCAGAAGTAGATTCCCAGGCATTTATTCTAATATTCTTATGGAAAGACTCAAACCTCTAACCTTTTGGTTAGCTGCTGAGCACATTAACCGTGTGCACCACCCAGAGAACTGAAAAAAAATATATACTATCTCCTAAATTATAGGCATTGTAGAGAAGGTGAGCTCTGTGCTCTTCTGAGTCTTACCTCTTTTGAGTTTATCCTCTTCAGTGGTGTTGTATTCCTTGCTGGTGGTATGGTCATTGAAGGTGTGCAGGAGGAAGGGACTTTGGGCTGCAATATGAAGGGCAAAGCAATCTGACTTTTCTCAATGCTCAGATTAAGTCTTAGTGTACACCCTGTGTGTGTGCTCGAGTTGCATTACCTAAGGCCACTTTCTGTTAGCTTAATCATGACATTTCCCAGGTCTTTGGAAGGGGCTGAAGGCAAAACAAAATTTATTTTTGCTAAGTATTTTTAGGAAGAATGTATGGATATGCACAGTTCTACTCTGAAGCACATGGAGTCACCATGAGTCAGAATGGACTCAATGGCAACTGGTGTAGTTTTTAGTTTATAGACAGGAGAAAATGGATGTAATGGGCAGGGATGTCTAGCTTCAATCTCAACTCAAAAGCTGGAACTTATATGGGCTTATTGAACTGGTTAAGAGGAGCTCTGGTGAGGCAGTGCCTCAGGCATTTGACTGCTAACCAGAAGGTTGGTGATTCAAACCCACCAGCTGCTCTTTGGAAGGAAGATGAGACAATCTACTTCTGTAAAGATTTGCCACCTTGGAAACCCAATAGGGGTTACTATGAGTCAGAATCAACTCAATGGAAGTTGGTTTGAGTTTTTGGAATGGACTAGTTGTGTCGAGTATCTATTCTCATCTGGGAGAGGGACCCTCTGAAAGAGAATGTATCTTGAAGAAAGAGTGATCCACACAAGGTTGATCAGTAACAAAACTTGAGTAGCAGGAGGGGAAGAATTTACACCTTAGTGTTGGCCACCAAGGAGGGATTCTCTTGATGCTTTCTCTAGATGATATCCAAGAATTTCAGAGATGAGAGTCATTGGTCTAGCTTGAGTAACGACCCTCTCTAGGCAAATCAACTATGTGGGATCATGCAAGAATATGTCAGTTCTTGAGATAGTCATCCTGGAGGGCTGTTAGAGAAGAGAGGGGAACGCTGATCAGACAATCCCATAGATATTTCCCACAGCAAGCAACCAACAGAAGACATGCCTGGAATTTGAAAGTCAGTTGTCACTGCCATGCCAATGCGCTGGCTTCATCATCAGTATATTTGAGTAAGTAAAACAGGATGCAGTGAATTCTAAAAAGACTGTTTAAAGAAATTCAGTGGAGTTCTGAGTTAAGATGGTGGATTGAATTTAGTTTTACTTCCTACTGAAGCACCCTAAGACTATATTAAAGGGATTTTTTTTTT
>NW_006921633.1:14476124-14477391 GCF_000298275.1 Orycteropus afer afer
GTTTTAAAACATACATGAGAAGCTTGGAGGCAGGGAAATTAATAAACAGAAGTAAAACAACTAGAACAGAAATAATGAGAATATTGACACAATGAAGAATTTAACCAATATTACTATTATGTCTCAAAACCGTGGAATAGAAGCAGGTTTTTCTGTGTATATTTTCACTAAAAATTAAATTAAATTAAAAAAAATAGAGTAACAAATTTTGGAAGCTGTAAAGCAGATGAACAAGTGATAACTGATTTAATGGATCCAAGAAAGCTGAATCCTAAACTGGCTTCCAACCACAGAATCCTTAAAAGGCTCAGGAATTAGCAGTATTGGTTGGGTATGCCTGGAATTGGGATAAAGAGAAGCTCTCAAGGAAGGAAGAAAAAGATGCTTGAGGAGTAATTGGATTTCCAGCTACCTTTTCCTTCTTCATAGCAGAGTGACTATCTCTCCCCAGTCCTGACAGAAATCTAGAGTTTGTCTCTGTAGAGGGTAATATAGATGGACCCTGGACCGAGGGATGTCAGGCACAGTTGAGAGCAAGCCTTCCTACTAAGGAAGATTAAATGAGCTCAAACATTTTGACCGCTGAATACAAAGATCCCTTTTCCACCAGACCTCTTCCCTCCCTGTTTCTTAATCAGGACCTCATACACCAGGCAAGAGATTAGAAACATCTTCTCTAGGGAATCTGACCATAAAGAGGAAAAAAAAAAAAGTACAGATACTGATTTCAGAGTCCTCAAGGAGCCTACACAGATTACCAGAGTAAAACTCAAAGTTGAGAAGCTCTGTCCACTTAATATTTTAATCAGTTTTCAGTTCCCCACTATTAATCAAAACCAGAAAACCAAGGAAAAGGTAACAAGGAACAACAGAGACTGTGCAGGGAGAAAAAAATAAACAAGAATTCCCATGTCCTCAGATAATCAGTAATAGTGTTTACATGAAACAAGAATAAGATACTATGGGGGTGGAAAGAGGGGCTCATTTGGAGAATGAAAGAAGAGCTCTTGGAAAATAAAAACATGATCACAAAATTGGGGAAAAAAATGGAAGAGCTGAAATGTAAAACCGAGTTTCTTCTAAGAACATAGAACTAAAAGTAGATGAAGGGGAGAGAGAAGGTAAGAAAATGGGAGGTCTGGTCCAGAAAGGTCAGCACTCAAACAATAAGAGGTCCAGAAAGAGAGAACAGTGTAAATGGAGCAGATAAACTCATCAATGCAATAATTTAAGAAAATGTCTGAGAACAGAAGGATATGAGTTGTCA
>NW_006921633.1:14480837-14496404 GCF_000298275.1 Orycteropus afer afer
TGTGGTCAATGACATGTGACAATGTATATGTGAACTGCTGTATGGAAAGTGAATTTGCTCTGTAAATCTTCACCCAAATCAAAATAAAATAATAAAAACTTAAAAAAATATATATACAAAATATCTATCAAATCTTTATAACCCAAAAACCTAGAAAAATCCTAAATTTTCAGAATAGATTTGTTAACAAAATTTAAAAAAATAGTGCCTGTACAGTCCTAGAACAATGGATGAAAATAGATTCTCACAAAGGAACATTGTAAATTTTTAGAACTTTAGGGAAAATAGAAAATTATATAAGAAAGGGATAAATAGGTCATATACAAAGAATTAAGAATTCAAATAACTTCACACCTCTCCACAATGACACTAGAAACAAGAAGATAGTAGAGGAATATCTTTAAACTTCTGAAGAAAAATTATTTCCAAGATAGAATTTTACACCCAGCTAACCCATCAACCAAGCAGGGCAACTGTATTGCACAATGCCAGGGAACAACATACAGAATACTATGTTGTACAATTAAGTGGCTTGAGGATGAAACAAAGACATTCTCAGACATTCAAGTTTCAAGAGAACTTATTTCCCATGAATTCTTTCTCAAGAGGCTACTGGGGAATGTGCTCCACTAAAATGAGAGAATAAACTAAAAAAGAGGAAGATAAGGGATGTAGGGAGGGCTGGCTTTGTGGACATTCAATCATACTGTCTCACAGGGTCCCACACTTAGTTTAATGATACTAAACCATATTTGGTTTAATAATTTTCTGTCACTATCTTGAAATTGTTAATTTTTAAACAAGGGTCTTGAATATTCATTTTACAGTGAACACTAAGAACTATGTAGCTGGTTATGTATATAAGAAATAGACAATCCAACACTAGAGAGAGTTTAAAGGAATACCCAGAAGGATAATGAAGGGAGATTCCCAGACAGCTATGAATAGAGACACAAGGCAACTATCCCGGAAAGGGGCATAAGGTTCAAGAGACAGAAAAGTTGGTGACTGGCATCACCAAGTTTCCACTACCACTTTACTCTTTTTAAACCTGAGGACAGAATTCTTGAGTGAGCATTGCCCAGATTCTTTTCTGTGTCATGACCATTTGCTGTTAAAGTTCCTGCTCTCAACTCCATGCATCACTTCTGGATCAGCTAAGGATACTCATTTCATCTCACAAAAGTTTCTGCTTTAACCTGCTCCTGAGAGAAGGAAGTAAAAAAAGAGAGACCATCCAACACTTTCTGACCACATTTCTACTTGAGTCCAATACCATGATGCCAATACTATGCCAGATGCCATGACTATGCAGAGTTCTGTATTTCCCAGGATTTACTTATGACCTTGTCCACTGATATCCCCTAAAAGGACTCTTGTAAGCTCTCAGAGAAGCTGATATCAAACTAAGAGACTTCCCAACTTTGGGGAAAATAGAAAATATACAGAAAATAGAATATTATATAAGAAAATAGAAAATTATATAAGAAAGGAATAAATAGGTCATATGCAAAGAATTAAGAATTCAAATAACTTCACATTCATTCTCTAATAGTACAACTTTGATTTTTCTTTACACAGCTACTAAATTTTTAAAACCAAACAGCATATAGTTAAGGTATATAAATATAAGCATAGGTGGTAAAAACATAAAGAAGAGAATGATCCACACAAAGTAAAAATAATGTAACCTTTGGGTGGCTGTTGAGGGAGTGAAAAGAGGATGCAACTGGGGTAGGCACAGGGGGTTAATAAGGTACTGTTAATATTCCATTCTTTTTTAAAAAATAAAAACAAATTATTTTGTTGCTATTGTTGAGAATACTCACTGCCATCAAGTCAATTCCAACTCATAGAGATCCTCATTAAGTTTCCAAGGCTGTAAATCTTTATGAAAGCAGACTGCCCCATTTTCGTTTGCAGAGTGCCTGGTGGGTTTGAACCACGAATCTTTGGTCAGCCAAATGCCTTAACCACCACATTGCCAGAGCTCCTTATTGTTGAAAATATGCACAGCAAAGCATTCACTAATTCAACAGCTTTTCTATGTTCAATTCAGTGACATTGATTACATTCTTTGAGTTGTGCAGTCATTCTCATCCTCTTTTTGAGTTCTTCTGCCCCCACTGACATAAACTCACTGTACCCTAAGTTTCCTGTCTAGTCTTTTGAGTGATTGAGCTATAACAATTTGATCCCATATAGATATTTCTTAAAAGAGTATAATACTCAAGGCAGATATTTTTTACTAGTTAAGCTAATTTACTGTTTGGTTTTAAGACTTCAGGGGATATTTTTTAGTTAAGGTTTAAAGATTATCTCAGGGCAATAGTTTCAGAGTTTCATTTAGCCTCCATGGCTCCAGAAAATCTGGAGTCCTTGAGAATCTGAAATTCTGTTCTGAATTTTCCCCCTTTTTATCAGGATTCTTTTATGGAATCTTTGAACAAAATGATCAGTAATGGTGGCTGGGTACCATCCAATTCTTTTGATCTCATGGCAAAGGAGGCACTTGTTCTTAGAGGCAATTGGCCACACATTCCATTTCCTCCTTCTTCTTCTGTTACTCCAGGCAAATAAAGACCAATTGTTGTGCCTTGAATAGCCACTTGCAAGCTTTTAAGACCCCAGGCACTGCACAACAAACTAGGAGTAGAATAGAGGAACCAAACATATTATTAGGCCAATCCTATTCACTAAGATGTCTCATGACACCATGACTCTAAACCAAGGAACCAAATCCCATGACATGTTTAGTTTAGTTATACAAAAGCAGCCTCAGCAGCTACTTTTTGTTGTTATTGTTATTGTAAATGTCTTTCACACAACTTATACCAATTCAGCTTTTTACAGGTATGCAACTTATTGACAACACTTATAATAATCAGCTGTGCAACCCTACTCTTAATCAATGCAATATTTCATCCCTGTAAACTGAAACTCAGTATTCCATAAACAATAACCCTCCTATCCCCCCCTCCCTCCTGCCCATGGTAAGCACTAATAAACTTTGGTCTCTATACATTTGCATTTTCTTGTCTTTTTATATAAGTGAGGTAGTATGATATTTGTCTAATTGTGATTGACTTATTTCATTCAGCATAATATTCCATTCTTAAATGCAGCTAAGTGGTGAGTACATGGCCATTTGGTTTTTATTATTTAAACTGTACCTGTATTTTAATAAACTCTTTTGAATGTATGGTACATTGAATAACAAGTAAAATAAAAAAATACCAATACTAATATCATAGGATACTTTCGGGCAATGGCCACATTAATTTCTGAGCCACATTAATCTATATAGTCCTTTCATCATTCAGTCCAGCCTCCTTTTTAATTTGTCATCATTATTATTTCAACTGGCTTTTGGAATGTCCTCTTGTAACATAAGTTGCAATATAAACTTATAAGTTCATATTGTTTTGGATAGTTGTTCTTTGGCTCTCCTTGTTTCCTATTGGCTGTTTCTGTCTTTCTCCTTCATCTGGGCCTTTTATTTATTTGAAGAGTACATGCAAGATTTTTGTCACTGGTCTTGATAATTTCATTCTGCTTCAGATATATGGGAGTGAGTGGTGGATGAGGACACTAAAGGAGAAAACTGGTTTTTTTTTTTTTTGCTATCAAAACTCCTCTGCCTTTACTTTTTACCCAGATGTATCCATTTGTAGTTTACTCAGTTCAATGCAAAGAGCTTGGGGATTTGGAGTCTTTTTGACAAATTGGACATGAGCTGACTCACTGACATATTTCTCAAGTGATCCATTGGCCCAATGAGTTAACATCCTGGAAAAAAATATGAGTTATTGTTAGTCATAATTATCCCTTCACCTTTCCTGGAATGTCTTTGAAGGCACCAGGTATCAGCACTATCTGTCATCAAAAGCTCTTTTGTCTGCTTTTTCTGTGATTGCATTTAGTTTGTTCACAGCAGAGAAAGAGTTTTCTTTCCTAAGATGATGGGTTCCCTTCTACAAAAGGTATCCACTATTTAGCCTGCCTGCGGAAAGGAAGTTGGCACTGCTTCTGAAAAGGCAATCAATTCTTTAGCAGTTCTTCTCGAACAAGCAACCCTTTCTTGATAGCTCCAGAATTCTACTATAATTGCAGAAGTTGAGTAACTTGTCAGCTGCTCATTTGTAACCAATAAAGCTGAAAAGATTATCCGCCTCTTTAAATTATGGATAAATGGACAAGATCTGTAATTCTGGAACTATGTCTTAAGGGTTGACTGTACTAATCACATCTAAACAAAATTTTGCTGTAGTTCAATGGCATCCCTGGACATCAATATGCACAACTATATGTGGGAGCTCTGGTAGCATAGTGGCTAAGGCACTTGACTGATAACCAGAAGGCTGGTGGTTCAAACCCACCAGCCACTCCTCGGAAGGAAGGTTGGGCAATCCTACTTCCGTAGTGATACTGCCTCAGAAACCCAAGGAGGGGTCGCTATGAGTCGGGGCCGACTCGACGGCAAATAACAACAATAACAACATGTGGCAATCCTGCTGAAAGCATAGTGCTTTTCTGTCTTAGTATTTTAGTGCTGCTATAACAGAAATACTACAAGTGGGTACTTTAATGAACTGAAATATATTTTCTCACAGTTTAGGAGGAGGCTGGAAGTCAGAATTCAGGACACTGGCTCTAGGGGAAGGCTCTTTCTGTCCTCTCTGGGGAAAATCCTGTCTTCTCAGCATTACTTGGAGATCTCCACATGACATCTATATTTCCCCCATTCCTGCTTGTTTGCTTCTGTGCCTAATCTGCTCCTGTTATATTTCAAAAGTGATTGGGTTAAACACACTCTGCACTGATATAGTCTCATTAACATAACAAAGAAAACGCTATTTTCAGATGAATTTACAACACATATTTTGGAGGAACATAATTCAATCCATAACTTTTTCCTATTCAACGTTATCCTTAGGAAGGCCACCTCTGTGCTTTATACCAACTTGACAATGATCGTTACATCTGACTCCATCTGCATGGCCTCTTATTGCAAAAGTCATGTAAATTACTGGGCGATAGATAGTTAAACTGGAAAATTCTTTGGATGAGGAGGACTCCAGGAAATTATATTTGAAACAAGTATTTAGACTTATTTAGACTTAATACTACCCCCTTCTAGAGGACAGGCTGATTCACCATGCTGACCACAGACTGCCTGCCACAGACTATGCTTTGTTGAAGAACAGATGAAGATGAAGTGCTAAACAGAGAGCAAGGAAGAGCATGAGACACTGCTGCTATGGCTCAGTACAAACAAAGGCTGCTTGTCTAGCTGCAGCAGCTGAACAATCCTTCACAGGCTCTAAACTAATGAGACACACTTTTACTTACTTTCTGACAAGATTTGCTTAAAGATGTTCTCAGGTTAGGTCAAGAATCAGGGAGATTTGATTGTTGTTGTTGTTGTTGTTATGTGCCATCGAGTCAGACCCGACTCACAGCAACCCCTCCTTGGGTTTCCAAGGCAGTATCATTACGGAAGTAGATTGCCCAACCTTCCTTCCAAGGAGTGGCTAGTGGGTTTGAACTGTCAGCTTTCTGGTTAGCAGTCAAGTGCTTTAGGCACTATGCTACCAGAGCTCCCGGAAATTTGATTAAGGGACCAAATTTTATTTTAGCCATTAAAGATAAGAGAATTGAAGAGATATGTGGAGATAAAGAGGTAATCCTAAAATTACAGGTAGGATGCAGCATATGACCAAACTGAATTTCTAAAAATCTAAGGCAAAATATTAATGACACAAGCCAAAGAGCACCTTTAAGAAGGCGAGCAGTGAAAACTGCCTGAGAGCAACAAGACAGGAGCCTATCAGATGAAGTCACGGTCCTGAACCTGAACCCAAATGCTATTGCCCAAAACACTTGCTCACCAACTTGACTTTAACACTCTCAAATTATGGTTTTGGAACTCCTCCAAAAAGGTATAGCATGTCCTTCTGCATGCCATTCCCAACTCTGCTTACCTGCCAGTGGATGAGTACAAGACACGTCTTAGGCTCAGATCCTGACTAGCCTGTGCCTGTGTGCAAATGAGAAAAGGAGCCCATTCCTCCTTGCAGAGGCAGCTAAGGGCCAAGTTGTTCTGCCTGGAGAATGAAATACAGATTGAATTTCAGATCCACTCACTTCCTTGGCTTGACTCTGAGTAGGGTAAAATCTCACATCCATACCCAGAAACCTTGCCCATTTTCTCATTACCCTTGAATTTTTTCATTGCCCAGCTTAAGATATGCAATGTTCAACAGTTTGAAACTTTGTCAAAAGTCCCCAAAGAAACTTTGACAACTTGAGAACTATGATGATGATAACTACTATTATTATTATCAGTTACTATGGCAATTAGGAACTCTGGTGGTGTGGTGCCTAAGGCATTTGACTTGTTGTTGTTGTTGTTGTTGTTATGTGCCGTCGAATCGGTCCCGACTCATAGCGACCCCTCCTTGGGTTTCCGAGGCAGTATCACTACGGAAGTAGGATTGCCCAACCTTCCTTCCGAGGAGTGGCATTTGACTACTAACCAGAAGTCTGGAGGTTCAAACCCACCAGCCACTCCTGGGAAGGAAGATTGGGCAATCTACTTCCATAGAGATACCGCCTCCAAAAGCCAAGGAAAGGTCACTATGAGTCGGAAACAACTCGACAGCAGTGAGTTTGTCTTTTTTTAGTTTTGATGGCAATTATTTTTCTAGCATACTGTCAGAAAAGCCAATTCACTAGTCTTGCACAGATACCAGTGATACAAAATACCTCTAATCCTTACAGAAACAAAAGAAGACAGACAGAGTAATCCCTCACAGACACCCAGACACTGTGGGAGAGAGAGCTAATGGATCTACCGTCTCAGGACCATAGTACTGGGAGACACCAGACTCAATTGACGTAACAAAATACATAAAAGTCTTGTTCCTCATCCTACATCTGTGAGTAGCGACTTGGATCTTAAAAGCTTTCAAGAGACCATCTAAGATGCATCTAATGGTCTCCTATTGTTAGAAGCAAAGAAGAGTGCAAAAAACAAAAACAAACAAACAAACAAACAAAAAGGGACATTTGGAAGCAATCAGCCCTAGGACACTATGGCCCTTGAGACTAGAACTAGATGGTGCCCGGCTACCAATGCCAACCACTCAGGAAAGGATCAAATCTGGAGATCCTGGATAGAGTGGGAGGAAAAACATGGAACAAAATCCCCAAACTCAATAATGACCAGAATTACTAGTCAGATGGAGTCTGGTGAGACCCTCAATACTATGGCCCTGGGATACATTCTGGGCCGGGAATAAAACTCACTCCCAGGGGCTGGCTCTCAGTCTAATAGTAAACAAGATGTACATGCAGACCACTCAACCCAGGGTGATGCACCAAAGTCCTCTATGGAAATGCATCCTTTGGAGCAATCAACCAAGGAGCACCAGAGGGGTAGCATTTGCATGGAGGAAATGCAGGACAGACAGGAATGCATAACTATGAGGGGTACAGGGGAGAGAAGTTACTGGGCAGAGAGGGGAAGAGGCTGGGTTAGGGTTGAGGATGGTAAACGGGGAGTGAAACTAAATGTACATGTAATGTTGAATATAAAACAAACTGCTCTGTAAACGTGCACCTAAAGCACAAATAAATAAATAAATAAACAAATAAAGAAGTAAAAGAATAAATGAAAAGGAGAAGAAAAGAAAAGAAAAACCAATTCAGTTAATAATGTTGGTGAATTCTCATAACTAAAAATACTGACTTAAATTCTTTTCCTGGGAGCAAGGACCACAGGCCCAAATGAGAAGATGAAGATGCAAATGGAAGAGAAGGAAGAGAGGGCCGAGCAGGGTAGAACATTAACTCCTTTCTTAAGCTACACGCTAGGTCATCACATTAGTGATGTTTGGTCAGGGCATTTCTCACCTCCTTTTACTCTTTTCCTAAGATTTCCTGTGCCCTCACTGTGTTTACACATACTTACCTGTCTGACTTCCACAAGTGTCCCATGCTCTAGGATTATCTGTTTTTATTTCTCCAGCAAACAAAGTTTCATCTTCTTAGTATAGCTAGTTGTTAGAAAGAAAACAATTTGACTGAACCAAACCATATTAAGTTCAGAATGACAGATGATCACAGTACTTTCCTAGTTTTGGAATTTTTTTTCCCCTCCCTTTATTTATTTGTTTTCAAGACGATGCTTACTTTAAAGAACACCCATTCCTGACTAGATGTTGGCTCCTGGAAAGAGATCTCCCGAGCTATTCCTGCTTCCGATAATTTCTTCCTCTTCTCCCCCTATGAATCTCTGATTGCCTAGAAGCTTTCTTTTTTTTTTTTCTACAGTGGTTCCCATGAAGAAGAAGCAGGAACTCTGGTAGTGGGGTGGCCCCAAGGAAGGGCGAGTAGAATAGGGGTTGTGCCCAGTTTTTAGTTGGGGACTACACATACTAAGTTATAAGCAGGTTCTAAGGCAGGCTAGAATGGCTTATGTGAATATCACACATACACACCCAACAGCAGTATACACTCCAGGTGCTAAAAACCTGTGCAGAAAAAGGGTGTTTTTTGTAGTCAGTGAGACATGCCCAATTAAATATGAGTCAAACATGAATCAAAGCAGAAAATGAGAGAAGTACAGGCTGCATAATATTACTGTCAGTGTATCATTCAACTAATGTTGAATTGCCTGAAATTTTGCTTTATGAGAAAATAGCTTTTTAATGAAGTGACTTCATGGTGAATAAAATTGCTCTACGGTGAACACTAAGTAGGCTAATGATGCTCCACTTTAAAACAAAGAGTGATGTGGGAAGAGAAAGTTGTATTTTAATGGATCTCCAATTATGCCTGAGTCACTATTACTGGAGGTTGATAAAGACAGATTCATTCTTAGAATATTGATCCCACAGTCTGAAGAAAGTACCAAAAACATAATCTTGAAATCTGAGGCAAAAGTGAATGTATTATTTTAGTTCACATTTCAGGACTCTGTAGGAAGTCATTTAAGGTGCACATCAAAAATTTTGCATGTGGGGGAATGTGTGTGTGTTTGCCAGAGTTTGCTCAGTTTCTTGCCTCCACTTAATTTGCACAAAACATAAAAATGTGCTGGTTTTTAAATTTTTATTTTAAGAACAGAAATTGGAAGAACTCGTTAAGAATATTTCATATGACTAAGCTCAAGAACAAAACAGACAGTGGAATTGTCTCCTTGGAATCAAGTTTGGATCTGGGAAAGGCTTACTCAGCAGCGTCCTGCCACCCTGGGTATTTAAGTGCTCTCCAGAGAGGCCAATGTCCGCGGGCTGCTCAGTGGGAGGGGCGGACTCGTCATTAAACAAAGGAAATCAACAATCCCTATTCTGTTTTCTGCTTCACCAAAGAACAAGGCTTAATAATATGCTACTCATGATTAATTCTGGAGAAAAAATGCCAAGCAACTAGAATTTTTTTTCCCAAGATTTAGAACAAAACAAACAAAACCCTAGCCATATTCAAAACCCTCTGAGAACAACTGATACTGTGCAGTGTAGAGAGTGTTTAGCAGAATGTGCCACTTGTTTTTATCCCTTTCCAGGCCTAGTACTCATGGCAAAGGCAAAGGCAGGGAAAAGGCTTCCCTTGGATAAACGGTGAGTGGGCAGCACTGGGTGGAGCACAGATGGAGTTGGGGGTGGAAGGCAGCTCACCATCTGTAGCTGCAGGACCCTGAATACAGAGCTTAACCTCATGAATCTCAATCTTTTAGTCTGTAAGTGGGAGACTGGACTAGATCAAAGGTCCCAACTTGCCTATAACACCTTGCCTAATTATTGCTACTTAATTTTTAATACGTTATTTTGAATTCCCCAAGAATGATGTTCTCTTAAGCATAATTGTCATTTAACACACAGATTTGCATTTTATTAGCAACTGTAGACTTTCAGGCTTGATGTATGTAAGTTGAGGGAACTTTAGTGGTACAGTTGCTAAGGCATTTAACTGTTAACCAAAAGGTCAGATGTTTGAGCCACTCCATGGGAGAAAGATGAGGCAACCTGCTTTCGTAAAGATTTACAATCTTGGAAACCCTCTGGGGCAGTTCTATTCTATCCTATAGGGTTGCTGTTCTGGTTTCCTAGTGCCACTCTGACAGGAATATACCACAAATGGGATGGCCTTAACAAACAAGAGTTTATTCTTACAAAATGGAGGCTTTAAGTCCAAGTTCAAAGTGCCAGGCTCTAGGGGCTGGATGAAAGCCCCTCAACCTTGGGTTGAAGCTCTGCCTCCTGCTTCTGACCCTCTGAAGCTGGAAGCTTTTCTTCACTCAGGCAGCTAGTGGCTGCTGAGGCTAACAAACCCAAGGTTGACAAGTAAAAAGACACAGTCTCGATGTTACCAATCCACATAGCAGTCCATTAACTTAAGTCCATTGTAAGTCCCAAGGTCGGCAGAGCATAGCAAGCTGCTGAGCAATGACACGGCTACATGCAGGGTCCAAGCGTGCCATAGGCTAAAGACTGTTCCCAAGGCTTCTCCTTATATACAGGAAGCAGACCACATTCCATAGGCAGCTCTTCAGCTTCTTGTGGTAGAGCCCGCCATGGAGTTGATTGCCAGTCTCATCATGGGGAACACTACCACCAGCTGCCCAGCCACTCAACCAGGCCCAGCCAAGTCAACACATAAACATAACTACCACAGCTGCTATGAGTCAGAATCAACCTGATGGCAGTGGATTTGGTTTGGTGTGTAAATTGAGGAGTCCCAGGCTGATTATTGAAAAGTTGGAGGTTCAGAAACACCCAAAGGCATGCCTTGGGTTCTCTTTCTAGGCCTGGTGATCGACTCTGAAAAATCAGCCACTAAAAACTTCGTGAAGCACAGTTCTACTCTAACACACACAGGGTTGCCATGAGTCATAGTCAACTTGATGGCAACATTTTTTTTTTTTTTTTCTGGTATATGTGAATTGTAAATTTCTCTTACCATAGGTAATTGCGAAAACAGAGAGACTGAGGTTGAAAATGGAAAAGGGTATTAAGCAAAGTAAAAGTTTTTAAAATGAAAGACTTGAGCACAACAAAAGCAGAGAAGGGGCAATATTCCTGGGTGTGGGAAATACCTCCTGTGGTACTAGTGAGGAGGACAAGAGTCAGATGCATATGCCTGGCATGGAGTTACACAGGTAGATCCAGGGCTGCCGAACTCTGGGCTTGGGTGAAGATTAATTCTCAAAGAGTTTTCCTTCTCAAGCTTTCATTTTTCTCTGGGACCCAGGAATTTAGGAAACAGGATCCAAGAGGAAGCCAAAGTCTATCTTAGGCTAGGTTCCTCCTAAAATAGACACTAAAACAAAGATTTTAATGCAAGTAGTTTATATAGATGTGATCCCAAGAAGCGCCTGTTGGGAACTAGAAAAGTGAAACAGGGAAAAGAAGGAAGCCAATACGGGGCTTCAATCTCACTAGACACCTCTGAGAGACTGCGTAGCCCCTACCTCTGGGTTGTTCCACCTGAGGTGTGAAATCTGGTAGATTTCTTATCAACTCTCTTCTGCCCTTGAGTGTCAAAACAAAGTCCCTGGCATGTCCAGCCTGTCACTACCAAGTAAGCCCACTAGCTGGAAAAAGCCTCAGGCAGTGTCACAGATATTTGCAGCAAGAAACCCTTGATATATAAGGATATGGGCAGGACAATAATGTGTGTAATAGAAACCACCAGTCATAAAATAAGAAAAATCATTCAGAGGAGGACCAACCTCCAAACTGTTATTTTTAGCAATCACACTAAACAATTTATAAACATCTCATTGCAACTGTAGAAAAGAAAGTCTGAATGGTCTATCTTGCTAGTGAGTATGAAATAGGAGAAGGGTTGAATATCTGTATAATAGTCATGATTACTAAATTAAGATGTATAAAATGTCATGTTTATTTTAGTACAAGAAAACATAAAGGCTTTCAGAGGTTTATTCCAAACACAATTTCCATTAACTCAATTTCCACAATACAGTTTTAAATTCTGGGCCCACAAGTCCTTCTGCCCCAGAATTCTCAAGAACATAGCCTCCAATGTTGGGGAGCCACTACTGTACAGCCTTTTGTTATCTGTCTACCTACCTATTTACCTCTTTATTCCAGCCCCTTAGAGACTGAGTTCTCTGTAGTGGTATAGGTAACTGAACCTGTGGCAGCACCCAAAACTATGCCTTGTACAAAGAAGGTTTTCAACAAACATTTGTTCATACCATCCTAAACTTTTCCAACAGTTGTACAGTTGTATTTCCCAAACTATTAATATGATATAAATTTCTAAGTTAATAATTTATCTCGAGAACAAATGGTCAAAGATATGAACAGTTCACACAAGAAGAAGTACAAATAGCAAACATATGTGATAATTTCTCTAAGATTACTTGATTTGATGGAACCTATTATTGTCAGGAGCTCTGGTAGCATAGTGCCTAAGGCACTTGACTGCTAACCAGAAGGTTGATGGTTCAAACCCACCAGCCACTCCTCGGAAGGAGGGCTGGGCAATATACTTCCATAGTGATACTGCCTTGGCAACCCAAGGAGGGGTCGCTATGAGTCGAGGCCGACTCGATGGCACATAACAACAACATTGATTGGTCTGGCCAGAGTCCTTTCCTTTGGCACCCTGCCTTTGGGGTATTGCTCTTTCTTCCACTACAAACAAATTGTTCTGGTGGAAACTACTGCTCTTAGCACCAAATCCCTGGCCACAGTTGATTGGCTTAGGGGAAAGCAACTGACCCTAGCCAGGCCAATAGGACTTCTTCCCTGGGAACATTTGAGCCAAAGATGGTAAAGACAAACAGTTGCTGTCAATATGAAGGGTGTGGACTGCTGGCAGCCAGATTTCCTGCTTTGTGGAGAAAACCAGTTTAAGGATATAAAACTAAGACACAAAGAGAAGTAGAGACCAGAGACAAAAGGAGGAAATAAGCAAACCATGCCCTGGATCCAGCTGGCACTGAGGTACAGCCCTGCTTCCTCTAAAGGGCTGGGGTTTTGTTACTTGCAATCAAGAATTCTAGGTAGTACAATAGAAAAATCAAAATGTAAATAAAAAAATAAAAAATAAGATAGGATTCTTTCACCAATAAACTAGTAAAATACGGTAAGAACAACAATGCACAAAAATGAAATTTTGGGGAAATGATGATTCTGTGAGCTGATGCTCTTTTCTGGAGAGCATCTTGGCCATACATGGCACAAGTCAGGAATTAAACCTTTAAAATCCCTCATAATCATGAGATTATAATTCCATGCTTTAAAGGAATGACCAAACACTTTGTCTAAGTTATATCAATTTTGATGAATCAAAAGAAGCAAATTAACATTTATTGAGTTTTTAGCATGCACAAAATAACATGCTAAGAAATTTAGGTAACAACAGCTAACGTTATTGAATGCTTACTGTGTATTAAGCACAGCTCTAAGGGTATGTATAAGGGCATAGATTACCTTATTTTACTTTTGAAAATGTAGCACATACATGGAAATAATGCAAAGGAAAAAAATGGTACATAGATGTGTGTAGAAGCACTAGTTACTAAAACTAGAAAAAGCCAAATATCCACCTGTATGGAAATAGGGAAATAGTAAACAGGATACATTGATATGATAAAACATTATATTGCTGATAAAAACAAAACAAAAAAATACCATTGCCCTTGAGTTGATTCTGACTCATATATTATTGGTAGGAATGATAAATATGAAAAACATAAAAATGGGTTTTATGAAAAAACCAAACTCACTACCATTGAGTCAATTCCAACTCACAGAGACCCCTGTTGGGTTTCCAAGGTGGTAAATCTTTATGAAATTAGATTGCCCCATCTCCCTTCTGCAGAGTGGTTTCAGGGTTTGAACCACCAACCTTCTGGTTAGTAGTCAAATGACTTAAGCACTGTGCCACGAGAGCTCAAGGACAACAGAAAATAACAGTATATGAGAAAAAGTTGAATCCAGAATGATAAATATTAGTTCCTAACAACTATGTGCAATTGTTTTTATGCCAGCACTGGAGTGAAAAACATCTTCAGGGTTTATGAAAATATGGGAATTTTTAGTAAGTTCATGTTTATTAAATTCCCATTTACTAAGAAAATATCTAACATAATATTTTTAAGTAACTTTTATTAGAAAAGGTTCATCTGAAGAATATGGATAAAATTGGAAAGGACTGTATAAGGTACTAATAATAGAAAAAGTAAAAATGAAAAGGTAAGATCATATTTGCTCACCTTGCCCTGATCTGTTGCAAACCTACCTGTCCCTGGAAGTGTTACTCTAGTGCTGCCATCCTGAGGCCCCCAGCCAGGAACCCTTATCTGAGAAAATGTGGCACTTCATTTGCCTTTCTCTGGTGGAGATTGCCCCTTTCCACTTCTCATTTTACAGCTATCTGTGTACTAGGCCCCTACTCAACCATAAGTTCTATAAAGGCAGCAACAATGTGTCTTAATGTCTTTGGAGCTCCCACTTTCCCTACTATAATATCTTATACCTGGTGGGTGTCCAACATATGCTTGTTAAATGAATAAGCCACCTTATGAGAGTAAAGAGACAAAAGACTCAGAAGGCATAGTTTTAAACAAGAAGAAATGATGACTAGGGATACTGGAAGGGTTGTCCCTAAAGTTATTTCTTCTACCAGGTGATGAACAACGTGGTTCAGAGGAACTCCAGAAGTGTTGCAGAAATATAAGCTTAAGGCGATTTTGACTTCATGAGCTCTAAAACCAATATACCTGGAGGTGATGAAAACAACCACAAGCCGTGGCTGATAGTTACAGCTGGAAAGAACATTGCAAAGGAAGAATAACTGGAAATGGAAATCAGAAGAAATTTCAAAGAGACTTTATTCCAGAGAAGTCTGATGATCTTTCTCTTATAAGGCCCAAAGTCCTTCTTTTTATGCGTTTTTTTTTTTTTTTTTTAAAAGCCAGATTTCCTGTTTCCACCTCCTTTAAACATAGTGTGTTCACTGGAATGAACTTTCAGCATAGTGAATTCATTGGAATGTGGATTAGATATCCTTTCTAACCAAGAAAAAAATTCTCCCCTTCACACCAATGGTTTCTCTCTTTTTTGATCAAATAGGAAAGGACACACACTGTCAATTGAATTCCTGAAGGCCCAAGAACTTTAAATCTTCTTCACACTGATTATAATCTGTAAGGTGATGTAGCTCTTGATGGTTTTTCCTTCTGTCTCTGCCTATATGACGTGCAAGAACACCCTGCAAGTTGGAATTGTAAGTTCTTTGAGTTCAGGAACTAGTCATAAATTATATATAGTGTCTGAGTGATGCCAAGCTAAATATTTACTAGTAGGATTTTATCTACTACCAGTCACAAAGACATAATGTTCCCAACATCTACTCTTTCATAAATAGATAATTCCCCTACCTTGCTCATTAAATAAATACATGAAGTCCTCTTTTATTTTTCCCAACAGAACCACTCCTCGGAAGGAAGGTTGGGCAATCCTACTTCCGTAGTGATACTGCCTCGGAAACCCAAGGAGGGGTCGCTATGAGTTGGGTTTGACTCAA
>NW_006921633.1:14497018-14497713 GCF_000298275.1 Orycteropus afer afer
ATTGATGTCTCTGGTTCCCTGTTTACAATCTTGTAGGCTTCTTTACTTTGGATACTTCCATAGCTGGGTTGGTTTCTGGGTTATATCATCATGTGGGTTAATGGTCAATTGTTGTTGGCTATTGTTGCTTCTCTGTCCAAAGGACTCCCTTTATCATCTCTTGTAAGGTTGGTTTGGTTTTAACAAATTCCCTTAATTTCTCCTTATTTGGAAATGTCCTAATTTCACCATCATATTTGAGGGGCAGTTTTGCTGGGTACATAATTCTTGGTTGAAAATTTTTCTCTTTCAGTGTTTTATATATACCATCTCATTGTCTTCTCACTGGCATGGTTTCTGCTGAGAAATCCGAGTTTAGTCTTATTGGTTGCTCCTTGTTTTTCTTGTGCTGCTACCAGGATTCTTTCTTTGTCTTTGGTTTTGTTGAGTTTGATGATGATATGTCTGGGTGATTTTCTTTTGAGGTCTATCCTGTTTGGGGTTCGTTGGACTTCCTAAATGGATATATTCTCATCTTTCATCATATCAGGGAAGTTCTCTTCCAACAAATCTTGGACAATTTTCTCTGTGGTTTTATTTTTCACTTCCTGTTCTGGAATTCTGATGACACGTAAGTTATTCCTTTTGATGGTATCCCACATGAACCTTAGGCTTTCTTCATTTTGTTTTGATCTTTTTTCTGATTGATCCCTTTC
>NW_006921633.1:14497813-14504227 GCF_000298275.1 Orycteropus afer afer
TTAGTATTAATCTTCTGGATTTCTGTGTGTAGATTTTGTATCATTTCTAATTTTTCATTTATTTTGTCATTTTGTTCTTGTATTGTCTTTCAAAATTGTTCTAGGGTTTTCTCTGTGTTTTCCTTGATTTTTTCAGTGTCTTCCTTGATCTGTCTCTCAATTTGTTGAAGATATCTAAATAAAATTCTTTTGAATTCCTCATCAGGGAGTTCCAATGCTGCATCTTCTTCAAGGATGTGTTTGGGGTCTGTATCCTGGTCCTTCGTTTCTCCTGCTTTATCTTGCTTCTTTGTGTGGACTGTGATGCTCTGTTGTCTCCAAGGCATTGTGAGGTTTTTGTGTTTTTATTTAATTGGTGATTGTATGTTGGAGTGACTTGCTTACAATTTCATTTTCTTTGTTTTGTTTGTATGTTATCTATGCAAGCAGGGCACTGTGCTGTGCTCCTGTATTCACTAGTTGACAGCACTCAATTATACACTCACCACCTGTCTCTTTTCCTGTTGTCAGCCTCTTGTATGTCCCTGCTGACCTTGGCAAACAGAGCCTATTCTTAGGTTCCTGGAATCCAAATGAGACTGCTGTCACTTTAATATCCAAAATGGTTGTCACTTATCAACATTCAAAATGGCTGTGCCCTAGATCACTTTAAATATCCAAAATGGCTGCCACATGTAAACAATCAAAATGGCTATTCCCTCCAGACAGCAGAAAGTCACAGTTGTCTCCTTCCTTGCTGTTTCCTTTCCTAGTCATAGGCCACCAGTGCAGTCATACCTGCAGCCCTTGGGTACCAGGGCTGATTTTTAGGTCAATTCTCAGGTCCCAACACCACTTGGAAATATTCAGGCTGTTGGTCCCGTTAGAGTAGCTGATCTAAGAAGCAGGACTATATGAAGAAAAACATGGCATCAGGATTAGAGGGAGACTCTTTAACAACCTGAGATAAGCAGATGACATATCTTGCTTGCTGCAATTGAAGAAAACTTGAAGCACTTACTGATGAAGATCAAAGACTACAGCCTTCAATATGGATTATACCAGAACATAAAGAAAACAAAAATTCTCACAACTAGATCAACTCTAAATCCATTTATCATGATAAATTGCAAAGAAATTGAAGTAGTCTCAAAGATTTCATTCTTTTTGGATCAACAATCAATGCCCATGGAAGCAGCAGTCAAGGACTCAACAAACATAATGCACTGGTGCATAATGCAACAGTGCATTATGCTGCAAAAGACCTCATTAAAATGTTAAAAAGCAAAGATGTCACTTTGAAGACTAAGTTGTGCTTAATCCGAACCATCGCATTTTCAATCACCTCATATGCATGTAAAAGATGGACAATGACTAAGAAAGACTGAAGAAGAATTGATGCCTTTAATTTATGGTATTGGCAAAGAATATTGAGTGCCAGAAAAATGAACAAATCTATCTTGGAGGAAATAAAGCCAGAATACTTCTTGCAAGTGAAGGTGGCAAATCTTACTCTTGCTTACTTTGGACATGTCATCAGTAAGTAACGACCAATCACCTGGCAAAATAGGGGGTCAGTAAATAAAAGGGAAACTCTCAATGAAGTGGATTGACATGGTAGCTGCAACAATGAGCTCAAACATAGCAACAATTTTGGGGATGGTATAAGATCTGGCAAAGTTTCATTCTGTTATCCATAAAGTCACTATGAGTCAGAGCTGACTCGATTGCACCTAATAACAAAAAATATATATATAACACATTGCTAATCCAATGTTTTCTCATGTATAATTTAGTAATATCAATTACATTACTCATGTTGAGCAACCCTTACCAATAACTATTATAAAATTTTCCATCACCACAGGCAGACAG
The DNA here is from genome assembly GCF_000298275.1 of Orycteropus afer afer. NCBI lineage: Eukaryota > Metazoa > Chordata > Mammalia > Tubulidentata > Orycteropodidae > Orycteropus > Orycteropus afer. Next base: position 14,499,668 of record NW_006921633.1, read on the forward strand.
TTACTGTTTTCTAAATAATAATTTCCCCATCCACACTCCAGGCCCTGGGAACCATTAATAAAAATTTGATCTCTGTACCTTTGCCTATTCCAGTTGTTTCATAGAAGTGAGATCATACAATATTTGTTCTTTTTGGTTGACTTATGTGATAGTTAAGGTTATGTGTCAACGTGGCTGGGCCTGGTTTTGAGTGGCTGGGCAGCTGGATGTATTATTCCCTGTGATGAGACTGGTAATCAACTTCATGGTGGAATCTACTATGAGCAGCTGAGTAGCTGCCTTAGAGACGTGGTCTGTTCCCAGTATATAGGGAGAAGCTTTAGGAATGCTCTGTAGCTTTTGGCACACTTGAATCTTGCATGTAGCCAAGTTGTTGTTCAATAGCCTGTCATGTTGTCTGCCAATCTTGGGACTCTTAATGAACTTGAATCAATGGCCTGCCATGTGGTTTGGTAATATCAGAACTGTGCCTTTTTACTTGTCAACCTTGGGTTTGTCAGCCTCAGCAGCCAGAAGCTTATGTGGGCCGGGCGCAAGAAGCTGAGATGAAGCCCAAGGTCAAGGGGCTTTCACCCAGCCCCTACAGCCTGGCACTTTGAACTTGGACTTCTAGCCTCCAAAACTGTAAGAGAATAAACTCCTGTTTGTTAAAGCCATTCCACCTGTGGTGTTTCGATTAACGCAGCACTATGGGAGCTCTGGTAGTGTAGTGCCTAAGGCACTTGACTGCTAACCAGAAGGCTGGCAGTTCAAACCCACCAGCCACTCCTCGGAAGGAAGGTTGGGCAATCTACTTCCATAGTGATACTGCCTTGGAAACCCAAGGAGGGGTCGCTATGAGTCGGGTCCGACTCGACAGTGCATAACAACAACAACAGGTAACCAGAACAACTTATTTCACTCAACATAACACTTTCAAGATTCTATGCCATAGAGTCTTCTTTAAAGAAATTTTTCTTTAGGTAATTTTTGGTTTATTGTCTGTCTTTCCTCACTAGAATGAAAGTTGCAAGAGAGCAAGAGCATTGTCTCTTTTAAACACTAAGGTGCCCCTGTTTCAAGCCATGATATTTTCAGTAACCTCATATGCATGTGAAAGCTGGACAATGAATAAGGAAGACCAAAGAGGAATTGATGCATTTGAATTGTGGTGTTGGTGAAGAATATTGAAAATACCATGGACTGCCAGAAGAACAAAAAAAATCTGTCTTGGAAGAAGTACAGCAGGAATGCTCCTTAGAAGTGAGAATGCCCAGACTTCACATACTTTGGTCATGTTGTCAGAAGGGACCGTCCCTGGGGAAGGATATTGCTCTGGGTAAAGTAGAGGGCAAGCAAAAAAGGGGCAGATCCTCAATGAGTTGGATTAACATAGTGACTGCAATGTATCCCTCAGAGTCTAAAAGAGCACCTGATACTCAAAAAATATTCTATGATGAACAAGTAGATGAATGAATAACTGAATGACCAAGCATTACTCTCTGATTGTGGCTTTAACTGAAGTCTTTTCTAAGAAGATTAATTTGAATAGCTCATATGTACATACAAAAGGTGACTTTTCAATGTCCTCCCCCTTCCCTACCACCCTCCACATTGTTAGCTATGTGTAAGGATCAATCTGATTTTCATGGACTAGAAAAAGAAAATATTTTTACTTTTACAAAATCTTATGTGGGGCGCTTTCATCTCAAAAAAGATGTTTGTAATACCAAAGTGTATTTTGTTTGATTAAATCCAGATTGTTGGGTGGAGTCGCTAACCAAAAGTCACTTGTAGGCAAAATAAATCGCTTGTTATTCTCACAAAGAATTTTACAGGAAGCAATTTGTAAAGGTTGCCATAAGGCTGAATTCATTGTTAGCACTAGGAAATCAGTGTGTCATCAACCTAAGAGCAATCATGAAATCTGAGTCTGCACAGAGAATCTTCATCATGCAAGGAAAATTGAAGTCTATTGCCTCAGATTATAATCACTTTTGATATTATTCCAATTGGATCGTAGAGCTTAAAACATTTGACATATCAGTTTCTCTCCTCCTGCCACAATGTAGATAAATCTATTTTATATGTGCTTTATATTGGTCCTGTTGTTACCAGCTTTGTCACAAATCTTTTTTTTTTTTTAATCTACACTCCTTTCCCCTTGATGCTCAAGTAGTTGTAGGGATAGCTAGGAAATGAATCACTTGTCAAACTATGATGGCCATTCTATCCAGTAGCCTCCCTGCTGGTTAAGTAATAGCAAAAAATATTCCACTCATTTTGACTGTCCTTCAATCTATGTGACAAATGGGACAATTGTTCTAGGCAGCCCTACAGGGACCTTTCCACTATAGCAGAGAAACAACGGATTCAGGCATGGAGTGAAGATGGACAGTGCTGTGCTTCAATATATAGTATGTGTTTTTTATTACTCTGGAAAAATAAGGCAAAATACATGGAAACAGTCAGATTCATATCATTAACAAAAATTGGACCAACTCCCTATGTAAAAATCAAATTGAAAACAAAGTCTTAAAAAATGATTAATTTTTAGTCTTGTCCAACTGGTGCTCAATTCATGGACTATTAAAAATATATTGAATGCTCTTAGAAAAAAAAAATGAAAAAAAAAAAAATATTGAATGCTCTGAGCAGCCAGAATACAAGTTGTTGTTTGCTGTCAAGTTGAAGCTGACTCATAGCAACTCTATAGGACAGAGTAGTACAGTCCTGTAGGCCTTTCTAGGCTGTAAATCTTTGAGCAAGCAGACTGCCACATCTTTCTTCCATGGAGAGGCTAGTGGGTTTGAACCACTGGCACTCTTTCTGTTAGCAGCAAGGTGTTTAATCTCTGTGCTATCAGGCCTTCTTCATCACATAGTAAACCACAAAAAACCAAACTCACTGCCATCCAGCCGATTCTGACTCATGGTGACCCCCTTTGGGTTTCTGAGGTGGTAAATCTTTATGGAAGTAGATTGCTCAGTCTTCCTTCTATGGAGTGGCTGGTGGGTTTGAACTGCCAACCTTCTGGTTAGCCATCAAATATCTTAGGCATTGCACCATCAGAGCTCCTTAGTAGACCTTGAAAATTGTTCAGAAACAACTCCTTACTGTACAGACTCCCCAATTACTGAATGATTTGGAATGAATATTTCCCTTACTATATATTGAGAACACTCATGCTTATGTTGTTAGGTGTCTTCAAGGTGGTTTCAACTCATAGCAACCCTATGTACAACAGAATGAAACTCTGCCCAGTCCTGCACCATCCTCACAATCCTTGCCATGCTTGAGCCCATTGTCATGGCCACTGTGTCAGTCCATCTTGTTGAGGGTCTTCCCCTTTCATGCTGACCCTCCACTTTACCAAACATGATATCCTTCTCCAGGGACTGGTCTCTTCTGACAAGACCAAAGTATGTGAGATGAAGTCTGGTCATTCTTGCTTCTCAGGAGCATTCTGAGCAGTTACATATCTACTTCAAAATCCCTCTGAGAGCCTCAAGATGAACATGCGGCAACCATCTGGTCTAAGTGCTTAAGGATGCTGTTCTCCATTCAGTTATCCTACAAAAAGTCTGACAACAAGTATGTAGTCCTCTCTGTCTCCTCTTTAAACGCAATCACGCATTTTGTTGAGCAGCTGAGACTGCTATTTATAACTCTTGTTGTTCAGCACCCTGGCTTCTTGGCCTTCCAGTTTGAACAAGATTGCTTGTTTGAATCAAACCATACATTTGCTGACAGTCCTGAACCAGTGTGGCCTGTTGGCTGCTGTCACTCTCCAACAGCCAATGCTTATGGTGGAAGTTGATGTGACCTAGTAGCACTTCCATAGACCACCTTTTGCCTTCATCACATGTCTATGCCACAGCTGATTAGGCAGACTCTTATCTCTGGTGGTCATGTACCTGCATCAAAGAAATTAATTTGCACTCATCATTACTTAGTGGCAGCTGACTAATTGGACTATAAGGTCATTTTTTGCCTTATCATATAATTCATCAAAGTCTATTTAATTCATTATTGCAATACCTTTTTTCAACACTATGTGCCTGGCCCTGTGCAAGTTGTTGAGGATATAGCAGTGAACAGGCCACACAAGTTCTCAGTAGCCTAAAAAAAATTCATGTACTTCTCCATTTTCTACCTAGTCTTGTTATTTTTTTAGTTCAATAAATGTTTTTTTTTAAAATAAGTATGAATCCATGATCCCTTTCTTTGTAATATCTTCTATTGCTTTACATTTAAAAAAAAAATGACCATCTGTCTGGAGAGCTGGTTAATACTCTCATTTATTTTTCATTTTCTTATTTCAGAGTTTAAAAATATTTAGCTATTAAATAGCTGGAGTATATTTTGGTGTGTGGTATAAAGTATTCAGTCTAAAACAATTTAATTCAAACTTGTAATAAATTGTTCCTATTAAATGTATTTTAACATCCTTTCTGTTGTTTTGTATTCCACTTGGCCATTTATTTGATCCTTACATGTATATAACTGGGTCTATTTTGGGGTTCCTCTTCTGTTTCATTGATTTGTATTTCTGTTTTATTTGCTCATGGTTATTTTTTT
>NW_006921633.1:14510477-14542767 GCF_000298275.1 Orycteropus afer afer
ATCTATTTTATATGTGCTTTATATTGGTCCTGTTGTTACCAGCTTTGTCACAAATCTTTTTTTTTTTTTTAATCTACACTCCTTTCCCCTTGATGCTCAAGTAGTTGTAGGGATAGCTAGGAAATGAATCACTTGTCAAACTATGATGGCCATTCTATCCAGTAGCCTCCCTGCTGGTTAAGTAATAGCAAAAAATATTCCACTCATTTTGACTGTCCTTCAATCTATGTGACAAATGGGACAATTGTTCTAGGCAGCCCTACAGGGACCTTTCCACTATAGCAGAGAAACAACGGATTCAGGCATGGAGTGAAGATGGACAGTGCTGTGCTTCAATATATAGTATGTGTTTTTTATTACTCTGGAAAAATAAGGCAAAATACATGGAAACAGTCAGATTCATATCATTAACAAAAATTGGACCAACTCCCTATGTAAAAATCAAATTGAAAACAAAGTCTTAAAAAATGATTAATTTTTAGTCTTGTCCAACTGGTGCTCAATTCATGGACTATTAAAAATATATTGAATGCTCTTAGAAAAAAAAAATGAAAAAAAAAAAAATATTGAATGCTCTGAGCAGCCAGAATACAAGTTGTTGTTTGCTGTCAAGTTGAAGCTGACTCATAGCAACTCTATAGGACAGAGTAGTACAGTCCTGTAGGCCTTTCTAGGCTGTAAATCTTTGAGCAAGCAGACTGCCACATCTTTCTTCCATGGAGAGGCTAGTGGGTTTGAACCACTGGCACTCTTTCTGTTAGCAGCAAGGTGTTTAATCTCTGTGCTATCAGGCCTTCTTCATCACATAGTAAACCACAAAAAACCAAACTCACTGCCATCCAGCCGATTCTGACTCATGGTGACCCCCTTTGGGTTTCTGAGGTGGTAAATCTTTATGGAAGTAGATTGCTCAGTCTTCCTTCTATGGAGTGGCTGGTGGGTTTGAACTGCCAACCTTCTGGTTAGCCATCAAATATCTTAGGCATTGCACCATCAGAGCTCCTTAGTAGACCTTGAAAATTGTTCAGAAACAACTCCTTACTGTACAGACTCCCCAATTACTGAATGATTTGGAATGAATATTTCCCTTACTATATATTGAGAACACTCATGCTTATGTTGTTAGGTGTCTTCAAGGTGGTTTCAACTCATAGCAACCCTATGTACAACAGAATGAAACTCTGCCCAGTCCTGCACCATCCTCACAATCCTTGCCATGCTTGAGCCCATTGTCATGGCCACTGTGTCAGTCCATCTTGTTGAGGGTCTTCCCCTTTCATGCTGACCCTCCACTTTACCAAACATGATATCCTTCTCCAGGGACTGGTCTCTTCTGACAAGACCAAAGTATGTGAGATGAAGTCTGGTCATTCTTGCTTCTCAGGAGCATTCTGAGCAGTTACATATCTACTTCAAAATCCCTCTGAGAGCCTCAAGATGAACATGCGGCAACCATCTGGTCTAAGTGCTTAAGGATGCTGTTCTCCATTCAGTTATCCTACAAAAAGTCTGACAACAAGTATGTAGTCCTCTCTGTCTCCTCTTTAAACGCAATCACGCATTTTGTTGAGCAGCTGAGACTGCTATTTATAACTCTTGTTGTTCAGCACCCTGGCTTCTTGGCCTTCCAGTTTGAACAAGATTGCTTGTTTGAATCAAACCATACATTTGCTGACAGTCCTGAACCAGTGTGGCCTGTTGGCTGCTGTCACTCTCCAACAGCCAATGCTTATGGTGGAAGTTGATGTGACCTAGTAGCACTTCCATAGACCACCTTTTGCCTTCATCACATGTCTATGCCACAGCTGATTAGGCAGACTCTTATCTCTGGTGGTCATGTACCTGCATCAAAGAAATTAATTTGCACTCATCATTACTTAGTGGCAGCTGACTAATTGGACTATAAGGTCATTTTTTGCCTTATCATATAATTCATCAAAGTCTATTTAATTCATTATTGCAATACCTTTTTTCAACACTATGTGCCTGGCCCTGTGCAAGTTGTTGAGGATATAGCAGTGAACAGGCCACACAAGTTCTCAGTAGCCTAAAAAAAATTCATGTACTTCTCCATTTTCTACCTAGTCTTGTTATTTTTTTAGTTCAATAAATGTTTTTTTTTAAAATAAGTATGAATCCATGATCCCTTTCTTTGTAATATCTTCTATTGCTTTACATTTAAAAAAAAAATGACCATCTGTCTGGAGAGCTGGTTAATACTCTCATTTATTTTTCATTTTCTTATTTCAGAGTTTAAAAATATTTAGCTATTAAATAGCTGGAGTATATTTTGGTGTGTGGTATAAAGTATTCAGTCTAAAACAATTTAATTCAAACTTGTAATAAATTGTTCCTATTAAATGTATTTTAACATCCTTTCTGTTGTTTTGTATTCCACTTGGCCATTTATTTGATCCTTACATGTATATAACTGGGTCTATTTTGGGGTTCCTCTTCTGTTTCATTGATTTGTATTTCTGTTTTATTTGCTCATGGTTATTTTTTTTCTGTTTTTTAGAACATTTTTTGTTATCCTTACATTTTATTTTTCTAAATAAATCTTATGACATGGTTCCTAAATTCCTGAGAGATTTTCATTGTGATTTTGATTGGGATTGCATTACATTTTTTAAAAAAAAAAATTTAAGTATTGATATCTTTACAATATTTTCTTCTCCCTAGATTTTACTGCCCAGTAAATTTTATTTTGTTAATATAACCAAATACTTTTCATTAAGCCTACTCATCTTTATACATATATTTATTGGTATTGTGAACTGGATCTCCTTTTTAAGCTAGGTGTTTCTAGCTTGTAATTGGTATTCAAATATTTTAATGGCTTTTCTATATTTTATCTGGCCATTTATTATTCTATTAAGCCTAAAAATTTTAGATGACTCTTTATGCATTTTGTTAGAAACATAATCATGTTTAAATAGTGATACTTTTGTTTCTTCCATTATTTATATCTGTTGGATTTATTTTGTGTCTCTTAGCATAGTGCCTAAGGCATTTGACTGCTAACAGAAGGCTGGCAGTTCAAGCTCACCAGGCACTCCTTGGAAGGAAGACTGGGCAATCTGCTTCCATTGATATTGCCTTGAAAACCTAAGGAGGGGTCGCTGTGAGTCAGATTTGACTCAACCTTAGTGAGTTTTTTTTTTTTCAATTGCATTAGCTTGGACTCCCAAACCAATATTAAATCAAATTGACTATAAAACATACATCTCTAGTAATATCATCTCAAATACTTCTCATGCCTTAAGCTAACTGGCAACACTGAGTAGGACAAAGGAGTGGCTAAAAGTCTGGGATGAAGCAGTGCTGTGTGGAAACCTTAGCCTTCCATAAATTTAATAACCATGACTAACTTATGCTTCTTGTTTTTTTGGCCAAGATCAACTAATTACAATATTAAGGTTTTAGAATGAGGCTTCAACTTCTGACAAACACCTTATTTCTAGTTCCTAATTTAATTTAATTTAATTTTTGGGAGCTCTGGTAGCATAGTGGCTAAGGCACTTGACTGCTAACCAGAAGGCTGGCGGTTCAAACCCACCAGCCACTCCTCGGAAGGAAGGTTGGGCATTCCTACTTCCATAGTGATACCGCCTCAGAAACCCAAGGAGGGGTCGCTATGAGTCAGGTTTGACTTGACGGCACATAACAACAACAACACAACAACAACAATTTAATTTTACTAATGTTGTTGTTGTTGTTATGTGCCGTCGAGTCGGCCCCGACTCATAGCGACCCCTCCTTGGGTTTCTGAGGCGGTACCTCTACAGAAGTAGATTACCCAACCGTCTTTCCGAGGAGTGGCTGCTGGGTTTGAACCACCAGCCTTCTGGTTAGGTGTCAGATGCATTAGGCACTATACGAAATTATGTAAGAAAATCTTAGTTTTCCCATGGAAATAATGGTTTATTAAATTTGGACTTGAATTCATAACTAAGGGTCAAATATCCAAATTTTCCTAGCAATGACCACAAACACCATATTTAATAACTATAAATGATATATATGGGGAGCTCTGGTAGCATAGTGGCTAAGTCACTTGCCTGCTAACCAGACGGCTGGCGGTTCAAACCCACCAGCCACTTCTCAGAAGGAAGGTTGGGCAATCCTACTTCCGTAGTGATACTGCCTCGGAAACCCAAGGAGGGGTCGCTATGAGTCGGGGCCGACTCGACAGCACATAACAACAACAGCAACAAATGTTATATAATATGAAGCTTTGTTAAACATATCTATTAACTTGCTAACCTATGAATTTATTGAATACGGCAACACAGTTACCCATCATGTGGCTGTATATTTCCTAGAGCATCATAATGTTCTGTAAACATCTCTCATTTCCTTTTGGCACTTCTTCCTATTTTAAATGAATTAAAAGGTGAGTAAACACTCAAGTCCATAAATTGCAGAAAGTCTTCTTTGGGGTGTTGGTGTAGGGCAAGAGTTTTGGATACAAAGCCTGGTTCTGCCCCTCACGAATTTAAGTATATTTACTGGTTTTATGCCAGGTACTATTCTAGAAGCTGAGGATACAGCAGTGCACAAAACTGACATCCCTATTCTCATGGGATTTACATTCTAGCATTACTCACTATACATAATATTGAGAAAGGTTTTTTTTTTTTTTTTTCATATCTCTTCATACATGAAATGGGAATAGTAGCATATATTGAAAAACATTAATAACTGGTAGTTACTTTTCATATTTTAAGCATTTGCTTTCTTGAAAATTATAATATTCATTGTAGTAGAGGAGAATTTTAAATCATCCATAATCTTATCACTAGAGATAACAATTATTATTTTGATATATCCCCCCAGCTTTTTCTATGCATATATCTTTTTAAAGAGAAACGCTATGGAACGTACTTTTTAGACTTTTGATATAAGTATAGACCAACTGCCTTTCAGAAAGTTTGAACCAGAGCATACTCTCATCAGTCATACATAGTAGTATAGGAGCTCTGGTAGCATAGTGCCTAAGCACTTGATTGCTAACCAGAAGGCTGGTGGTTCAAACTCACCAGCCACTCCTTGGAAGGAAAGTTGGGCACTCTACTTCTGTAGTGATACCGCCTTGGAAACCGAAGGAGGGGTTGTTGTGAGTCAGGTCTGACTCGAGGGCACATAACAACAACATTTCTCTTTAGGGAGATTTAACATCAATTGAAAACTTTTTAAAAGAATGGTATACTCATTAGATCATGCAAATTTTTAAAGCGACTATTACTTTCAGATTGAAAAATGAAAGTACCAGTCTATGTTTTACTCAAAGGTCTTTTGTGTGCAAGGAACCCGCTTAAGTTATTTCAAAAACAAACAGTATCTTCTAAGGCTCCATGTGGACTGAAACCAGAACCAGAGCCAGAAAGTCATCAGGGTCCAAAGCAGTTACTCCCTCTGCCTCATCAACAAACTCATGGCATCTCTGCTTTTTTCTGCATCTGCTGACTCCTCCCTTACACCTGGCTTCCTTATACTTCCAGTTTGTTCATGACCTATAGTAGCCCCCTATGATCTTTTAGTCCAATTCTATGGTTATTTAACCTCATCTTAGTTTTCCAATTGCACATTCCTGAAAAAAAAATGTAATTGAACCAGCTCATCTCCTTTTGAACTAAGACATCCACATCAGGGGTCACTGAACAGCCTACAGATGGGAGCCTTGGGTCAGGTATCCCATCTTCAGTGGTGGCCATGAGACAGAACAATGTGATATGACCTAACAGGAGTTATGGGCAGGGAATGATATGTGAGAAAGTAGACATAACCAGGATCTCTGCCAGGTGTAATAGGTAGTCTGCTAGATGTAATTTTGATGACTCAGATATTTAGGGGATATTTTAATGGCATATGGAGACAGTGGTTTGGAATATTTGAAACTTGAACTGTACCCCCAAATTTAGAATATACAGTTACCATTTCTAGGGTAAACAAGATACACTGGAAACTGAATCTGAAATCAGATGATTTTCTAGTACTTTACAGCAAATATTCAATAAATAATATAAAGTTTAGAAATCAGGATACATGTCATTCTGCTGCCTTGAGAATAGATGTTCTGCTTTCTTGAACTACCCATTTCATCAGCAGTAAGAGCTTCCCTTTTTAATCTAGTACTATGTAGATTGCATCTGCCTTTAAACTGTATGAACTAATCCTGAGTATTGGTGATTTTTTTCATCTTTTAATCTTGCTTAGCATACTGGGGCATCACAATATCAAAAATCCTCAAAGTTTGGGCTTAGATAATGGCTAACCTCAAAATTACATAGTCTTGAATGTAATCCTGTATCTACAAAATCAAATGTCCTATCACTTAGGACCTACTTTTAATTTTTGTCTTAAAAAATGAATTGGTGGGAGAAAATATTTGCAAACCACATATTTGTCCAAGGTGTCTAAAATATCTGTCTATATTTCATAGCCCAATAGTAAAAATAAAAAGAACACTGCACTTATAAAATGGGCAAAAGACATGAAGAGACATCTCACCAAGGAGGATGTTACACTATTACTACTACACACTGCCATAGAATTGATTCTGACTCATAGCAACCCTGAAGAATGTAGGGATGGGATATAAGCACAGGAATAAGTGTTCAACATTATTAACCATTAGGAAAATGCAAATTAAAGTCACTGTGAGATATAACTACACATCTATAAAAATACTAAAATAAAAAATAACGATAATACCAAATGCTGATGAGGATGCAGAGAAATTGGATCTATCATACATTGCTGGTAGGAATGTAAAATTACATAGCCACTTTGGAAAATAGTTTGGCATTTTCTTACAAAACTAAACATGTGGCTCAGCATTTGCACTCTCGGGCATTTATTCCAGGAAAAAAAAATGAAGATTTATATTCACACAAAACCTATGCACAGATGTTTGTAGCAAACATACTAGCAAAATACTAGAAATAATCTAAATATCTTTCAATGAGTAAATAGTTGAGCACACTCTGGGACAGCCATACAATGTAATACTATTCAGCAATAAAACGGAAAGGACTATTGATACATGAAACAGCATTACGCTTAGTGGGGAAAAAAAATCAATGTCAAAAGGTTACATATAGTAAGATTACATTTATATAACATCTTTGAAATGTACAATACTATAGTGATGGAGAATAGATTAGTGGTTGCCAGGTGACAAGGAAAGGGGTGAGCAGGGGGAGTATGGATATGAAGAGACAGTACAAGAGAGCTTTTTGCAATGATGGAACAGTTCTACATCTTGATTGTAATGGTTACACAAATCTACCCAAAGCAAACCCACTACCATTAAGTTAGGATCGATTCTGATTCATAGAGACCCTATAGGACAGAGTAGAATTGCCCCCATAGGGCTTCCAAAGCTGTAAATCTTTATGAAAGTAGAGTGCCTCATCTTTCTCCCACTGAGCAGCTTGTGAGTTTGAGCTGCTAACATTTTGGTTAGCAGCCAAATGCTTTAACGCTGCATCACCAGAGCTCCTCACAAATCTACACACTGGCTAAAATTGCATAAAACTCTATACATGCATGCATGCATGTCTACACACACAAACACAAATGAATTCAGGCTAAAAAATGGTGATAACTGAATAATGTACTAATTGTAAATGGTACATTGACATTAATGTACCAATGTCAATTTCCTGGTTTTGATACTATACTATAGCTATGCAAGATCACACCATAAAGGGTACATGGGACTACTTCTGCAACTTCCTGTGAATCTACATTTATTTTGAAATAACAGGTTTTTAATAAATGAATTGCCATCATTACTATAGGACTGATATTTTTCTCTTTTACTAGTATTTTAAAGGATATTTGAGAGCAAGATTTACCACACAAAGATAATGATTGCTGCTATTTTACAATCTTATCCAAAAGGAGTTTGTTATCGTTTAAAGCAGTCATCTTCAAAGCTTGACCATTTATGTAAATGTTTGGGCCATTACTTATAAAGTGTTTCAGTCACCCTCTTTTATAATTGCCTTCAAAGATTAATAGCCATTGACAAGTATGAGATCAGTTACATTATAGGACACTCCCTTGAACTAACATATTTTCTTCCCATTTTTACTTCATCTCAGCTTTCCATGTCCCCAAAATAAAGATGAACTTATTTGGCATGAATGGGACAACTGTAAGAAAAAGGAAAAGAGGGTCCATCAGTTTATTCAAATTGAAGAAGGGGTTTCCATTGTTTCAAGCACCAGAAATTTGTGTTGTGAACATTTCAAGTGTGAAACTGATGCAATGGAGGATTGTGAATTTTCTTGATGTTAATGCCTTTCATTGTTGTCAGTATACAGAATATTGGAAAAAACTAGCAGTAGCAAGAGTTTCCTTGGCTATTCACTTTTTTGGAATCAAATGCTTCTGAAGACTCTCCAGAAGGGCTTACAAGATTGTATTTTTTACTGATGTGGTCAGAAGTTGAGGAAATAGAACTCAAGACTGGGAAAAGAAAACCAAATACATCACATATTTTTTCAAGAAATACAAATATTTAGACTCAATTTGCCATGTGTATTTTACAGATATTACTTGATGGCCCCTACCATTTTCTACTGTACAGCTACCCTCACCTCAATAGAATAATAGATATTGAAATATTATAGGATTACTCATAGAAATAAAATCACAATTTCAGAAGAGATTCATAAATTTTGATGAGCATGAAACATGCTATAAACTTCCTCAGTTGTCCTTAGATCATAAATTCTGAATTGATAATTCATCTGTAGCCAAGTTACTCAATTTTAAGGAAAACTCATTAATGTGAAAACAATGCCAAATCTCTGAAATTTTAGACAAGCATATGAATTCTGATATTATATTAAATTTTCTAAATATGTGTCAAATCCTGGCAAAGAAGAATATATGCTTTAAAGAAACTACTGAAATAAAAACAAAAAGTCACCATATATGATGTTAAACTGGAGTCCAAATTGAGACTGAATATACTGGCAGCTTTTGGACTAAATCTGTGGATTTATGCCTCTGCGCCTTGGTATAAGTGATTATTCATCTTTAGAACACATCTGTATTAAGGGAAAAACTTTCTTCTTTCTTCTGTTTTTAAGTACCTAAATGTGGACCCACTAGTGAGAAATTCAGATACTCCTGGAAAAGATTATCAATTTCTAAGTGTTCTTTTAATTTGAAAGTTTCAAATTCTAAACCACTTACTGTGCATATTTAAAAGTCAATCAAGCAAACCAATATTGGATTAGGAACATTTACTAACCAATAATTCAAGAACAGAGACTTGGAAATTACAATTTTCTATTAGGATACATGATGTCATTATTTTTAAAAGGTTTAAGCTAGTAAAAAAAAAGGGATGGTCTAAGCAGTAACTGATTGTTATATTGTAATTACCAATAATGCAGTGCTGGGTTTCTCAAACACACAACCTTTATGCTCTCCTCAGGAGTTTCATGTTTAAATTAAAGAACTACAACATGGATGGACCAATGCAAAGTCAGGCTTAGAGATTTGTGTGTTTTTCCCTTCATTGGGTTATGAGAAGAGTGGAAGTAGCTGACAGACAGGTCTGGCTGGTTGGGGCATAGTAAGGAACATGTGTGAAGCTTGAGAAAAAATATGCCAGAAATGATATTCTGGAAGAGATCACAAAAGAAAATAGGGTTATCAATCTAGAACATGAGGTGAATGAATAAGAGCCAAAAATAGAGTGAAATAGAGGCTGGCTGAGGAACCAGGTTGAGCTGAGAGTGAAGAGTGGCTTTCCTGGAGTGGGAAGATGAGTGACGATCTGAATGAACTCCAGAGGCAAGGCACCAGTGTCTGTGGTATAGTCCATTTGTGTGGTTGGGCCCACATTCAAAGCAGAATGCATGAATATTTTGTTGTTTTGTTTTTTGATGCTTATTGTATTTTTTAAATTTTTTAAGATACATTTTATTGAAATATAATTTATGTGCAGCGATACACAAAACTAAAGTGACATGGGTCAATGCACAGACTGCATGAATATTTGAAAGTTTTAGAAAATACACAGATTTCATCCTGATACCAATGAAAACCCTGAATTTTGTGATTTTTGCAATTCAAAACAAATGCATAAAAGAGGACGTTAGAGCTCAAAATTCCTTCTTATTCGGGATTTTGGAAAATCAGTTTATTTCAGTTGTACTCATCTTTAAATTTTAAATTCCTATAACTTAATATAACACCATTATATAACACAGTTGACTGTGTTATATCCCTTTGTATGTGTTTATTTTTATTGCAAAAGTAACTCAATAATATAGAATTGCATGAAGTAAAAGTGAAAATCCCCAACCACACATGTACCCTCCCCAATTTTCATGCTCATTTTAAGAAGCTTTTGTTGTTTTTCCAGACTTTTTGGACATATGTTATTTGTTTTCACAAAAGTGAAATCATACTCTATACATTGTTACATAATTTTTCACTGAATAATACATCAGACTTACTTCTAATCCTTAAATGGCTATGCAGTCGTCCGTTTTATGATTATTTCAGCATCCTATTAACCATTTTTGTATTGCTGGACAGTTAAGTTGTCTCTCTACTTTTAGCTATTACAAATAAAGTTTCTTGTACATATATCCTTGCATATTTTGTAAGTATTTCTATAGAATGTAAATCAAAAAGTGTGAGTTAAAATATTTTTTATTTTAATAGTTATTGTCACATTGTGATAATGGTCACTCATTTTGTATTTCACGATTATTTGTCATTCCAAATAGGTTGTTCCAATTCACCCTGCACCAGAAATAAAATAGTTTTCTTTATCCCTGAGCCAGAAATACAACAATTTATCGTTTCCCCATACCCTTGGCAACCCCAGAATTTATCAATAGATTTAATTTTTGGTAATTTGATTTAAAAAAATGGAATCTCATTTTTAATTTGCATTTTCCTAATTGCCAGCGAAGTTGAACACTTTAAAATATGTTTATTAGGCATTAGCATTTTATTCTTTGTGAACTACTTATTCATATTCTTTGCCCTTTTTCCTACTGAATTTTTTACTTTTACTTATTATGAGTTGTTTTTATATTAGCAATTGTAATATTTTGTTATAAAAGTTATGTTGTTGTTGTTATGTGCTGTCGAGTCAGACCTGACTCATAGCGACCCCTCCTTGGGTTTCGGAGGCAGAATCACTATGGAAATAGATTGCTCAACCTACCTTCCAAGGAGTGGCTGGTGGGTTTGAACTGCCAGTCTTCTGGTTAGCAGTCAAGGGCCTTAGGGACTATGCTACCAGAGTTATAGAAATTTTAAATGTTATATTAAATTTTAAATTTTCATGTGGTCAATTCTGTGGATATTTTACTTTGTAACTTTTGAGTTTTGTGTCTTACTTAAGATTTAAAAATCTTTCCTGTAATTTATCCTAGAACTTTTAGAGTTTAATCTTCTTACAGTTAGCTATTTAATCCCTTTGGAATTGAGTCTTTAAAATGGGCAATATGAAGAAAATCCTAATTTTTTCCCTTAAATGGGCATCCAGTTATTTCCAAACTATTTATTAATTATTTCATTCTTTCCACAATGGCTTGAAATCACTTTTTCCCCCCATATTTTGAATTTCAAATTTATATTGGCCCATTTCTGAGCACTCTTTTATTTGGTCTATTTCTGTACCAGTATTTTAATGATTATAACTATATTTGTTTTGTTACTTGAAAGACTCAGTTCCTTCTCATTTTGTTATTCTTATAACTTATTTAGGTAATTGTTACTAATTTATTCACCCACATGAATTTTAGAATTAATCTGCTAGATTCCACACACAAAAAAATCCCATTGGAGCTTTTAAATTTGATGTGATTTATCTTCATAACATTTCATCTTCCCATCTAGAATTATTACATGTTTTTCTATTTGTCTTTTAAAATATTTTCTAAAAAGTTCCATAGTTTTCTTTACTTCTTGCATATTTTTAAGTTGTAGGACTGAGGTACCCATTTTCCTGCCAGCTGTAAGGTGAAGTTTGTTCCAAGTTTCTAGAAGCCACTGCATTTCTTAGCCTTCCTCCATTTTCAAAGCCACCATGGTGGCTTATAACTTTCATATCTCTCTGACTGCCATAGCTTTTGATATGTAAAATTATCATAGTCACTCATATCCAATTGGTCTATAATCTTATCATTGTTCTTTCTTTATAAAACTAAAGATCATTTAGAAGCCTGTTAAAAATTTTCCAAATGAATGAATTTGGGGTATTTTTCAAAATATATTTTTATTGCAATATGATCAGAAAATGTGGCCTTGAAGGCTTCAACTTCAAGAATTTTATTGGAATTGCCTTTGTGGCCTAATGTGATAAATTTTATTAAAAATTCGGTAGACATTTAAAAAGACATTTATTTTCCATTATTTTAGTATAAAATTTTATATATCTGTAGAATGTAGTTTTTGAATTATGTTAATCATTCCTTATATCCTTATATCCTCACTTACTTTCATTGGCTAGATCAATCAATTTTAGAGAGTTGTACTGAAGTACACATTCTATTTTAGATTGTAAATTCTTCTATAGTTTTCTAGAAGAGAAAAACACTATCCAGCCCTAACTCAGGTTATATATAACCACTATTCTGGGACAAAAATGTAACTAACTGGTTAAAGCTAGGGAAATTTGTCTACACAAGTATCACAAAGGCATTCCAACATATTTTTTGGCATTTCTTCTCCTTATATGCAATGCACTCGGCATAACCCCATTGGCACCCAACCATTACATAGGTTCTTCTTGATTTCTCATCAATTTTCCTGAACATTAAGTATTTATTTCTTCCCGGGGTCTGCATGCAATGTCTCTGTGGCTAGAAATGTTAAAGGAATAAGGGCAATTCAGAAGATGGATGAAGGATCCTAATTCTATAACTAATTTAATCCTTAAGTTCCAAGGGAGGAAAGTTGGGTGACAGGGCACCTTCCAGCAATCAGGTCTGTACTGTGCTTGCAGCCTTTAGCATGGCTTTCTGTTGACTTATATTTTAGAAAATTACAGTTTGGACAATAATTCAGTACTGACCTGATGAATTAATTTTGTGAATTTGTTGGTTCACTTTTGTTTTTATTTTAAATCTTTTAGCTTGGCTTAATGACCATCACAATACATCTTTCTTATTATACCTTAGCATCCCAAGTGCTGCTTCAAAAGAAATAGAAAAATAATTTTTTTAAAAAATCATATAATCCCAGTCTTAAATGTAGAGCAGTCTACATTCCTGGGTGAAGACTTAACTAAGGTACACCCAGAAAGAATTATTCCTTTTTTTTTTCCCAAAAAATTCTTTCAAGATTTATGGGTTTCCTTTGTAAAATTGTTTCTCTCTCCCCCTACCCTCTTAATCTTAAGGACTTTAAGTGTCCTGTAGTTAAATATGCTTAGTTTGGAGAGTTAAGAAAATGTAAAACCTCTTTTAAGAACCACTCTTTGCTAACTTACTTCTTAGGAAGTAAGAATTTACTCTCATAAATTCAACAGGGTTCTACGTGATAATGGGCCCCAGTGAAGATTGACTGTCTTAGTCATTTCAAGGGCTGAACCTCTTAGTTTTCTGTGCCTTACTAAACTAGTTACTCTGCTGAACTTTGAATTAACAAAATAAAAACCATCAGCAGTATAAAAGGAAAGCTGCTGCAATATCCTCTTATCAGAAAAAAAAAATGAGACAAGGCATAAAATCTGCGGCTTTAGGAACAAATAGTAAATCATTTATGCAAGAGAGATTTGGGAAAGGAAATGTGGCATGGGAAAAAATAAATAAAATACTGACAGTGCAATATTAAAATGAATTTAGCTAGCATTTAACCAAAGAGTGAAAATAGCCTGGTTTTAGCTTCAGGCTGGTTGAAGAGCACAAACTGACCTGCAGACAGAATTTTTCTATCAATTCACATTTCACAGGCTTTCCCGAGAAACATAGTGTCAAGTTTTAGATGTGCCAAGATCATGGTTCAAGATGGTAGGGATGCACATCTCTTCACAGAAAGAGCAAAAGGTTACAGTGAAAGTTCAGATGCAGAGGGTATGATTTATCTGTCAGTGTCCTTTTTTGACAGCTGCTCATTGGTAGTTGAGCCATAAAACACCCTTTCATTTTTCTCTTGTCTGAACTAGAGCCCTGAAGAGCTCAAGTCCAAACCTTCAACATTCGCTGACAAATAAGGCTGGCAAATCCCACTGACCCTGTCAGCCCAAAGTGGTTTTTCTCTCTTGCTTTTAAATTTTATTCCAATTAATAAACACCCTCATTCATTTGCTAAGTAACATTAATGTGTTGACTTACAGTTTTTCTATAACTATTTCTTTTTGTTGTTGTTGTTGTTAGGTGCCATCGAGTCATCTCTGACTCATAGTGACCCTATGCACAGCAGAACAAAACACTGCCCGGTCCTGTACTAGCCTCACAATTCTTGCTCTACCTGAGCCCATTGTTGCAGCCACTGTGTCAACCCATCTCATTGAGGCCCTTCCCCCTTGTCTGTTGACCCTCCATTTTACCAAGCATGATATCCTTCTCCAGGGAATGGTTCCTTCTAACAACATGACCAAAGTAGGTGAGACAAAGTCTGGCCATTCTCACTTCTAAGGAGCATTCTGGCTGTACTTCCTCTAGGACAGATTTGTTAGTCCTTTTAGTAGACCATGGTACTCTTAGCATTCTTCTCCAACACCACAACTCAAAAGCATCAACTCTTCCTCAGTCTTCCTTATTCATTGTCCAGCTCTTACATGCATAAGGGGCGATTGAAAATACCATGGCTTGGGATAGGCACATCTTAGTCTTCAAGGAGACATCTTTGCTCTTCATCACTTGAAAATGGTCTTTTGCACCAGATTTGCCCAATGCAATATGTTATCTGATGTCTTGACTGCTGCTTCCGTTGGTGTCGATTGCAGAACCAAGTAATATGAAGTCCCTGACAACTTCAATCTTTTGTCCATTTATCGTGAAGTTGTTTATTGGTCCAGTTGTGAGGATTTTTGTTTTCTTTCTATTGAGGTATAATCCATACTGCAGACTACAGTCTTTAATCTCCGTTAGTAAGTGTTTCAAATCATCCTCATTTTCAGCAAGCAAAGTTGTGACATCTGCCTATCACTGATTGTTAATGAGTCTTCCTCCAATCCTGATGCCATGTTCTTCTTCATATAATCCAGCTTCTTGGATTATTTGCTCAGCATACAAGTTGAATTGGTATGGTGAAAGAAGACAACCTTGACACACTCCCTTCTTGACTTTGAACCATGCAGTATCCCCTTGTTCTGTTTGAACAACAGCTGTCTGGTCTATGTACAGGTTCCTCAGGGATACAATTAAGTTTTCTGAAATTCCCATTCTTCTCAATGTTATCCATAATTTGTTATGATCCACACAATAAAACATAGTCAATAAAACATAAGTAAACATCTTTCTGGTATTCTTTGCTTTCAGCCAAGATGCATCTGACATCAGCAATAACATCCCTCATCCATGTCCTCTTCTGAATCCAGCTTGCACTCCTGGAAGCTCTCCATCATCATACTGTTGCAATCAGTTTTTAATTATCTTCAGTAAGATTTTACTTTCATGTGATATTAATGGTATTGTTTGATTATTTCTACATTCTGTGAGATCACCTTTCTTTGGAATGGGTACAAATACAGATGTCTTCTAGTCAGTTGGCCAGGTAGCTTGTCTTTCAAATCTTTTGGCATAGACTAGTGAGTGCCTCCAGTGCAGCATCTGTTTGTTGAAACATCTCAATGGGTATTTTGCCAACTCCTGGAGCCTTGTTCTTTGCCAATTCCGTCAGTGCAGCTTTGACTTCTTCCTTCAATACCATTGGTTCTTGATCATATGCCACCTCCTGAAATGGATGAACATTAACCAATTCTTTTTGGTACAGTGACTCTGTGTATTCCTTCCATCTTCTTCTGATGTTTCCTGCATCATTCAATATTTTGCCCATAGAATCTTTCAATATTGCAACTCGAGACTTAAATTTTTCCTCAGTTCTTTTAGCTTGAGAAATGCCAAGCATGTTCTTCCCTTTTGGTTTTCTAATTCCAGGTCTTGGCACATTTCATTATAGTGATTGGCTTTGTCTTCTTGGGCTGCTCTTTGAAATCTTCTGTTCAGCTCTTTTATCTCATCATTTCTTGTACTTGCTTTAGCTGCTCTCCACTCAAGGGCAAGTTTCAGAGTCTCTTCTGAAATCCATTTTGGTCTTTTCTTCCTTTTCTGTCTTTTGAATGACCTCTTGCTTTCTTCATGGATGATGTTCTTGATGTCATCCCACAATTCTTCTGGTTTTCAGTCATTGGTGTTCAATGCATCAAATCTATTCTTAAGATGGTCTCTAAATTCAGAGGGGATATTATCAAGGTCATATTTTGGCTCTCATGGACTTGTTTTAATTGTCTTCAACTTCAACTTGAATGTGCATGTGAGTAGTTGATGGTCTGTTCCACAATCATCTCCTGGTCTTGTTTTGGCCAAAGATATTGAACTTCTCCATCACCTCTTGCCACAGATGTAGTCAATCTGATTCCTGTGTATTCCATCTGGCAAAGTCCAGATGTATAGCCATAGCTTATGTTGTTGAAAAAAGATATTTGCAATGGATAAATCATTGGTCTTGCAAAATTCTATGATGCGATCTCCAGTGTTATTTCTATCACCAAGGCCATATTTTCCAACTACCAGTAACACTTCTTTGTTTCCAACTTTTACTGTCCAATCACTAGTGATAATCAACACATCTTGATTGCATGTTCAGTCAATTTTAGACTTTCCTTTTATAAAATAATTAATTTTATTTGCGTTGTTGTAGAGAATATACACAGCACAAAATAGTGATTTAACATTTTCTACATGTACAATTCAGTGGCATTGATTACATTCTTCACAACCATTATCACTCTCCTTTTCCAAGTTGTTCCACCTCCATTAACAAATTCATTGCCCCCTAAAGTTACCTATCTAATTTTCAAGTTGCTGTTGTCAATTTAATTCCATACAGATATGCTCTAGAAAGACATTCTTTACTAATGAAGCTAAACTGTTGTTTGGCTTTAAGATTTCAGAGGATATTTTTGGTTTAAGGCTTAAAGATGAACTCAGAGCAGTAGTTTTAGGGATTTATCCAGGCTCCATGGCTCCAGAAAATCTGGATTCCATGAGAATTTAAAATTCTGTTCTGCATTTCTCCCTTTTTGATCAGGATTCTTTTCTGGAATCTTTGGTCAAAATGTACAGTAATGATAGCTGGGTGTCATCCAGTTCTGGTCTTCTGCAAAAGAGGCAGTTGTTCATGGCGGCAATTAGCCACACATTCCATTTCCTCCTCCTATTCCTGATTCTCCTTCTTCCTATGTTGCTTCAGGTGAATAGAGACACTAATTGTACCTTGGATGATCACTTGTAAACTTTTAAGACCCCAGGCACTATGCAACAAAGTAGGAGGTGGAACAGAAACATCAACATGTTATTAGGCCAATCAACTGGGATGTCCCATGAAATCATGACCCTAAACTTAAAAACCAAGGAACCAAATCCAGTGAAGTGGATCTCAGCAGCTACTCTTTTTATTTATTTATTTTGTTGTTGTTGTAAATCTGTGTATCATACAATTTTTGCCAATTCAACTTTTTACAGATGTACAGCTTATTGACAGCACTTACAATGATCAGCTGTGCAACAGTATCCTCAATATAATTTTTAACTGTTTATTTCTTAATTTAACAATGCCTACTTGTTGTTTTCTGTTATTGAGCTCTTAACATTTACCTTTAATCATTCATAGTAGCTCTGGTGGCGTAGTGCCTAAGGCATTTGACTGCTAACCAGAAAGCTGGTGATTCAAACCCACCAGGCACTCCTCAGAAGGAAGATTGGGCAATCTACTTCTGTAGTGATACTGCCTCAGAAACCCAAGGAGGGGTTGCTATCAGTTGAGTCTAACTCAATGGCATATAACAACAACAACAACAACTAAAAACCGAAGTCACTGCCATTGAGTTGATTCTGACTCATAGCAACCCCTCCTCAGGTTTCCGAGGCAGTATCTCTACAGAAGTAGATTGCCCAGTCTTCTTTCCCCGGAGTGGCTGGTGGGTTCGAACTGCCAGCCTTCTGATTAACAGTCAAATGCCTTAGACACGATGCCACCAAAGCTCCTTAAAAAAAAAAAAAAAAAAAAAATTGGTAAGATATACATTTATATAGAAAGACAAAAGACCCAGAAAGCTAATACAATACAGAACAGAGTGGGAGAAATGATGCTACCCAACTTCAAGATTTATTCTAAAGCTACAGTGATTAAGACTATGATATTGTAAATGAATAGAAAAATACATCTATTGAAACAGAACAGACAGCCCAGAAATAGACCTACACAAATACAGCTAACTGATCTTTGACAAAGAAAGGCACAAAGGGAATTCAATAGATAAAGGATAGTCTTCTGAACAAATGGTGCTGAAACAACTAGACATCTACATGCACAAAAAAAGAGTCCAGATACAACATTTATATCTTTCACAAAAATTAACTCAAAATGGATTATAGACCTAAACGTAAAATGCAAACTATACAATTTCTAGAAGACAACATAGCAGAAAATCTAGATAACCTTGTGTTTGGCAATGACACTTTAGATATAACACCACAAGCATGATTCATAAAAGAACAAATTGATCAACTGAACTTCATTTATATTAAAACTTCTGTACTGCTAAACAACTGCTAAAGCTATTGTTTAAAAAAAAATTAAAAAGACAAGCCACAGACTGAGTGAAAATATTTGCAAAACTTGTATCTGATAAAGGACTTGTATTCAAAATGTATGAAGAACTCTTAATATTCAACAATAAGATAAAAAAAAATTACAGGATGGGCTACAGATGTGGACAGAAACCTCACCAGAGATATACAGATGGTAAGTAAACATACAACAAAATGCTCAACATTATGTGCCACTGGGAAATTGCAAAACAAAGCAACAATGAAATATCACTAGGTACCAATTAGAAAAGGTATAGCAAGAATTGTGAGGCTGGCACAGGACTGGGTAGTGTTTCATTCTGCTGTGCATAGGGTCACTATGAGTTGGAAATGACTCGACAGCACCTAACAACAACAACAAAGACCAATTAGAATGGCTAAAATTTAAAAAACTGATTGCACTGAATGCTTGTAAGGATGTGGAGCAATAAAAACTCTCATCAATGCTGGTGGGAATGCAAAAAGGTACAGCCACTTTGGCAGACAGTATGGCAGTTTCCTATAAAGCTAAACACAGGCTTATCATATGATCCAACAATAACATTATAGATATTTATCCAAATGAGATGAAAATATATGTCCACATCAAAACCTGTACATGAATGTCTATCACAGCTTTGTTCGTAATTACCAATAATTTAATGCAACCAAGATGTCCTACAATAGGTGAATGGATAAACAAACTGTGGTACATTCAAGAAATGGAGTTGTTGTTAGATGCCATTGAGTCAGCTCAGACTCATTGCGACCCTATGTACAAAAGAACAAAACCCTGCTCAGTCTTGTGCTATCCTCACAATCATTGCTATGCTTGAACCCATCATTGCAGCCACTGTGTCAATTCATCTCATCAAGAGCCTTCCCCTTTTGCTCTGACCCCTCACTTTACCAAACATGATATCCTTCTCCAGGGTGGTCCCTTCTGACAATTTGACCAAAGTACATGAGACAGAGTCTGGCCATTCTTGCTTCTAAGGCAGATTCCGGCTACACTTCTTCCAGAACAGATTGGTTTCTTCTTCTGTCAGTCGATGGTATTCTCAGTAATCTTCACCAACACCACAATTCAAAGGCATCAATTCTTCTTCAGTCTTCCTTATTCCTTGTCTAGCTTTCACACGCTTACGAGGCTATTGAAAATACCATGGCTTGGGCCAGGTGCACCTTAGCCTTCAAAATGACATCTTTGCTCTTTAGCACTTTAAAGAGGTCCCTTACAGCAGATTTGCCAGTGCAATATGATGTTGGATTTCTTGACTACTGCTGCCACGGGTATTGATTGTGGATCCAAGTAAAATGAAATCCCTGACAATTTCAATCTTCTCTCTGTTTAACATGATGTTGCTTATTGGTCCAGTTGTGAGGACTTTTGTTTTCTTTTTGTTGAGGTATAATTCATACTGAAGACTGTAGTATTCGATCTTCATCAGTGTTTCAAGTCATCTTTACTTTTGGCAAGCAAGGTTGTGTCATCTGCATATCACGGTTATTAATAAGCCTTCCTCCAATCTTGATGCCACATTCTTCTTTATATAGTCCAAACATCTGCTCAGCATACAAATTGAAAGGATACAACTCTGATGTACATCCTTCCTGATTAAAACCATACAGTATCCCCTTTTTCCATTCAAATGACAGTCTCTTGGTGCATATACATGTTCCTCATAAGCACAATTAAGTTCTCTGGAATTCCTGTTCTTCAAAATGCTTTCCATAATTTATTATGATCAACACAGTCGAATGCCTTTCCATAGTCAATAAAACACAGATAAACATCTTTCTGGCATTCTTTGCTATCAGACAAGATGCTATTGTGGCATCAACAATGCTATCCCTCATTCCATGTTCTCTTCTGAATTTTGAATTTCTGGAAGTTCCCTGTCAATACACCATTGCAAAATTTTACTTGCATGTGATATTAATTATATTGTTTGATAATCTCCACCTTCTGTTGGATCACATTTATTTAGGATGGACACAAATATGGATCTCCTCCAGTCAGTTGGGCAGGTAGATGTCTTCCGCATTTCTCGGCACAGACGAATAAACACTTCCAGCATTGCACCCTTTTCTGGAAACATCTCAATGGGTATTCCATCAATTTCTGGAGCCTTGATTTTCACCAGTTCCTTCAGTGCAGCTTAAACTTCTTCCTTCAATGCCAATGGTTCTCAATCATATGCTACCTGAAATAGTTGAACAATTCTTTTTGGTACAGTGTCTGTATATTCCTTTTGTCACCTTTTAATGCTTCCTGCATCATTCAATATTTTGCCCATAGAATCCTTAAATATCACAGTTCAAAACTTGAATTTTTTCTTCAGTTCTTTCAGCTTGAGAAATGCCAAGAGCATTCTTCTCTTTTGGTTTACTAACTCCAGATCTTTGCACATTTCATTATAATACTTCACTTTGTCTTCTTGAGCTGTCCTTTGAAATCTTCCGTTCAGCTCTTTATTTCATGATTTCTTCCATTGGATTTACCTACTCTCCATTCAAATGCAAATTTCAGAGTCTCTTCTGACATCCATTTTTGTCTTTCTTCCTTTCCTGCCTTTTCCCCAGACCTTTTGTTTTTTTATGTATGATGTTCTTGAGGTCATCCCACAAATCTATACTTCAGACTGTCTCTAAATTCGAGTGGGATATAATCAAGGTCATATTTTAGCTCGGTTTGACTTGTTTGAATTTTCTTCAACTTCAACTTGCATATGAGCAAGCAGATCAGCTCCTGGCTTTGCTTTGTCTGAGGATATTGAGCTTCTCCATCGCCTCTTTCCACAGATATAGTTGCTTTGAATACCATGTATTCTATCTGGTGAGGTCTACATGTATAGTTGCCATTTACATTGTTGAAAATAGGTATCTGCAATGAATAAGTCATTGGTCTTGCAAAATTCTATCATGCAGTCTCTGGTGTCATTTCTATCAGCAAAGCCATATTTTTCCAACTTCTGATGCTTCTTATTTGTTTCCAACTTTTGCATTCTAATCACTAGTAGTTTTCAATACATCTTGATTTCATATTTTGTCAATTTCAGACTTCAGAAGTTGGTAAAAAAAAAAAATCTTCAATTTCCTCATCTTTGGCTTTGGTGGTTGGTGCATAAATTTGAATAATAGGCATATTAACTGTCTTCCTTGTAGTCAGATGGATATTATCCTATCACTGACAGCATTGTGTACTTCAGGACAGATCTTGAAATATTCTTTTTGACAACGAATATATCATTGCTTTTCAATTTGTCATTTCCATCATAGTAGACCCTATGATTATCTGATACAAAATGGCCAGTACTAGTCCATCTCAGCTCACTAACACCCTGCAATCCAGTTGTATTGGACTCATAGCAATCCCTCCTTGGGTTCCTGAGACAGTACCACTGCCAAAGTAGATTGCCCAACCTTCCTTCTGAGAAGTGGCTGGTGGGTTTGAACCACCAGCCTTCTAGTTAGCAGTCAAATGCCTTAGGCACTACACCACCACATGCCTAGATATTGATCTTTATGAATTCCATTTCATTTTTAACAACTAACAAATTTTCTAGATTCATATTCCATACATTCCAAGTTCTGGTTATTAATGAATGCTTGTAGCTGTTTCTTCTCATTTTGAGGGAGCTGTGGTAGCATAGTGCCTAAGGCATTTGACTGTTAACCAGAAGGCTGGTGGTTCAAACCCACCAGTCACTCCTTGGAAGGAAGTTTGGGCAATCTACTTCCATAGTGATACTACCTCGTAAACCCAAGGAGGGGTCACTATGAGTCGGATCTGACTCCAAAGCAATAAGTTTTTTGTTTTGTTTTGTTTTTAATCAATGAATGAAGGTCCCAAAAGTTTTACTCTATCCATGTCATTAAGGTCAATCTACTTTTAGGAGGCAGCTCTTCCCCGATCATATTTTGAGTGTCTTTCAACCTGAGGAGCTCATCTTCCAGCACTATATCAGACAATATTTCAGGACTACTTTTTCCTTTAGTGTATCAGTTTTCCAGTAATATATCAGACACTGTTTCATTGCTATTCATAAGGTTTTCAGTGACCAGGTTTTTCAGAAGTAGATGGCCCCTTCCTTCTTCCCAGTCTGTCTCAGTCCTGCAGCTCTGCTGAAACCTGTCTACCATGGGTGACCCCACTGGTATTTGAAATACCAGTGTCATAGCTTCCAGCATCAAAACAACATGCAAGCCACCACCCTACAATAATCTGATAGATGAGTGGTGAAATGGAGTATTATTCAGTGATAAAAAGAAATGAACTATCAAGCCAGGAAAAGACATGGAGAAACCTTAAATTCATATTGCTATGTGAAGAAGCTAGTATGAAAAAACAAGATATTGTTTGATTCCAACTATACAACACTCTGGAAAAGGTAAAACTATAAGGATAGTGAAAAAAGATCAGTGGTTGCTGGAAGTGCAGGTTGGGGGTGGTGAATGAATAGGTAGCGCACAGGGCAGTTTTAGGGCAGTGAAACTATTCCGTGTACTATTTAATGGTGGATATGTTACATTATGTGTTTGTCAAAACCCATAGATTTGAACCACACAACTTGTGAACCCTCATGTAAACTGTGATATTAGTTAAAAATAATGTATCAATATTGGTTCATCAGATGTAACATGTATTACAGGAATGTAAGATACTAATAAGAGAAACAGTGTGCAAAGGAAAGGGGATATATAGGAACTCTCTTTCCTTTCTGCACAATGTTTCTATAAACAAAAAACATCTCTAAACAATAACATCCATTAAAAAAAAATGGGAGTTGGGAAGTAAGGGAAAAAGCAGTGAGGTACAGTATGGGGGCCCAATGAGGAGAGGGCCTAAAGTAGACTCCAGGAGATGCAATGCAACACCAGGGAATAGCTAGTCATGTGAACAACTGGGAGGGCAGTCTAGGTGAGCATCAAAGATAAAGATGGGGACAGGGTCTACTCCCTGCACAGTGATGCTTGCCTGGACCAACATACATTAAAGATTCTGAGACAAAGGAGACATATGTGAACCACAAGCACAAGTTAGGGCATCAGACAAACTGTCTCTCAACATCTACAGGCTTCTTTGCTTTAGGTGAAAATAAAATCTGTTCCAGAGCAGATGAGTCTCTCAGTTCATGTACCATTTACTAGCTACCAGTAGAGTCGACTGATGTTCTGTGTCAGAACAGAATTGTGCTCAATAGGGTTTTCAATGTCTGATTTAGCCTAAGTAGATCTCCAGACCTTTCTTCTGAGTTGCCTCTGGGTAGCCTGGAAGCCTCAACACTTCATTTAGCAGCCAAGCACATTGACCGTTTGCACCACCCAGGGACTCCACCTCTTACTAGGAAAAGTCCCCTTTGCTTTTTCTATTTTTTTCTGTACTTCCTGGCATGCTTCCACTTCCTAGAGTCCTGGACTGGTCCTATCTCATTCCCATCAACTCCACTTTTCATACCATGTCATATGCTCAGCATACCTTAGCCTTATCTGAATGCTTCCTCCTGTCTCGTCCACACTCAGGCTGTCAACATGAATTCCCTGCTGTGGAGAACCACATTCTCTTGCACTGTGAGACTCCTAGTTTCTAGTTGTCTTGGTATGTGTTTGCAATATTGGTGCCTGGAATGGCAATAAAGCCCTATTCACAGAAGATGCGAAGTCAGACTCCTACATGGACTTCTATTATTCCAACCCTTTGGGCTATTCTAAAGAGCTTTATCTGTTTCTCCCACTTTCCCTAACATTAGCTGTGTGTCCATTTCTCCTGGCTATTTAAGTAGAGTGTACCTATTTGGTCTGTTTGAGCAGGAATTAGGAACTCCTGTTGATGGTAGTTTACAGGGTGACTTAAGGCCTGTATAGACTTGCTATTTCTCAGATTATTTATATAATTTATTGTCTACATTCTCTTACTTCTTTATCTCTAAAATCCATCTTAATGCAATACAGCCCTTAGTGCCAAACCAATTTTTTCTAATACATGTTTTCCCTAAAGCCCCAATACCTTCATTCCTTTGTTCTGATTTATTAGTGCTGCCTAACCACAGCTACAAGGCAGAAAAAAATAATAATAATAAAAATTTTAAAACCCTAGTAACAAGCACATCAGGATTAACATACTAGGTCTATGTTAAACCACCCAACAATGAACTAACTCATCTTTAATTTATTAGCCTGATTCTGATATAAATTCTGAGTGAAAAGTAAAAGGTTGTGTAGATTAATAATATTAAAGTTGCAAAACAAACCCCTGAAAAGTAGGAAATGTTAAGCAAAGGGAGCTGTGCCATCTTTAATTCATTGCTCTGGTTCCTATCCATGCGGGATGCAGACTCACGGCTGCTTTTTTAAAAAGCCCTTGCAGTACCAAACTCATCAGTACAAGGTGTGATCAGCACAACATATTACTCCAAATTTTAGGGCCTACCTCACATGTATTCTGTGACAGTGGCATTAAGAACATCGCACTACATGGATGGGTCTATCATTCTAGAAGCAAAAATTGCAGGTCAAGTACTAGATAAGTCCCCAAGTGGCCTAAAAAGATGTTAACCAGAATCCGTAGTACTCAACTTGCAGCCAGTGATTAGGTACTATGGAGCTGAGGGATCTAAATCAACAATCTCAGAATAAAAAGGAATATTGCTGCCAAATGACTCAGGCTTTCTCAGAACTTAATATTCAGTAAAACTTTGTTTAATTAATTGATTGGGAAAGTTAGGCTGAATTTGTGAGCTGAACACGAAATAAATAAACAATGTCTAGATAATGAAAGTTATTTCTTGTTCCAGCAGTAGGTGGATACTTCAGTTCGAGATCTCAAACTACCAAATTGAGGTTCTGCAGCTCCTACTAGAACTGATAAGAAGAATGAAATTGATATGTTAATTCTATGAGTATTAGAAGATTCTTGTAAACAATTTGGTTACTATTTAACTTATAAATTGTCCCTTCCATATTTACATCAGCAGGTCTCACAGGACATGATGATGTGTTGCAATCAACCTAATACCAATCACAGTCGATATGCCAAATTTTGCAAATGATTGATTTTTAAAATAAGTAAGAAAAGATTGATTTAAGATTATCACAATAATATCACTGTTATACATTCACAACAATATTACTGTCATACATTTTCATTTCAAATGACTTTCTTGAGAGAAAAATCAGGATGAGGTAATAGATATGAAGCAAGGAATTGTACTTGGGGCCATGTTGCTCATGCCAACATTGATCTTGTAGTCACAGGGGGAAAAAAAAAGAAGAAGAAGAAGAAGAAGAGGAGGAAACTACTGATTTATATAATCAATTTTCTTCTTGTTGTTGTTCTTAGTTGCCATCAAGTCAATTACATCTCATGAAAACCCCATGTGTGGAAAGTAGAACCCTTCCATAGGGTTTTTGAGACTGTGGCTTTCAGAAGCAGATCACCAGGCCTGTCTGCTGAGACCCTTCCAGGTGGGTTCGAACTGCCAACATCTTGGTTTGTGATTGAGTATTTAAAGATTTGTGTCAACCAGCCACATTAAAATTCCTTAAACTTTTTTATTATATAGAAGTAGAATTAAACCTTATTAATTCAAGTTTAGCATAGTGCCTAAGGCACTTGACCTTTAACTAGAAGGCTGGCAGTTCAAACCCACCAGCCACTCCTCAGAAGGAAGGTTGGGCAATCTACTTCAGTAGTGATACTGCCTCGGAAACCCAAGGAAAGGTCACTATGAGTTGGGTCCGACTCGATGGTACATAACAACAACAACAACAATTATAGGTAATGGTTAGAATTAATAAGGTTTTACTTTCTGTCTAAACCAACATATAGCAAAGAATGTGGACTTTGGAGATTTATTTACCATTAGTGTGTTATTTGGTTAAGCTCTCATCTGCTAACCAAAAGGTTAATGGTTTGAAACCTCAGGAGAAAGATGGCAGTTTGCTTCTGTAAAGATTTAAAGCCTTGGAAACCCTATGGAGCAGTTCTACTCTGTTCTATAGTATTGCTATAAGTCAAAATCTATTCAGTTGCAATGGGCAACAGAGGCAGCAGCATGTTATTACGTATTGTAAAATAAGATGGAGCAGGGAAGAATAACATAATCTAGAAAAGCATTGTAATCCCTGGTAAACCCCAAAGGGTGTCACTACCTCAGAGAGATCACCTAAGGCCAGT
Organism: Orycteropus afer afer; assembly: GCF_000298275.1. Classification (NCBI taxonomy): domain Eukaryota; kingdom Metazoa; phylum Chordata; class Mammalia; order Tubulidentata; family Orycteropodidae; genus Orycteropus; species Orycteropus afer. Next base: position 14,537,445 of record NW_006921633.1, read on the forward strand.
CTTAGTCTTGCAGATTTAAAAACTTGATTTTGCTAGGGCTCTAACAGTTGTCAGACTGAGACAACTGAGTAGGGCTGTCCAATCTGTCATGAGAATACTTTATAAACCAGATGCTATTCATTTATAATGGGGAATATTCCTTTCCAATGACCAAAGTTATTTCCCTCTTAATCTCATAATACCTGAGAACTGAATTTGATTAGAAGATTAGCAATGTTATGGATCGAATTGTATCCCCCCCAAAATATATTTTGAAATGTCGGCCCCTACACTATTTGGAGTTGAAGTTTTTGTTATGTTAATTAGATCATATCTTAGTAGAGTGGATCTAAACTTAATCACTTCTGAGTCATAAAAGGAACAGAATAGACACAGGGATACACATGGGCAGGATAGATGGCATGTGGGGATTGTCTGTAAGACAAGGAATGCCAAGGAACCAAGGAATGCCTGGCCTACCATTAAGGAAGAAACCATCATGCTGAGACCTTGATGTGCTGAGCCTCCAGAGCTATGAAAAAGTAATTTTCTGTTCTTTAAAGCCACCCACTTGAAGTATTAGTGTTACAGCACCACTAGGTAACTAAGACAGCTGGTAAGCATGGAATCAGAGGGGAAAAAAAAGTGTAGAATTGTCTTAAGAATATCTTTCAGGCCACAGTAAGGTCTGAAAAATATTCTTGACCCAGAATAAAGAATAGCTTTCCAGTGACCAGACTGCATGATTTCCCAGCAGTAGCACACCTTCCTCTAAAGGGTTCTGGACAAACTGCCAATTTCTGACTTTTGGGGCTTCCCTGCTATGTGCCTCCTGAGGCCCTTCCATTCAGATAATTGATTCAGTTCTAGAATATTTCTGCAACCGTTAGGGTTCTGTGGTTATATATAATAGAAAGTAAATTCAGCTAACTTAAGCACAAAAATGGAATGTTTTGGAAGGAGCTCAAAATTCATATGCAATTAAATGAAAACATGAAGTCTCAGATCTCTGGAAGGATCCCTAGAGCTGCCATCAGGATGTTTACCATTGGGTTGAGGAAAAAGACACCAAATAAAAAGATGTTATAAAGTGTGGGAGCATTACTAAAGAAATATAAGTCATCCCTGATATATTCAAGTTACCGATGAACTGCAAGGATTGTCTTTCTTTTTTTCTGTACATGAAGGTCATTGGTTCAAACCCACCAGCTGCTTGGCAAGAGAAAGATGACACATTTTACTTCTGTAAAGATTTACAGCCTTGGAAACCCAATAGGGTCGCTGTGAGTTGGAATCGACTCAATGGCAGTGGGTTCAGTTTCGGTTCAGTTATTGTTAGTAATATGTACTACATACAATGCTGCAGCACATAATTTGCTGATGTTATCAATCTCAGATGTTGATGCATAGATGTTCAAAGGCCAGGTTTATAAAGATACTGATAATAAAAGGCAATAATAATGAAAACAAAACAAAAAAGAAATATTTGGCTTACGTCAGAATTGGCTTACATCTGCGGTATCAGAACAGAACCCATTGTAAATTGGAGACTCTCTGTAACTAGGGATTACAGAGGAGCTAATGTTAATTGCCGTGGCAAGTTGGGGCAGAGATGAGGTTGGAGGTGAGGAAAGGCTTCATATGGAAGGTGATATTTGAGCTGAGTGTTAACGGGTGACTAGATGTTTGGCTGGTAGTCAAAGAAAGAAAGGACATTCAAGGCACAAAGACACAAAAGTGTGAATGAGTATGGCAAAGTTGAGCAAGTAAATGCTATTTCAGGTGCCTTTGGCATGGAGTAGGGGTTGGGAAGGTGAAGTTTAGTAAGAAAAAATGAGACTGGAGAGGAAGCAGAAGACTGATGGTGAAGAACCATGTTGCGATAAACTGATCACAGGAGAGTGGTGTCAAACCCAAAAATAAGTTTTAAGTGTAAAACTTTTACACCAGAAGCTTTTAAAAAAATAATACTCAAAGGGCTTTTCTTCCTCTCCCCTTTGGGATCCCCCACCCACTCCACCCCACACACTCATAAATCTATAGTGCTCCATAACATTTCATGCCCACTGGAGTTGTTTTTAACAACTTAGACTAAGACAAACCTTAGAAGGTAATCTCATCAAGACTAACTAGACTTCATTCCTTTGGGGATCATTATCTGAAAATCCTGCCCTATCAGTAGAATACCTTGCCAATAATAAATTGAGTAATTTCAAGGGGATAATTTCCCTAGGTAAGAAAATATGTTGAACCTGCTTTTCTAATCTATACTTGGCCTTCAGATATGTTTAAACTAGTTCCTCCAGCTGGGGCTACAAAGGATAATTCATAGAACCACAGCTGAGTATCAGACTATTCTGGGTTTTTTTTCCATCTGTCCTTGTGGATATGTGTTAATGTAACATTTATTGTACGCAGACATAAATAAACCTTGGTAAGGAAGGATTCTGAAGAATTTTGTCAGTTCTGGGCAAAAGAATCTTGACAGTGATACACAATTAGCATCCATTCAGCTCAGGTACCCGTAAAATAAAACTTGGAAGGGCCCTTTTTGGGAATTTATGAAGGTAATCAGTGGATTTGCTGAGAATGACTCAATTCTTATTCTGAAATGAGAATATACTTTAAATATTTTAAAATACATACTCGAATACAGTAAAGGCTACTTTGTATTTAGTATATCCTTTGTGATGGATTCTCTAGCTATTGCTCTTCCTTTCTAAGAAACTTGGGTAAACCCCTAATTCATGTGGCCCAAGAACTATCTCTGTTCTGATTCTTCTAGTTTTTATAAATTATTTTGTCCCAGCTCTCTAGACTGGGATTCCACTTCTCTGTCCTTATTTCAGACAGTGAGCTTCATTTATGTATTCTTCAAAGTGTAGACTTTGTGTTTTTACCAGTTGATTTATACAGAAGGCTTTCCTTTCTATTAAAATCCTGGATAGAGTGAGAGGGAACACTTGAAACAAAATCCAAAAACTCAATAATGACCAGAATTACTGGTCAGTTGAAATCTGGTGAGACCCCCAATACTATAGCCCTGGAATACATTCTGTGCCTGGAATAAAACACACCCCCAGGACCTCAACCCAATAGTTAACAAGATGTACATACAGAGCACTCAACCCAGGATGATGCACCTGCATACTCTATGGTAATACATTCATCCCTTAGAGTAATAGACCATGGGACACCAGAGGACCAACATTTAAACTGAGGAAAGGCAGGACAAACAGGGGAAGTTAGTTACAGGGTAGGGAGGGGAGGAGACTGGGTTAGGGTTGGACATGTTAAATGGGGAATGAAACTAAATGTACACGTAACTTTGAATGTAAAACAAGCCCTTAAAATAAAATTAAAAAATAAAGAAAAGGGAAAAAAAATGCTATGCAAAATGTTGGTTGCTTCCTTTACTGGCTAGCAGAAATGGCTGGGTGTTGCTGCCGCTTTCTGTTTGTCTGTCTTTCTAACCTGAGTGCTCTGTAGCCATTTTATCTCCTCCCCAGTCATGTTATATGATGTGGATAATAGGTGGGGGGAGTGACCGTATTTTGACACCATTAATATTCCTACTTTCCCTCTTCTATACTCACCCCTTAAGTAGCAGCTCAAAGCATTTTGCTTATTGTGTTGTAACATTAGTATCTCTGCCAGTAGAGAAAATCCAGAAATAAAACCAAACTTAGTATTTTCAATTTTGTATAAGATCACAATTAAGCTCGCTAAGGGAATTTTAATAAAGCCATAACATTATTTGTAAATATTGATCCTTCATGTCATCCCAGATCCTTATTACCACAGTGGTTTTCAACTCTGGCAGATGGCATTTTTCCAAAGAGGACTGTAACAATATATCTCACCCCATATGCTGTTCTGCAGTGTGACATCACTAACATCTCATCAAGAGAAGGCTATTTCTCTACTCCCTGAATCTGGGAGGACCCTATGAATGCTTTGATAATAAAATACAGTGGAAGTGATGTTATCCCAATACCAACTATTAACTGGCCTGGTAGTTTTAATTCCTGCCTCTTAGAAGCCAGTTGTTACGTAAGAAGTGCAACTATCCTGAGACCACCATGAGAATACCAAAACATATGGAAAGGCCCTGGAAGATAAGATGTTATATGGAGAGAGAGAGAGAGAGAGAGAGAGAGATTGAGAGAGAGAGAAGCCAAGAAACCGTGAAGGAGCTGCATTGGACTGTAAGAAATTTCCAGCTGAGCTTGGTCAACCCACAGCACTGTGAGAGATAATAAAGTTTTGTTTTGAGCTACAATGTTCTAGAATTGTTTATTAAAGCACAGTAGATAGTTGGGACACAACGTATGGTGACCATAGCAGCATCCACAGGAAATCTTTCCTTCCAAATTTTAAATGGAGTATCTTTGCTTTTATCTATTTTGTATCTTGGAGTTTCTTATAAGAAATTATTTATGAAAAAAATAGTTTCACCTCACAAAACAGTTTGACTATCACTGCCACGGGTAATTGAGAGTCGGCTAAATAAATATGGACCACTCTTGTGAACCACAAAAAAACATAATGTGACATTAGAACCCCCTGACCAGATTCCTTCAAACACAAAAACATATAAGACCATTCCATATGATTATGTATCCATGTCTTATTCTTAAAGTCCTTGATTGTTGTTGCTCTTGTTAAGTGCCATTGAGTTCATTTCAACTCAGAGTAACCCCATGTGACAGAGTAGAACTTCCCCATAGGGTTTTCAAGGCGGTGATATGTATTATTCTTAAAGTCCTTGATAGTTATTGCTATTGTGAAGTGCCACTGAGTTAATTTCAACTCAGAGTAACCCCATGTGACATAGGGGTTTTCAAGGCTGTAATCTTTATGGGAGCAAATAACCTCGTCTTTCTTCTGCAGAGTCTCTGAGTGGGTTCAAACCACCAATATTTTGGTTAGCAGCTGAGTGCTTAATCACTGCACCACCAGGGTGCCTTAAAGTCTATGATAAAGTGTTCCAATTCCAGTGCCTAATAGTCACCATGATTGAGAAATTATTTTTATCTCAGAGACTCAAAGACTATAAACTATGCCTTACTCATACTCCTGCCCCAGTTTGAGTTCAAGAAAAGTATCTTGTGGCATCTCTCTTGGGGCTCTGGACTATATAGCTCTTGAAAGAGAGTAAAAACCACTTTCCTTAGTCCCATTGTCCTGTGTCAGGCACAAGATGATGAGGAAATATGTCTTAATAAGGGCATCCTTATTATAAATGGCTTTTTCATAACATTTGCACATCCTATGGCCCTGAGGGGGAGTAAGGTAAGCACGGGCGGGCTGGTGCTTACTCACTGATCTGCACTGAACACTT
>NW_006921633.1:14544926-14572612 GCF_000298275.1 Orycteropus afer afer
GGGGCTGGCGCGGGATCAGGCAGTGTTTCGTTCTGCTGTGCATGGGGTCGCTATGAGTCGGAAACGACTCGACAGCACTTAACAACAACAACAACAACATGGCCCTGAGCTTTGCCCATAGCATTTGAAGTGCTCTTGTCAGTCAAAACTGATTTCCCTTCAACATTTAGCAAAGCTACATGTAGAAAGATTTCCTTAAACACTTCTGCATGCTCAGCTAAGTGCAGTGTTTTAAGTCTTGCTATACTAATGCTGGTTCTTTTTATCATTCAGACTATCTGTGATGAAGTCTATTTTGTTAACTCAGAAAAACTTCAATTTCTGTAAGACTTTAAGATGAGGCATTAACATATTTTTATGGATTGTGCTACCATTATGGCTTTGGAGACTTCTCATTTCTTTTATTAAAAAGAAAAGCCTGTCATCGAAGCTTCCCATAAGAAACTATTTTTACATTTATAATCTTTAAAGATGCTTATGGAAAGAAGTGCTTTGAACTCTTTCAGTAAGATTTTAGTTCAGTCTAAAGCTTAACAATAATGTAATTTGAGTGAAGGTGGCTGATCTCCACCTGTCAGAGATGCTGCAGAAAGATACATAAATCACAGCAGAATCTCATCTGAAGCCCATTTAAAAATTCATGTGGATAATAGTCATTCCAGTGTGATCTGGTTTCTTAATACCATATTACACACTGAACACATATTACACACTGGAATTGCAGAGCTAGAATGCAACTTAGAAATTATTTATCAAGCCCCTTTGTGCTAAAGATGAGTAAACTGAGGCTACACATTCTGACAGGATGGCTCACTTTTTCTATCCACTATCCCTTTGCTAGTCAAAGTGTGCTTCCTGGAGCAGCAGCATCACCAGGGAGTATGATAGAAATGAAGGATCTCAAACATCACTCCAGACCTATTACATCAGAATTTCCATTTTTACAAGATTTGTCAGCAATTCATTACAATTCAAGTTTCAGAAATATTATTCCACACCATATTATTCCCCAAGAAAAGTTCAAGTCTTTGGAATCAGATTGATCTGGATTCAAAATCTAGACTTTCCACTCACTAATAAAGTGGCCTTGAGAAAATTACTTGACATCTCTTGACCTCATTTTCTCAATATTTAAATGGAGGAATAATACTTACACTGAAAGAACACCGTGGATTTTAAATGAGATAATGTTGGTATAGTTCCTAGTCAAGTTTCTGACAGTAGGTCCCCAAGAAATGGAAAATGTCACTACCACTACTACTATAAGAGCTCTGGTAGCATAGTGCCTAAGGCATTTGACTGCTAACCAGAAGGCTGGTGGTTCAAAGCCACCACCCACTCCTCGGAAGGAAGGTTGGGCAATCTACCTCCATAGAGATACTGCCTCAGAAACCCAAGGAGCGGTCCCTATGAGTCGGGTCTGGCTCGACAGCAATAAGATTTTTTTTTTTTTTACTGCTACTATATCATCAATATCAATATTATCAGTAAGACATCAATTGCTCATATGTAAATTTAAGTTGAAGCTGAAGAAAATTAGAACAAGTCCACAAAACCAAAATATGATCTTGAGTATATCCCACCTGAGAGACTATCTGAAGAATAGATTTGATGCATTGAACACCAGTAACTGAAGAGCAGACGAGTTGTGGAATGGCATCAAAGACGTCATACGTGAAGAAAGCAAAAGGTCATTAAAAAGATGAGAAAGAAAGAGAAAGCCTTATCAGAAGATGTCAAGAGAGACTCTGAAACTTGCTCTTCAAAGGAGAGTAGCTAAAGCCAATGTAAGATATGAAGATGTAAAACAGCTGACAGATGATTTCAAAGGGCACCTTAAGGGGACAAAGTAAAATGCTATAATGAAATGTGCAAAGTTGGAAAATCAAAGGGGAAGAACACACTCAACATTTCTCAAGCTGGAAGAACTGAAGAAAAAATTCAAACTTCGAGTTGCAATATTGAAGGATTCTATGGGTGAAATATTGAATAATGCAGGAGACATCAAAAGAAGATGGAAGGAATTCAGAGTCATTGTATGAAAAAAACTGGACATAGTTCAACCATTCAGGAAGTAACATATGATCAAGAACTGATGATATTGAAGGAAGAAGTTCAAGTTGCCCCGAAGGAATGAGTGAAAAACAAGGTGCCAGGAATTGAAGGAATACCAATTGAGATGTTTCAACAAGCAGATGCAGTGCTGGAGGTGCTTACTTATTTATGCCAAGAAATTTGAAAGCCAGCACCTGGCCAACTGTCTGGAAGAGGTCCATATTGGTACCCATCCCAAAGAAAAATGATCCAACTGAAAGCAGATATTAACAAACCATATCATTAATATCACATGCATGTAAATTTTTTTTCTGAAGATGATCCAAAAATGGTTGCAGCAGTACATCAACAAAGGACTGCCAGAAATTTAAGCCAGATTCAGAAGAGGGCATGGAATAAGGGATATTACTGATAATATCAGATGGATATTGGATGAAAACAAAGAATACCAGAAAGATATTTACCTGTCTTTATTGACTAGGAAAAGGCTTTCAGTGTACGGATAATAACAAATTATGAACAACATTGTGAGGGATGAGAATTCTAGAACACTTCATTGTGCTCATAAGGAAACTGTACATAGACCAGAGCAGAACAAAGAGATACTGCCCAGTTTAAAATCAGGAAAGGTGTACCTCAGGGTTGGATCCTTTCATGATACTTATTCAATCTATATGCTGAGCAAATAAACTGAGAAGCTGGACTATATGAAGAAGAACACAGCATCAAGGTTGGAGGAAGACTCATTAACAAACTGTGATGTGCAGATGATACAACGTTGCTCACCACAAGTGAAGGAGATTTGAAACACTTACTGATGAATATCAAAGCTGCAGCCTTCAGTACGGGTTACACCTCAACATAAAGAAAACAGAAATATTCTGTACTTCTATTTCCATACAACTGGACCAATAATCAACATCATGATAAATAGAATAAAAGATTGAAATCGCCAAGAGTTTCATTTTCCTTGGATCCACAATCAACATCCATGGAAGCAGCAGTCAAGAAATACAATGACATATTGCATTGGGCAAATCTGCTGTAAAAGACCTCTAAAGTGTTTAAGAGCAAAGACGTCACTTTGAAGACTAAGGTGTGCCATGGTATTTTCAATAACCTCTTATTCATGAACAATGATCTGAATAATGCATAAAGAAGATCTCAGAAGAATTGATGCAGTTGAATTGTGGTGTTGGCAAAACATTTTGAATATACCATGGACTACTAGAAGAATGAACCAATCAGTCTGGGAGGAAGTACAGCCAGAATGCTTCTTAGAAGCAAGAATGGCCAGACTTTGTCTCTCATACTTTGGTCATGTTGTCAGAAGGGACCAGTCCCTGGAGATGGATATCATACTTGGTAAATTAGAGAGTCAGCAAAAAAGGGGGAAGATCATCAACCAAATGGATTGACACAGTGGTTTCAACGATGGGCTCAAGCATGTCAACGATTGTGAAAATGGCACAGGACTGGACAGTGTTTCATTCTATAGTCTGTATGGTTGCTATTCATTGGAACTGACTTGACAGCACCTAACAACAACTACTACTATTGCTACTACTACTTTTCCTGCTGCTGCTGTAGTTACCACTACTGCTACTGGTGGTAGTACTGATGCTGCAGTGACTATTCTGCTGCTGCTACTGCTACTGCTATCACTGTCACCAACAATCACATCATCACCACCACTACCACTACCACCACTGGGATTGTTGATACCTCAGAGAAAGAAAGTGATCTGTCACACATTAACTAGTGACCAATGTGAAATTGGAGTCTAGGTGTCCTGATTGTTACTCTGATGCAGCTTTTTTGGTATCTTAAATTTCCCTTTTCTTTAAATATAGTGAAATACTAGAGTCAGCATTTTTGTATAAGATCTCTTCAATTCTTGGAATAGAATGTAGATTAAGGACACCTGTCTCTTACTCTTCCATTTAAACCTGATGGAACAATAAAGTCACTTGATTCAATTCTGTGTCATTTCAAAATACTATTGCTTCATCTGAGTCTGGGTGTCTTCTACATAGCAGCTTCTGTTTCCTTCAACAATGGAATACTGCCTTTCTCTAATTTTGCTCTACTCTCCCAAACCATTTTTACTGAAAGTTTTAGTAAATCTGATACTGCATTTATTTTCCTGGAAAACAAGGTATGTGTTAAACTCTAGAGTTACTTTTATTTTATTTTTTTAAATTTAGCACTCAGCCCTACAGTGTCAAGAATACCCACTTTTCCAGATACTTAACTCCACTTTGAATTGTATAAAAAAGTGATTTTGCTGCTTTTCAAACACAGATGTTGTTGTTGTTGTTAGGTGCTGTCAAGTTGGCTCCAACTCACACTGTTCTGGTTACCTAGTACCACTCTAATAGAAATACCACAAATGGGTGGCTCAAACAGTTTATTCTCTTACAGTGACGGAGGCTGAAAGTGCAAGTTCAAAGTCTCAGGCTCTAGGGGCTGGGTGAAAGCCCCTCAACCTTGGCCTTCAGCTCTGCCTCCTGCTCTCAGCCCACTGAAACTAGAGGTTTTCTCTACTCAGACAGCTACAAGTTGCTGAGACTGACAAACCCAAAGCTGACAAGTAAAAAGGCACAATCTTGATGTTACCAAACCACACAGTAGGCCATTAATTCAAGTCCATTAATTTAAGTCCATTGAAAGTCCCAAGGACATGGCAGGCTGCTGAACAGCGACACAGCTACATACAGGGTTCAAGCATGCCATAACCTAGAGCTCATTTCCCAAGGCTTCTCCTTATAGAGAGAAAGCAGAGCACATCCCTAAGGCAGCTACTCAGCTGCTCACAATAGATTTCACCATGGAGTTGATTACCAGTCTCATCGTGAGGAATACTACATCCAGCTGCCCAGCCACTCAACCAGGCCCAGCCAAGTTGACACACAAATGTAACTACCACACATACCAACACTATCTACAACAGAATGAAACACCACCTGGTCCAGAGTCAGCCTCACAATCCCTGCTATGCCTGAGCCCATCATTGCAGTCACTCCATCTCATTGAGGGACTTTCCCTTTTTTGTTGACTCTCCACTTTACTATGTATGATATCCTTCTCTAGGGAATGGTCCCTTCTGACAATATGACCAAAGTAGGTGAGACAAAGTCTGGCCATTCTTTCTTCCAAGGAGCATTCTGGTTGTACTTCATCCAGGACAGATTTGTTTGTTCTTCTGCTAGTCCATGGTATTTTTGGTATTCTTCACCAATACCACAACTGTAAAGCATTAACTCTCCCTCAGCCTTCTTTATTCATTATCTAGCTTTCACATGTATATGAGGTGATTGAAAATACCATGGCTTGGGTTAGGCTTTTCAGCACATCAAAGAGGTCTTCTGCAGCAGATTTGCCCAGTGCATTACAACGTGTCATTTCTTGACTGCTGCTTCCATTGGTGTTGATTGTGGATCCAAGTAATACAAAATCTATGCCAACTTCAGTCTTTTCTTCATTCATCATTATGCTGATTATTGCTCCAGTTGTGAGGATTTTCATTTTCTTTATGTTGAGGTATAATCCATACTGCAGACTGTAATCTTTGATTTTCATCTGTAAGTGCTTCAAGTCATCTTCACTTTCAGCAAGCAAGGTTGTGTCATCTGCATATCTCAGGTTGTTAATGAATCTTCCTCCAATCCTGATTCCACATTCATATAGTCCAGTTCTTGAATTATTTGCTCAGATACAGATTGAATAAGTATGGTGAAAGAATACAGCCCTGACACACTTCTTTCCTGATTTCAAGCCATGCAATATCCCTTTGTTCTGTTCAAACAACAGCCTTCTGGTCTATGTACAGGTTCTTCATGACCACAAGTAAGTGTTCTGGAATTCCCATTCTTCTCAATGTAATACATAATTTGTTATGATCCACACAATTGAAGGTTTTTGCATCGTTAATATAACACAGAAAACATCTTTCTGGTATTCTTTGCTTTGAGCCAAGGTCCATCTGACATCAGCAATGATATCCCTCATTCCACATCCTCTTCTGAATCCAGCTTGCTTTTCTGGAAGTTCCCTGTCAATATATTCCTACAACTGTTTTTGAATTATCATCAGCAAAATTTTACTTGTGTGTGATATTAATGATATTGCTCAATAATTTCCACATTCTGTTGGATCATCTTTCTTTGGAATGGGTACAAATATGGATCTCTTCCAGTTGGTTGGCCAGGTAGCTGTCTTCCAAATTTCTTGGCATAGATGAGTAAGTGCCTCCAGCATGGCATCTTTTGTTAAAACATCTCAATAGGTATTCTGTCAATTCCTAGATCCTTGCTCTTCACCAATTCCTTCAGTGCAGCTTCGATTTCTTCCTTCAATACTATTGGTTCTTGATCATATTCTACCTCCTGAAGCAGATGAATATTGACCAATTCTTTTTGGTACAGTGACTCTGTGTATTCCTTCCATCTTCTTTTGGTGTTTCCTGCATCAATAAATATTTTGTCCACAGAATCTTTCAATATTGCAACTCAAGACTTGAATCTTTTCTTCAGTTCTTTCAGCTTGAGAAATGCCTACCTTATTCTTCCCTTTTGGTTTTCTAACAATTCTTTGCACATTTCATTATAATAATGGTCTTTGTCTTCTCAAGCTGCTCTTTGAAATCTTCTGCTCAGCTCTTTTATCGTGTCATTTCTTTCATTTGCTTTAGCTACCCTATATTGAAGAACAAGTTTCAGAGTCTGTTCTGACATCCAGTTGGGTCTTTTCTTCCTTTCCTGTCTTTTTAATGACCTCTTGCTTTCTTCATGGATGATGTTCTTGATGTCATCCCATAATTCTTCTGGGTTTTGGTCATTGGTGTTCAATGCATCAAATCTGTTCTTTAGATGGTCTCTAAATTCAGGTGGGATATAATCAAGCTCATATTTTGGTTCTTGTGGACTTGTTTGTTCAACTGTCTGTTCAACAGTCAGCTCCTGGCCTTGTTTTAGCTGAAAATATGAGCTTCTCCTTCACCTCTTGACATATATGTAGTCAATCTGATGCCTGTGTATTCCATTCAGCAAGGTCCACATGCACAGCCACAGTTTATGTTGTTGAAAAAAGGTATTTGCAATAAATAAGTCCTTGATCTTTCAAAATTCTATCATGCGATCTGCAGCCTCATTTTCATCACCAAGGCCATATTTTCCAATTCCTGGTGATTCTTCTTTGTTTCCAACTTTTGCATTCCAATCACCAGTAATAATCAACACGTCTGACACTGGTCAATTTCAGACTGCAGAAGTTGGTAATAATCTACAATTTCCTTGTCTTTGGCTTTGGTAGTTGGTGTGTAAATTTGAATAATAGTAGTATTAGCAGGTCTTCCTTGTAGTCATATGGATATTATCCTATTATTGACAGCATTGTACTTCAGGATAGATCTTGAAATATTTTTTTGTGACAATGAATTCCACACTATCCCTCTTCAATTGGTCATTCCTGAAATAGTAATCATATAGTTGTCTGAGTGAAAATGGTCAAAACCAGTACATTTCAGTTCACTAATGCCTATGAGGGTCAACAAAGAAGGGGAAGGCCCTTAATGAGATAGAATAACACAGTGGCTCCAACAATCGGCTCAGGTATAGCAAGGATCATGAGGCTGGCACAGGACCAGGCAGTGTTTCATTTTGCTGTGCATAGGGTTGCTATGAGTCAGAGATGACTTGACGGCAACTAACAACAATAATAACAACACTGCACAATCTTCACATGTTCTATTTCATTTTTGACATCTTCCAATTTTCCTAGATTCATACTTCATACATTCCATGTTCCAATTATTAATGGATATTTGCAGCTGTTTTTTCCCATTTTGAGTCATGCCACATCAGCAAATAGAGGTCCCAAAAGCTTTACTCCATCCTCATTATTAAGGTCAGCTCTACTTTGAGGAGGTGGCTCTTCCCCAGTTATATTTTGAGTGCCTTCTCACCTGAGGGGCTCATATTCCAGCACTATATCAGACAACATTTCAGGGCTATTCATAAAGGTTTCCAGTAATATATCAGACAGTGTTTCACTGCTATTCATAAGGTTTTCACTGGTGAATTCTTTGAGAAGTGGATGACCTCTTCCTTCTTCCCTGTATGTCTTAGTCTGGAAGCTCCATTGAAACCTGTCCACTGTGGATGACTCTGCTGGTATTTGAAATACCAGTGGCATAGCCTCCAGCCTTACAGCAACATGTAAGCCACCACAGTATGGCAAACTGACAGATGAGTGGTGGTAAACCCACATAGATCTTGAGAAATTAAAAATGAAATTTAAAAATTCTTAGACCAAATGAGAATGAAAACACAACATACCAAAATCTTTCAGATACAACAAAAGCAGTGCTTTTGTATGAAGAAAAAAGAAGAAAGGTAAAAAATCAATAGCTAAATGCTATAACTCACACAAATAGAAAAGGAGCAGAAAAATTAGTCCATAGCTACCAGAAGAAAGGAGGTGATGAAGATCAGGACAGAAATAAATGAAGTAGAAAACAGAAAAACAATAGAAAGAATCATAAAGACTAGTGATTGATTCTTTGAGAAGATTGATAAGAATTGACAAACCAAGGACCAAAATGACAAAGGAACAAAAAGAGAAGATGCAAATAATGAAAGCAACAAATGAGATGCATGACATTACAACAGAATCAACTGAGATAAAAAGCATCATAACAGAATATTATGAAAAATTTTACTCCAACTCCAGTTTTACTCCAATGAGGAAACTGAAGATTTTTACCAACTTCTTTAGTCTAAAATTGACTGAATATATAATCAAGATGTGTTAATTATCACTGATAATTGGAACACAAAAGTTGGAAACAAAGAATATCACCAGGAGTTGGAAAATATGGCCTCAGTGATAGAAATGATGCTGGAGATCACATGATAGAATTTTGCAAGACCAACTTCATTGCAAATATCTTTTTCCAACAACACAAATTGTGGATATACATGTGGACTTCACCAGACAGAGTACACAGGATTAAGATTAACTTCATCTGTGGCAAGAGAAAATGGAGAACCTCAATATCTTCAGCCAAAACAAGGCCAGGAACTGCTTGTGGAACAGACCATCAACTGCTCATATGCAAGCTCAAGCTGAAGTTGAAGACAATTCAAACAAATCCATGAGAGTCTAAAATATGACCTTGAATATGTCCTTCCTGAATTTAGACACCGTCTAAAGAATAGATTTGATGCATTGAACACCAATGCTTGAAAACCAGAGGAATTGTGGGATAACATCAAGAACACCATCCATGAAGAAAGCAAAATGTCATTAAAAAGACAGAAAAGGAACCAAAGAAAAAGATGGTTATCAGAAGAGACTCTGAAACTTACCCTTGAGTGGAGAGTAGTTAAATAAAGCAAATGGAAGAATCAACAGGATAAAAGAGCTGGACAGAAAATTTCAAGAGCAGCTCTAGAAGACAAAGTCAATTATTATAATGAAATGTGCGTAGACATGGAGTTAGAAAACCAAAAGGGAAGAACACACTTGGCTTTTCTGAAGATGAAAGCACTGAGGAAAAATGTAAGCCTCAAATTGCAATATTGAAAGATTCTATGGGCAATATGTGGAATGATGCAGGAAACATCAAAAGAAGATGCATAGGATATACACAGTCACTACACAAAAAAGAATTGGTAGATGATTAGCTATTTCAGGATGTGACATATGATGAAGAACCAATAGTATTGAAGGACGAAGTCCAAGATGCACTAAAGGAATTGGCGACAAACAAGGCTCCAGGAATTGACAGAATACCCATTGAGATGTTTCAATAAACAAATGACTGCTAAAAAGGCAAGGAGGCCACATCTTCTGATCTCTAACTGCACAAGAGGAAGACAGAATCATCATCAGTAGCCCAAAGCCTATTCCTGCCAGGCCAGACATGCTGTCTCCCTCCAGCCCTTTCACCAAACCTGACACCAACCGTTCCTCCTGCAGCACTCACCATCTTTCTGGTGGGTTCGATAATTCACTGCAGTGGCCACACAGAACTCACAGGTTATGGGGTTTATTAGGGAAGAACCAGGCTACAACACAAGTTCAAGAAAAATGCTCAGTCTCTCTCAGCCCGTCATCTCTCAGCCAACAGTCTCTCTCAGCCCGTCATCTCTCAGCCAACAGTCTCTCTCGGCCCGTCATCTCTCAGCCAACAGTCTCTCACAGTCTCTCTCCCAGCAGTGCATGTCCCTCAGTGTCTCACTCAGCAATGCATGTCTCTTGTGTCTCTCCCATCAGCGCATGTCTGTCAGGAGTGCATGTCTCTTTCAGCAGCACGTCCTTCTCAGTCAGCAGTCAGAGACACTTCTGCCTCTAGGAGGCCTCCTTTTGAGGCTGGCAGAGTGGCCAAACTAACCAATCATAACATCAGAATTCTAAACACCTGAGAGAGAACGAACCTCCCAGAACACTGCTTTGTGCTGCTCCCAGCAGAAATACCCCAGGTGGATAACTTTTACAATCAGAAGCTCCTCAGTTGCTTACAGCAAATTCCGCCATGGAGTTTACAAAGACTTATGGCTAGAAAAACCATACCAGGTAATTTACTACACTGCAGCCATGCTGGAAGCACTCACTTGGCTATGCCAAGAGATTTGGAAGACAGCTACCTGGCCAACTGACTGGAAGAGATCCATATTTGTACCCATTCCGAAGAAAGATGATCCCACAGAATGTGGAAATTATTGAACAATATCATTAACATCACATGTAAGTAAAATCTTACTGAAAATATTTCAAAAATGGTTGCAGCAGTATATTGACTGAGAACTTCCAGAAATGCAAGTTGGATTCAGAAGGGAACATGAAGTGAAGGATGTCATAGCTGATGTTAGATGGCTCTTGGCTCAAAGCAAAGAATACCAGAAATATGTTTACTTGTATTTTATTGACTATGCAAAGGCATTTGATTGTGTGGATCATAACAAACTATGGATAGCATTGAGAAGAATGGAAATTCCCGAACACTTGATTGTGCTTATGAGGAACCTGCACATAGACCAGGAGGCTGTCATTCAAATAGAACAAGGGGCTACTGCATGGTTTAAAATCAAGAAGGCGGTGTGTCAGGGTTGTATCCTTTCACCGTACTTATTTAATCTGTATGCTGAGCAAATAATCTGAGAAGATGGACTACGTGAGGAAGAACATAACATCAGAATTGGAAGAAGGCTCATCAACAACCTGAGACATGCAGATGACACAATTTTGCTTGTTGAAAGTGAAGATGACCTAGAGCACTTACTGATGAAGATTAAAGACTATAGTCTACAGTATGGATTGTTGCTGTTATGTGCTGTCTAGTCAGACCTGACTCATTTCCGAGGTGGTATCACAATGGAAGTAGATTACCCAACCTTCCTTCCAAGGAGTGGCTGGTGGGTTTGAACTGCCAGCCTTCTGGTTAACAGTCAAGTGCCTTAGACACAATACTAACAGAGCTCCTGCAGTACACATCAATATAAAGAAAACAAATATCCTCACAATTGGATCAATAAGCAGCATCACGATGAATGGAGAAAAGATAGAAGTCATCGGGGACTTCAAATTACTTGATTCTACAATCAGTGTTAATGGAAGCAGAAGTCAAGACATCAAAAGACATATTGCATTGGGCAAATCTGTTGCAAAAGACCTGTTTCAAGTGCTGAAGTGCAAAGATATCTCCTTGAAGGCTAAGATGTGCCTAACCCAAGCCATGGTATTTTCAATCATTAGAGGTGGACAATGAAGAAGGAAGATTAAAGAAGAGTTGATGCTTTTGAGTTGTGATGTTGGTGAAGAATGCTGAAAGTACCATGGACTACTAAAAGACCTAACAAATCTGTCCTAGAAGAAGTGCAGCTGGAATGTTCCTTGGAAGCTAGAATGGCCAAACTTCGTCTCACCTACTTTGGTCATCTTGTAAGAAGGAACCACTCCTTGGAAAAGGATATCATGTTTGGCAAAATGGAAGGTCAACAAAAGAAGGGAAGGGCCTCAACAAGATGGATTGACATGGTAGCTGTGGCTATGGGCTCAGGTATAGCAGGGACCATGTGGCTGGTACAGGACTAGGTAGCATTTCATTCTGTTGTACATAAGGTCGCTAGGAGTCGGAGATGACTCGACAGTACATAACAACAAAAACAATAGAAGAAATGGACAAATTTCTAGAAACATGCTGTCTATGTAAACTAACACAAATAGAAGTAGAAAACTTGAAGAGACCCCTAACAAAAGAAGAAATTGAAGATGTCATTTAAAAAACAAAAACAAAAGAACCCCCCCCCAAAAAAAAATCCTAGTTCAGAAGGCTTCGTTGGAAAATTAACAAACATTCCAAGAAGAGTTGAACCAATTCTACTCAAACTATACCAGATCATAGAAAAGGAAGGAATACTCCCTAATTCATTCTGTGCGCCAGAATAACCCTGATACTAAAGCCAAGGAAAGGCACCACTAAAAAAAGAAGTTACAACCAACATACCTCGTGAATATAAATGCAAAAATTCTCAGCAAAATTCTACCCAACAGAATTCAACAGGATATCAAAAAATAATACATTATGACCAAATGAGATTCATTCCAGGGATGCAAGAATGGTTCACTATTAGAAAATCAATCAATGTAATTCACCACATAAATAAAACAAAGGAAAAGCCTAACATGATCATCTCAATGCAGAAAAGGCATTTGATAAAATCCAGCTCATTTTCTTGATTAAAACTCTTAGCAAAATAGGAATAGAATGGAAATTCCTCAACAAAACTAAAGGCATATATGCAAAATCAACAGCCAAAATTATTCTCAATGGAAAAAAATGAAGAGTATTCCCCTTGAAAACAGAAACCAGGCAAGGATGCCCTCTATTACCACTCTTATTCAGTATTGTACTGGAAGTCCCAGCTAGAACAAAAAGGCAAGAAGGGGTAGGGGAAGATTCCAAACTGGAAAGGAAGAAGTAAAACTATCCTTATTCACAGATGCCTTGATTACATACATAGAAAATCCCAGTGACTCTACGAGAAAGGTACTGAAACTAATAGAATTCAGAAATATGGCAGGGTATAAGATCAACACACAAAAAGCAGTTCGGTTCCTCTACACTAACAAGGAAGATTCTGAAAAAGAAAAAAATAAATAACCATTCAAATAGCTCCAAAAGGATAAAATACCTAGAAATAAATCAAACTAGAAATATAAAATATTTATACAAGGAAAACTATAAAACATTATGGCAAGAAACTAAAAGAGATCTACATGAATGGAAAAATATTTCATGCTCATGGGTTGGAAGACTTAACATTATGAAAATGTTGATACTATTAAAATCAATCTATAGATACAATGCAATCCTAATCTAAATTCCTACAACATTCTTTAATGAAATGGAAATACTAATCTCTAGCTTTATGTGGAAAGGAAGGAGGCCCCAAATAGCTAAAGCAATACTGAAGAAGAACAAAATAGGAGGCCTCACATTTTCTAGCCCCAAAACTTACTATGTCCTTATTGTTGTTAGGTGCCATCGAGTCAGTTCTGACTCATAATCAGCCCAGGTACAACAGAATGAAACACTGCCTGGTCCTGTGCCAGCTTCACAATACTTGCTATACCTGAGCCCATCATTGCAGCCACTATGTCAATTCATTTCATTGAGGGCCTTCTCTTTCTTCATTGACCCTTCACTTTACTAAGCACAGTGTCCTTCTCCAAGGAATGGTCCTTTCTGACAACATGACCAAAGTAGGTGAGACAAAGTCTGGCCAATCTTGCTTCCAAGGAGCATTCATCTGCACTTCCTCCAGGATAGATTTCTTCATTCTTCTGGCAGTCCATGGTATTTTCAGGGTTCTTCATCAAGACCACAAATCAAAGGCATCAATTCTTCTTAGGTCTTCCTTATTCATAGTCCAGATTTCACATGCATATGAGGAGACTGAAAATACTATGGTTTAGGTTAGGTGCACCTTAGTCTTCAAAAAGACATCTTTGCTCTTCAGCACTTTAAAGAGGTCTTTTACAGCAGATTCACCAAGTGCAATACATGCTCTGATTTCTTGACGGCTGTTTCCATTGGTGTTGATTGTGTAATCAAGTAATATGAAATCTTTGACAACTTCAATCTTTTCTCCATTTTTTGTGATGCTGCTTATTGGTCCAGTTGTAGAATGTTTGTTTTCTTTATGTTGAGATGTAATCCATAGTGCAGACTGTAGTCTTTAATCTTCATCATTAAGTGCTTCAAGTCATCTTCACTTTCAGCAAGCGATGAACATGGGTGCATGTATGTGTTCTCATCCTGGCTCTCATTTCTTTAGGTTACATACCTAGTAATGGGATTACTGGATCAAATGGTATTCCTAATTCCATCTTTTTAAGGAATCACCATACTGCTTTCCACAGTGGTTGTATCTTTTGACAATCCCACCAGCAGTGTAGGAGAGTCCCAATCTCTCCACATCCTTGCCAGCATTTGATATTTTCTGTCTTGTTGAATTTTGCTACTAGTGCTGGGGCAAGATAGTATCTCATTGTTGTTTTGATTTGCATCTCTCCAATGGCTAATGATCATGAACATTTCTTCATGTGTTTGTTGCCTGCCTGAATATCCTCTTTGGTGAAGGGTATATTCATGTCTTCTGCCCACTTTTTAATTGGATTATTTGTCTTTTTGTTGTTGAGGTATTGGAGTTTTCTATAAATTTTAGAGATAACTCATTTGTCAGATATTTCACTGCCAAATATTTTTTCCTAATTTGTAGGTTCTCTTTTGACTCTTTTAGAAAAGTCTTCAGAAGCACATAAAAATTTAATTTTTACAAGGTCCCATTCATCTAGTTTATCTACCTAGTTATCATCTAGTTGTTTGTAAGTTTTGAGTTATGCTTGACAGTCTATTTATGCCTTCAATTGGGGACTCTAAATTTGCCCCTATTTTTTCCTTGAGGAACTTTATAGTTTTAGGCTTCACATTTAAGTCTTTCATCCATCTGAAGTTAGTTTTTTGTGTATGGTGTGAGATACAGATCTTGTTTCATTTTTCCACAAATGAATATCCAGGTTTGCCAGCACCATTTGTTAAAGAGACAATCTCTTCCCCATTTAATGGATTTCAGCCCTATGTCAAAGATCAGCTGACCATAGGTTGATGGATCTATTTCTGGGTTCTCAATTCTATTCCACTAGTCTATGTGTCTGTCATTGTACCAATAGCATGCTATTTTGACTGCTGTGGCTATATAGTAGGTTTTGAGATCCAGGAGTGTGAGACCTCCTACTTTGTTCTTTTTCTTCAACAGCACTTTGCTTATCCATGGTTTCTTTCTTTTCAGTATAATGTTAGTGACTCTATTTTCTGTTCCTTTTATTTCTGCTCAAATTTTTATTACTTCTTTTCTTCTGGTGACTGTAGGCTTTTTTTGCTGCTCTTTTTCTAATTGTTGGAGATGTTGGGTTAAGGACTTTATTTTGGCTCTTTCTTCTTTTTTGATGTGTGCATTTATTGCTATAAATTAGCCTCTGATCATTGTTTTTGCTGTGTGCCAAAGATTTTGGTATGTTGTGTTTTCATTCTCATTTGATTCAAGGTATTTTTTAATTTCATTTTTTATTTATTCTCTTACCCAGTCATTTTCAGGGAGGGGTGTTATTCAGTTTCCAGGTGTTTGCTCTTTTTCCATGGATCTTCCTGTTCTTGATTTCTGCACTTTATAGAACTGCATTTTATAACATTGTGATATGAGAAGATGCTTTGTAGTATTTCAGTGTTTTAAAATTTATTAAGGCTTGCTTTGTGGTTTAATGTGTGGTCTATCCTGGAGAATGTTCCATGTGCACTAGAAAAGAATGTATATTGTGCTGTTGTTGGGTGAAGTGCTCTGTAGATATCTATAAGGTCAAGTTGGTGGATTGTATGGTTTAGTTCTTCTGAGTCTTCGTTGAGTTTCTTTCCATTTGTTCTATCTTTGACTGAAAGTGGTATATTGAAGTCTCCTATATGACTGTAGAGTCATCTATTTGTCTTTTAAACTCTGTTAAAGTTTTATTTATGTATTTTGGGGCTCTTTCATTGGGACCATAGATATTTATTATGGTTATGTTCTCTTTTTCAATCAATCATTTAATCATTACATAATGTCCTTCTTTGTCTTTTATGGTGCTTTTGTCCTAAAGTCAATTTTCTCATAAATTAATATTGCCACTCCTGCTATTTTTTGATTGCCATTTGCTTGATATATCTTTTTCCAACCTTTGATTTTTAGTCTATTTTTGCCTTTGTCTCTAAGGTGTGTCTCTTGCAGACAGCATATTGGTGGGTTATGTTTTCTTATGCAGTCTGCAACTCTCCATCTCATGAGTGGTGCATTTAATCCATTGAAATCCAGTGTAATTATCAACAAGTATGAATTTGTTGCTGTCATTTTTATTATGTGTTTTTCGTATTGTTGCAGATTTCTTTGTTCCATGTAATTTTCTGTGCTGAAGTCATTTTGTTTATGAGTGATGTTATCATTTCCCTCATTGCTATTGTTTTAGTTTTTGCTAAATATTTGTGCTTGTCCTCCTTTTTATTTTGATGGGAAGATCTATCATTTTTCTTTGAGGTTACCCTGTGATTTACAATTTTCTCCCCAAGTTTAGAATAGCCTGTTCTATCTTGCAACTGTCATGACTTCCTTGCTATTTAGAAGTTCTGTAATCACACTATTTTTCCCTCCTTTTGGTTTGCAGTTGTCTTAATTTTCCAATTGATGTCTTTGGTTCTCTGTTTACAATCTTGTAAGCTTATCTTAGTTTGGATACTTCCATAACTGGGTTGGTTTCTGGGCTATGTTATCATGTATGTTAATGGTCAGTTGGTGTTTGCTGTTGTTGGTTCTCTGTCCAAAGGACTCCCTTTAGCATCTTTTGTAATGTTGATCTGGTTTTAACAAATTCCCTCAATTTCTACTTATCTGGAAATGTCCTAAGTTAACCACCATATTTATAGGACAATTTTGCTGAGTGTATAATTCTTGGTTGGAAATTTTTTTCTTCAAGGTTTTATACATATCTTCCCAGTGCCTCCTCACCTGCATGGTTTCTGCTGAGAAATCAGACCTTTGTCTAATTGGTTGCCCTTTGTAGGTAAATTTTTGTTTTCCTGTCCTGCTTTCAGGAGTCTTTCTTTGTCTTTGGTTTTGGTGAGTTTGATGATGATATATCTTGATGATTTTCTTTTGGGGATCTATCCTGTTTGGGGTTTATTGGACTTCTGGAATGGATATGTTCTCATCTTTCATCATATCAGGGAAATTCCCTTCCAAGATTTCTTTGACAATTTTCTCTGTGGTTTTATTTGTCTCTTCCTGCTCTGGAATTCCAATTACACTTGAGTTATTCCTCTTTATGGCATCCCACTTGAATCTTAGGCTTTCTTCATTTTGTTTTGATCTTTTTTCTGATTAATCTCTTTCCAAAGAAGTATTGAAGTATTTGTCTCCAATCTCACTAATTCTGTTTTCCATTCACTTGATTCTGCTCCTTTGTGCTATCTATTTCTAAAAATTTAGTATTAATCTTTTGGATTTCTGTCTGCAGACTTTGTATCATTTCTAATTTTTCATTTATTTTATCATTTAGTTTTTGTATTGTCTTCCAAATTTTTTCTAGGGTTTTGTCTGTGTTTTCCTTGATCTGTGTCTCAGTCTGTTGAAAGTACCTAAGTATGATTCCTTCAAATTCCTTATCAGGGACTTCCAATGCTGTTTCTTCCTCAGGGATGTGTTGTGGGTCTGTGTTCTGGTCCCTTGTTTATTCTACTTTATCTTGTTTCTTTGTGTGATCTGTGATGGTCTGTTGTCTCTAATACACTGTGACACTGTTGTATTTGTATTTAATTGGTAATTGTATATTTGTGTGACTCACCCAATATTTTCATTTTCTTTGTTTTGTTTGGATTTATCTAAGTAAGCAGGGTATGTTGTTGTTGTTCTTATGTGCCATCGAGTCGGACCCAACTCATAGCGACCCCTCCTTGGGTTTCTGAGGCAGTATCACTACAGAAGTAGATTGCCCCATCTTCCTTCCGAGGAGTGGCTGGTGGGTTTGAACTGCCAGTCTTCTGGTTAGCAGTCAAGTACCTTAGTCACTATAGTGCTCCTCTATTTGCTAGTTTGCAGCACTTATGCACTCACCACTTGTCTCCTAGTGAGTATGATAGAGAATGAGAGTAGATGCCCGGATTTCTGTTAAGTATTGGTGAAGAGCAGTTAAGAGTGAGTCAGGCTCATACATCTCATGTCTTATTAGCCAACTGGTGCAGAAGAAAGTATTTTTCCTCACTCAGTAGGTAGGGCTGCAGGAAATCTGGGTATGGTTGGGTCGTATGGGCATGGTTGCTGTCTCCCACTGAGACAAAAATAACAATAAAAAACCCACAAAAAAGTAAAAACAAGGACAAAAAAACACATTGCATAAACACACAGGAAAAATCACCAAAAAGAGAAAGAAAGAAAAAGGAGGAAAGGCAATAAATTAGATGAAATAGTTAAAGGAGTATTTTAAAAGGACAAAAGAAATATAAATAGAAAAAGAAGAAAAATAAATAAATAAAGAAGCAAAAAAAAAAAAAACCACCTACACTTTCTGGGGAATAAGAGAAAAGAGCTAGACTAAGAGAATAATAAGGGAAAACATGGGGGGAAATGCAGAAAGAAAAACAAGGGATGGGAAGAGCCATAAGAAAGAAAAAAATGGGAGCCAGGAAAAGGGAAGAGGAAAAAAAAAAAAGAAACCCCAAAACTAGAACCTGGAAAGGGGAAAAGAAAGAATAAAAATAAAAAGGAAGAAAAAAAAAAAGGAAGTAATTTAAAAACAAACCAAGAAAAACAAACACAATTGGAGTGGAGGTGTACAAGGCACCCAGACTCTGTCAGAGCACACAGACTGGGATGGAATTCCTGCTGGACCTGAAGGTGGCTGTAGGTGAGGGAAGACCACACCTCTGTTCACCAAGAGGGTGTGGGGTATAAAAAGTCTTGTTCTTCGGCAATTCCTTCAGTGCAGCTTTGACTTCTTCCTTCAATACCGTTGGTACTTGATCATATACCACCTTCTAAAATGGATGAACATTGACCAATTCTTTTTGGTATGTTGTTGTTGTTGTTATGTGCTGTCAAGTCAGACCTGACTCATAGTGACCCCTCCTTGGGTTTCCAAGGTGGTATCACTATGGAAGTAGATTACCCAACCTTCCTGCCAAGGAGTGGCTGGTGGGTTTGAACCGCCAGCCTTCTGGTTAGCAATCAAGTGCCTTAGGCATTACGCTACCAGAGCTCCTTATTTTTCCCATAGAATCTCAATATTGCAATTCAGGACCTGAATTTTTTCTTCAGTTCTTTCAGCTTGAGAAATGGCAAGTGTGTTTTTCTCTTTTAGTTTTCTAACTCCAGGACTTTGCACATTTCATTTAATAATTGACTTTGTCTTCTAAAGCTGCTCTTTAAAATCTTGCATGCACCTCTTTTATCCTATCATTTCTTATATTTGCTTTAGCTACTCTCCATTCAAGGGCAAGTTTCAGAGTCTCTTCTGACATCCATTTTTGTCTTTTCTTCTTTTCCTGTCTTTTTAATGACCTCTTGCTTTCTTCATGTATGATGTTCTTGATGTCATCCCACAATTCATCTGGTTTTGGTCATTGTTATTTAGTGCATCCAATCTATTCTTTCTAGATTTAGAAAGGATATAATCAAGGTCATATTTTGGCTCTCATGGACTTCTTTTAATTGTCTTCAGCTTCAACTTGAACTTGCATATGAGCAGTTGATGGTCTGTTCCACAGTCAGCTCTTGGCCTTATTTTGGCTGAAAATATTGAGCTTTTCCAACACCTCTTTCCACAGATGTAGTGAATCTGATCTGATTCCTATGTACTCTATTTGGTGAAGTCCACATGTGTAGCCACTGTTTATGCTGTTGAAAAAATGTATTTGCAATGAATAAATCATTGGTGTTGCAAAATAGTATCATGTAATCTCCAATGTCATTACTGTCACCAGGCCACATTTTCTAACTCTCAATGATTCTTCTTTGTTTCCAACTTTTGCATTCCAATCACCAGCAATAATCAATATATCTTGATTGCATGTTTGGTCAATTTCAGACTGCAGAAGTTGGTAAAAATCTTCAATTTCCTGGTGTTTTGCTTTTGTGGTTGGTTCATAAATTCGAATAATAGTGGTATTAACTGGTCTTTCTTATATTGTATGGATATTTTCCTATCACTGACAGCATTGTACTTCAGGATAGATCTTGAAACATTCTTTGTGATGATGAATTCGTCTTCAATTTGTCACTCCCCAGCGTAGTAGATCATATGGTTGTCTGATTCAAAATAGCCAAAAGAAGTACATTTTAGCTCACTAATGCCTAGGATATCAATCATCATGCATTTCATTTAATCTTTTTGACAACTTCCAATTTTCCTAGATTTATATTTCATACATGCCATGATCTGATTTTTAATGGATGATTGCAGCTGTTTCTTCCCATTTTGTGTCATGTTACATCAGCAAATGGCGTTCACAAAAGCATCACTCCATCCACATCCTTAAGGTCAACTCTACTTTGAGGAGGCAGCTCTTCCTCAGTCATGTTTTGAATACCTTCTGACCTGAGGGGTCTTCTGGCACTAAGTTGGACAATGTTTCAGGGCTATTTGTAAAGTTTTCCAGTAATATATGAGTGCTTCACTGCTATTCATAAGGTTTTCACTGGCCAATTC
Organism: Orycteropus afer afer; assembly: GCF_000298275.1. Lineage (NCBI taxonomy): Eukaryota > Metazoa > Chordata > Mammalia > Tubulidentata > Orycteropodidae > Orycteropus > Orycteropus afer. The sequence continues at coordinate 14,565,774 of NW_006921633.1, forward strand.
TTTGAGAAGTAGATGACTGCTTCCTTCTCCTGAGTCTTTCTTTGTCTGGATGCTCCACTAAAACCTGTCTACCATGGGTGACCCTGCTGGTATTTGAAATACCAGTGGCATAGACTCCAGCCTCACAGCAACATGCATGCCACCACAGTATGACAAACTGACACACAAGTAGTGGCAAAACTATAAAACCATGGAAATCAAAACATCTTGGTTCACTGACAGTCACATAGACCAGTGGAATAGAATAGGGAACCGGAAGTAAAGCCATCCATCTGTGGGCAGCTGATCTTTGACAAATGGTTGAAATCTATTAAATAGAGAAGAAACAGTCTCTTTAACAAATGGTACTGGCAAAACTGAATAGCCATATGCAAGAAAATTAATCAGGATCCACACCTCACACCATGCACAAAAACCAAATATTTAAATGTTAAAGGTAAATCTTTAAAACTGTAAGGTAATATAAAGTCAAAAATAAAGGACCTAATTTTTTGTATAAATAGCCTGTCAAACAAAATTGAAAATGCATGAATGACAGAAGATAAATTAGATAAATGTGACCTCATAAAAAATTAAATACTTAAGCTTATCAGAAGACTTTACGAAGAAGAGAAAAGATAACCTAAAGACTGGGAAATATATCTTTGGCAATTACGTATCTGATAGGGATATACCACAATTTTAACAATTCAGCAACAAAAAGATAAACAATACAAACAAAAAAATGGATGAAGGACATGAACAGACACTTCACCAAAGAGAGCATTGAGGCAGCCAACAAATACATTAAAAAAATACTCATAACCAGTAGCCATTCCAAAACTAATTTCACTGCTCTCAAGTTGGATCTGACTCATAGAAACCCCTCCTTGGGTGTCTGAGGCAGTATCACTACAGAAGTAGATTGCCCAACCTTCCTTCCAAGGAGTGGCTGGTGGGTTTGAACTGCCAGCGTTCTGGTTAGCAGTCAGATGCCTTAGGTACTATGCCACCAGAGCTCCCCAGTAGTCATTAGAGAGATGCAAATCAAAACTAAAACAAGATACCAACTCACCCCTGCAAAAATGGCAATGATCAAAAGACACAGAAAACAACAAATGATGGTGAAGTTTTTGGGCATTTGGAACTCATAAATTGCTGACGGAGCTGTAACATGGTACAACCCCTATCGTGCTTCCTCAAAAAGCTAGAAATAGAAATATCTTGGGATCCAGCAATCCCTCTCTTAGACATATATCCTAGAGATATAAGCACAGTGACACAAATAGACATTTCATGTTCATTGCAGCATTATTCATAATAGCAAAAAGTTAGAAACAATCTAAATCCCCATCAACAAATGATTGGATAAACAAGTTGTGATAACACATACTGCGACTATAAAGAATAATTGGGCATATGCAAAACATTATGTGGATGAATCTGGAAGACATTGCACTGCATGAAATAAGTCAATCACAAAAAGACAAATAAGGTATGGTTTCACTATTATAAAAAATCAAGAATAGATAAATACACAGAAAGCAAAGTTTATTGATGGTTACCAGGGATGGGAGGGAGTAGGAGGGTGGTACTTTCTAAATAGTAGACACTTACTACTTTTGGTGATAGGAAAGACCAATACCAAATATAGGTGAAGTCAGTACTAAGTAAATAAAGACACTTAAAAGTGTACAAGAAAAAAGGATAGTTACAGAAAATGCTATAACATACATTTTTGCAACAACAGTAAAAGAACTAAAAATATGCATGTGGTTACATAGGTAGATATAAATCCATATGTATATAGGAATGCACATGCAAATAAATGCATGTGCATGTATAGATATATCTGTAAGCATATGTATCTATACACTCTTGTTTGCTGCATATATATCCAGACTTCTGGTGACACAGCTCATAAGGCAGTTGGTTGTTACCCAGAAGGCTGGTGGTTCAAACTCACCAGCTACTCCTCAGAAGAAAGATTGGACAATCTACTTCCATAGAGATACCACCTCAGAAACTCAAAGAGGTGTCAACTACATAGGAGGCACAGTTACAGAGGCTTCCTGGATATGTCCAAACAACTCACAGGATTGATTCACTGGATCAAAAGTCTTGGGACTATAGCCTCTGTGTTTTGGTTGTCTAGTGCCGCTCTGACAAGAATATACCACAAATGGGATGGCTTTAACAAACAGGAGTTTATTCTTATAGTTCAGAGTCTTTAAGTCCGAGTTCAAAGTGCCAGGCTCTAGGGGCTGAGTGTAAGTCCCTCAACCTTGGCCTTCAGCTCTGCCTCCTGCTCCAGGCCCACTGGAGCTAGAGGCTTTTCTTCACTCAGACAGCTGCTGGCTGCTGAGGTTGACAAGTAAAAAGGCACAGTCCTGATGTTACCAAACCACATGGCAGGCCATTAACTCAAGTCCATTGAAAGTCCCAGAGTTGGCAGAGCACGGCAGGCTGAACGACTTGGCTACATGTAGGGTTCAAGTGTGCCATAAACTAGAGCCCATTCCCCTTTATATACAGGAAGCAGACCACATCCCTAAGGCAGCTACTCAGCTGCTCACAGTAGATTCCATCATGGAGTTGATTACCAGTCTCATCATGGGGAATACTACATCCAGCTGTCCAGCCACTCAACCAGGCCCAGCCAAGTTGACACACAAACTTAACTACCACACTAGGGGAACAACTTAGTCAATTAGCATAATGTAGTTCACAAAGATAATGTTCTACATCCTAGTCAGATGAGTAGCATCTAGAGTCTTAAAAGCATATCTAGTGGTACCCTGCTACCACTATTGACTATTCTGACCAGGGACACAATAGAAGGTCCCAGATAGAGTGGGAGAAAAATGTAGAACAAAACTCAAATTCCTAAAAAAGTCCAGACCTACTAGACTGATAGAGACTAGAGGAACCCCCAAGATTTTTGCACTAAGATGAGTTTGGAATTAAAGCTATTTCTGCAAGTCACCTTTCAGCCAAATAATAGATTGGCTTATAAAAAATACCACCATAAGTAATGTGCTCCCTTAAACAATTAACTATATGAGACCAAATGATCAAATTTACCCAAAGCAAAGAGGAGAAGTCAAGAAGGAAAAGGGAAGCTAGATCAATGGAAACAGAACATTCACTTAGAAACCATTAGCCAAGACTTGAACCTGGGCTGTCTGGCTCCAGATCCCTTGGTCTTTGCCCACTTCCATTGTTGGTCTTGAGTGTCATGTTCACAAAGTTCTAGGGCAGGATGTTGGATGGAGGATGACACCAACTCTGCTCTGGATCTGGAATGAATAGCAGCAGGATCACAGGGAGGGGAGCAGAAGCCCCTGGGAGCTGAGAGTCTGAAGGCACTGAGAGGCCTTGGAGTCACACGGCAATGACCAGAAGTAGCCTAGTCCAGCTTTCGGGTTATACCTGAAGAGGCAAACTCTTCTCTTACTGCTCCATTTTGTTGTGTATGTGTGATATTAATGCATTTTGGCTTAGCATTTTCATGGTGTTAGCATTTTTGGCTTCCGAATTTACTTGCTTACCCATCTGTAGGTTCATGGATCCTAGAGACACTAGTCAATAATTCTTGTAGACCCCACATCTGCTGACAGTGGAGCAGAGGCAGTTCACAAAATCACACATCTGAACACGTATTACCTGGGGCACTGGTACATGAATCATGATTTTCACCTTGCTGATTCTTAAGTATAAACTAGAAACTCACAGTAAGTCATATGCTTGTTTTGTCATTAAAATAATTCCATCTGTAAACACTGTGCCTTGTGCTTTTAACCAACACTAAAGCATTGTAGGGCTTCAAATGAATCAGAATAAATAAAATTTTTAACTCTCTTCCTACCACCCCAAATACTCAAACAAGCTACTTTATCAGGTCAAGGAGCCTGAAGCATGGTTCCGAGTGAGTTACAAGTCATAGATGTAAGAAAGAAGTCTAACACCCCATCAATAGGGATATGAAACCCAAAAAACCTATTGCCATTAAGCCAATTCCAACTCATAGTGACTCTATAGGACAGAGTGAAACTGTCACATTGGGTTTCTAAGGCTATAAATCTTTATGGAAGCAGACTGCCTTATCTTTCTCCCATGGAGCAGCTGGTAAGTTTGAACCAAAGACATTTTGGTTAGCAGCCCAGTGCTTTAACCACAGCACCACAGAGCTCCTTGAACAGAAGATAGGCCATTCTAAAAGTGGTGTTTCCCAGAATCTTAAAAATGAGGTAGGCCTGTTTTTCTAAAATTTTATTATTTATTTATTTTTAAAACATTTATAAGCACTCTTCTAAATACTTTATAAATATTAATTCAATACTCATAATAATCTTTATGAGATGGGTACTACTTTTATCCCCTTTTACAGGTGAGAAAATAAGAGTAACAGATACAGTAAGTAATTTACCCTTGATTACCCAGCTAATAAACAGCAGGACTGGAAATAGGCAGTTTGACTCTAAAACCTATGCTATTGCTTATTATGCTATATAATGAGATTATTAATGTTGCAACTTTCTTTATACTTAGTTGGTAAATAACTTTGTTAGTTTATGGTACTATGGAAACTAAAGTAGTAGATTCAATACTTGAATGTGTCAATTATTGAAGCTCTGCATATATAACATATAAAATAAAGATGATATTTTTAGTTTTAAAGTTGGTAAATATTAGCTAATTTTTTTATTGACATGTTCCTTTTAGGAACATGTGTTGTTACAAACTACAAATATGAAAACAAGCTAAGCATTATTTAAAACATCCTAAAATTACAACACAAAAGACTAGGTACAAATGCCAACATTCCACTAAAGATTTGTAGGAAACAATTTAAAAAGGACTAGAAATAAATTATTTTGCTTGTTGAACATCTCGATGCTTCTCTTCCATGCTACTCTTTACAGGAATATCTGTCCTTTAGGTCAGGCCTTATTATGGGTTGGAAAAGTCTCCAGTAGCTAGCCATAAGCCCAGAAATCAAAATTCCCCTAATTTGTAAAACTATCCCTAATCTGTAGCCACAGTGCTTCCAGGCCCTGGAACAGCCCCATTGTGCCTCAGCCACCCTAGCACAGACACCAGAGTGTTGCCATGGAGGCAGAGACCCAACTGCGTGGGCTTGTTTCAATAACCAGCAGCTGCTCACTTCAGAAAAAGAAAAAAAAAATACAGGATGGCAGCCCTAGTTCTGAATAAGTGTTTTTCTCTGGGCTTTGACCTGACCTGAATATTGTTTTCTTATTGAATTTCCTTTTATTTATTTATTTTTAGATATCAACTTTCCTTGAACTTTCCCTCTCACTTCTGTTACATTTGGCAGGAGTAACAAACTTCTCTTTCCTTCTGTGGAAAATGTGTTTTTTCTTTAACAGTACCTGAGGATTTCCCTGTGCCTTCCTTATCTTTTCCCCCACTGTTCTGCACACACACACACACACACACAGAGACTCATTATATAAAGACCAGCAAATTTACTCCACAGAAATGTGAAGGCACTGGGAAGCAAAGAAAAAGAAAAAACTCTTCATGACTCACACAGCACTGGACACATTTCATTTGCCATGTAAAACTTTGGAGCTAAATTAGAAAATATGACCCTATCTTCCCATTATTCTGACCATAATCATAGAATCTATGGTTAAGCCTATCACATTCTCAAGTCACAGTTGATTAGTAGCTAGCTTTCTGCCCCCACTCTTCTTTGTTTACATGTTGGCAAAATATGAGGAATCTAAAAATATAAAAGGTGCTAATGTAACTTCTGATCCTCTGTCAACAAGGGGTTGCAGAAAAACTGTTCTTGAGATGTGGCAGAAGCTATACTATAGTGGGGATGAATTTTGTCCCCTTCAGCTTTTAAGGAGTTCTGAATAATTTGGAAATGAGACTTGTACTGCTCATGCACTCTTTTTTTTTTTTTAACTTGAAATAATTTGTTTACAAGTTGTTGCTAAAGACTGTCAGAGAAAAATGTTTGTGGACATGGTATCAAAAAGGCTGACAGAATCCAGAACTTGCTTGGTATTCAAAGGACAACCCATCCAACATTATCCTGCACAGTGTATAATTACTTGCATATCGGGAGCCAAAAAGGATAATGCAATTCTGTGAGTGTGTTTATACTGAGGAGTTTGAGAAGTAAAACAATTCAGCAGCATTCTTTATCCTCAGCATCTGGGAATAAGTATTTGCTTGTTATGGGTTATGGCATGAAGTTGATAAAATAGACTGAAAAAAAAAAAAAACACACTCAGAAATCCTGCATTTAGGCCATTTGCCTAAAAGCTTTCTGTTTTAGGTTTTAACGTTGTGGCTAATTTTAGTAAATCTTTATTTTCAATCCTAAAATGCTGTGACAAAGAAGAACATTCTGCTTAGAGTTTCTTGACCACTTTCTTTTGGGTATTATTCCCCATGTGCTTAGGAAGCTGGCATTCACATACCTCCTTCTCCCTCCTCCCTTGGCCGTGGAAGTCTGCAAGGGCAAAAAGGTCTGGAAAGTGAGGCCTTGGAAATACATCAGGATCTTTACTTATTTTTTCAGTAAATACATACTTGAGCTCTGAAGACTTGCTGTAAAATATAGGCTATGTTTTTGTTCCATCTTACAAATTTTAGGCAGGGCACTGGAGATTGTCATGTGAGGCTACCCATAAGGAAAGTATTGTGACAAGTTGTGATGGTTTATGTTAAGTGCTACAGTTGCCTCCACTGGTACTTTCAGAAGGCAAGTACAATATATATACAGTGTCCCTTCTATGGAATCTAGAAATTCAACATGTTATGAGGGACTTAGAGCTCTGGTAGCGTAGTGGCTAAGACACTTGCCTGCTAACCAG
>NW_006921633.1:14573657-14595104 GCF_000298275.1 Orycteropus afer afer
CTATGAGTCGGGGCCGACTCAACGGCAAATAACAACAACAACAATGTAACTTCTGATCCTCTGTCAACAAGGGGTTGCAGAAAAACTGTTCTTGAGATTATTATAACCTGGTAATATAAATGTATATACCTGTATATATGGAGAAAGAGAGAGAGAATCCTGGATGACACAAACAGTTAAGACCTTGACTACTAGCTGCAAGATTGGTGCTTTGAAACCACCCAAAGACACCTCAGAAGACAGACCTAATGATCTGCTTCCAAAAAGTCCCAGCCTTGAAAGACTATAGAGCAGTTCTACTCGGTACACATGGGGTTACGGTGAGTCAGAATCTACTCAACAGCAAACAACAATAACACATACATGTAAGTACAAGGACTTTCTTGTCATCTTTACCACTGAATTTCATCATCTAGAAAAATTCCTGATGCATATCACTTAATAAATATTTGCATAATGAGTGAAAAAAGGGTAAGTGGATGAATGAGTCAGATACGTTTTTTTTCTGAAGCTGAATATATTTATTTTCAGAACAAAACTTTCTGACATTATAACCTTCCTATCTTGTTACCTTTATAATGTATTTCTTATGTAAAAATGATGATACAAGAGCTATTCATCTTTTAAAATATACATTAAGCAACCTAATGTCAGTTCCCAAAATTCTTGCACTGGTGCATAAAATTCAAAATCTGGAAATTCCTGCCCCAACGTGTGTTCTTTCTTGTTATATCTTTGTCTTTCAGAATGTTATCCTTTTCTTCTTAAAATTTACCAAGGAAAGGGTAATAAAAAGTTAGTGTAGATGAAACCAAAGTAATTAACACAATTCACATTCAGAATCACCAACATTTTTTGTGTATCTATTTTGGGCCAGCCCCTGTGCTATGCACATTTACATGCTATCCTACAAAGTCCTGAGAAGAATGTATCACTATTTTCATTTTACAGATGAGAAGATGAACAAGCTAGATTGGGTGATCTACATTCTTCCACAGACAAGGAAGTTATCAATGGCTGAGGAAATCCTAGACAGGTTAATGGAAGACATGGGACTGAGTTAAACCTTGTAAGACATGTGTGGTTTCACTGGGGGAAAGAATGGCATTCAGGTAAGATCAAAGATGAGAAAGAGTAATGAGTACCATATAGTTTGGAACAGAATCCAGATTGACCTGAACAGAGGCAAGTAGCAAATAAGACGGCTGTGGATGCACTGACGATTGGACAAAGGTTGCCATTTTGCAGGCACTTGATATGGTCTGAAGCTTGTTAATTTCTTTTTTTTGTTGTTGTTTGTTTAGATAGACTATATTTATTTGAACATTTTATTATGGTTTAGGTGAAAGTTTACAAAACAAATTAATTTCCCATTCAACGACTTCTATATAGATTGTTTTGTGGCATTGGTCACAATTCCCTCAATGTGTCAGCACTTTCCCCATTTCCATCCTGGGTTTCCCATTTCTATTTGTGGAGCTTTACTGTCCCTCCTGCCTTCTGAATTTTGCTTTTGGCCAAATGCTACTCTGTTGTTCTTATATAGTTGAATGGTCTGAGGAACACATACTCATGGATGTTATTGTTCATTTTATAGGCCTGACTATTGTTTGGCTGAAAGATTATCTACAGAAATGGGTTCAGTTCCTGGTCTGAAGGATATTTAAGGACCATAGTTTTTGGGGTTCTACCAGTCTCTATCAGATTGAAATTTTTTATGAATTTGAATTTTGTTCTATAGTTTTTCTCTTAGTCTGTCTGGGACCTTTTCTTGTGATCCCAGTCAGAGTGGTCAGTAGTGGTAGCCAGACACCATCTGGTTCTTCTAGCCTCAAGCTTGTGCAGGCTGTGGTTCATGTGGTCCATTAGTCCTTTGGACTAATTTTTTCCTTGAGTCTTTGGTTTTCTTCACTCTTCTTTGCAATGGAAAAGAAGAGACCAATAGTTGTATCTTAGATGTCTGCTCACAAGGTTTTAAGACCCCAGTCACTACTCACCAAAGTGTCTTTATGGATTATTTCATGTCAGTTGACCTAGATGTCCCCCTAAGATGATGGTCACTAGACTTCAAACCCAGTAACTCAGTTCTACAAGGTGCTTGGTCATGCCTAAGAAGTATATCTGACTGTGCTGCCTCTGTATTCTATTGTATACATGGATATATTTATCAAACAAATGTATGTGTAGAAATATCCACTGCCAAAGCTATACATAGACATGGTTGTATTTCCTTCTGCCATCACACATCTGTTCAGTTTACATCTCTACCTATGTATCTACTCATAAATTATTGTTTGTTATTATTATTGTGGCAGAATTGTATATGTAATTGTATTTACCATTATTGCCTTTTACTTTTGCATATCTCTCAGTGTCTTTCTGGTATTCTTTGCCTTGAGCCAAGATCCATCTGACAACAGCTATGATATCCCTTGTTCCACATCCTCTTCTGAAGCCGGTTTGAACCTCTGGAAGTTCTCTGTCAATATACTGCTGCAAATCTCTTGGCATAACTGAGTGAGTGCCTCCAATGGGGCATCTGTTTGTTGAAATATCTCAATCGGTATGCCATCAATACCAGAAAGATGTTTACTTGTGTTTTATTGACTATGCAAAGGCATTTGATTGTGTAGATCATAACAAATTATGGATAACATGAGAAGAATGGGAATTCCTGAGCACTTGATTGTACTCATGAGGAATCTGTACCTTGACCAGGAGGCTGTCGTTCGAACAGAACAAGGGGACACTACATGGTTTAAAATCAAGAAGGGAGTGCATCAGGGTTGTATTCTTTCTCCACACTTATTCAATCTATATGCTGAGCAAATAATCCGAGAAGCTGGACTATATGAAGAAAAACGTGGTATCAGGATTGGAGGAAGAATCATTAACAACCTGAGATATGCAGACGATACAACTTTGCTTGCTGAAAGGGAGGATGACTTAAGGCACCTACTGATGAAGTTTGAAGAATACAGTCTGCAGTATGGATTACGTCTCAATATAAAGAAAACAAAAATCCTCACAACTGGACCAAGGAGCATCACAATAAATGGAGAGAAGATTGAGGTTATCAAAGAATTCATGTTGCTTGGTTCTACAATCGATGCCAATGGAAGCAGCAGTCAGGACATTAGATGACGTGTAGCATTGGGAAAGTCAACTGCGAAGGAACTGTTTCAAGTGTTGAGGAGCAAGGATATCTCCTTGAGGACTAAGGTGCGCCTCACACAAGCCATGATATTTCCAATCGCCTCGTATGCATGTGAGAGCTGGACAATGAATAAGGAAGACCGAAGAAGAGTTGATACTTTTGAGTTGTGGTGCTGGCGAAGAATGCTGAAAGTACCGTGGACTGCTAAAAGAACTAACAGCTCTGTCCTGGAGGAAGTGCAGCCAGAATGCTCCTTGGAAGCAAGAATGGCCAGACTTTGTCTCACCTATTTTGGTCATGTTGTAAGAAGGGACCATTCCCTGGAGAAGGATGTCATGCTTGGTATGGTGGAGGGTCGGCAAAAGAGGGGGAGGCCTTCGACCAGATGGATTGATACGCTGGCTACAATGATGGGCTCAAGTATAGCAGGGATTGTGGGGCTGGCACGGGATTGGGCAGTGTTTCGTTCTGCTGTGCATGGGGTCGCTATGAGTCGGAAATGACTTGACGGCACTTAACAACAACATTAACCAGATTATCAAAATGGTACCTAATTATGATCCCCATTCAATGTAATGTCCCTTCAGCTTTTGAACAAATTTTGACTAAGGCATGAAGCTAATAATTCCTGCCATTGGCCTACCTTTTGGTAAGCTTGGCAGGAAAGCAGTATCCTGTAGACCTGCATGACAATTCTGATAATCCAGAATGTGGGAGGCATTGTTAGTTAAGTTTATGATCTCACAGGAGAGAAAGACCCACAAGTAGGTGCAATGTAATGTGGTCAATAATGTGCAGATAATGATGTGGGAGCATAGAGGAAAGATGCTAAATCTAACAGGAAGAATCTAGTCTTGAAGAATAAGGAGTTAACCAAAAAAAGAGGGTGAAAAGTGTATAAAGACACATTAGGTAAATGGAAAAGCATGAACAAAGACATAGAAGTATGAAACATCATTCAGGAATTTACAAACATGTCTGTATTGCTAGGTATAAAATGTGAAAGAGAGATGGGAGATGAGGCTGGCTAAAGAGGGTCATGCTGCCATGTCATATTAACCACCATGGCAGTTGTGGGGAGTCAGTGAAGCAGAGTAAACTGGGACAGCACAGGATTTCCCCAATTCAGGTTAAACTCTGAGACCAAAGCATAAGGGGATCCAGTAAGCAGCCTAGCTACTCTAGGGTCCCATCAAAGGAAACTCTACCTGATGGTAGACTGAAGACTTTGAACTACTTCCTGACCTCTGAAAACAGCTTATTTGAAACGCCCATTGATACCTGGGTGAAAACAGCTACATTAGTGCAATACAGTCAGTGAGGTTGGGGAGAGCAGCCTGCCCCTAGAAAAACTGGAATAGGGACAGGTTGTGGACAACCACAAAGACAAGACACAGTGATAACACACTGATGTTTAGATCTGACATTCTGTTACTTATTATAAAAGATGAACACATCTACAAGTCATCCCCAGGATACTTAAGTTCACGCTATTGCTTAATGTATTTAAAATAGGTAACACATATGAAAACACATTGTATATACGGTTATACATTGAATTAATCCTGGGTATTGAGGCTGTTTAAAAGTTGTTGCTGTTTTTAGTTGACCTCCAATTAATTCAGATAGAAAACTGTAGAGTAGAACTGCTCCATAGGATTTTCAAGGCTGTGACCTTTCAGAAGTAGTTGACCAAGTCTGTCTTCTAAGGCACCTCTGATTGGGCTGGAACCAGCAACCTTTGGACTGGCAGTTGAGTGCTTAATGCTTGTGCTACCTGGGGACTCCTTTTAAAAGTTAGTCATGCACATAGGCTTTATGGCTCACAGTTATGTGAGGTTTATACACTTTATACACTATACACACGTTATTTGGTCCTCACAACAACCATAAAAGGCTAGTACTTATTATTTGCAAGTTATTGCTGGAGAAACCCAAACTCACAGAGGATCTAGTCCAGGTCAGGCAGCTAACAAGTAAGTAAGTGGCAAAGCAAGTGTTCAAGTCCATGTCTGTATTGATTCCAAATACTATATGTTCCCCCACAGTCTGAAAACACTGCTGTGTGCTTGTTTCAGTCAAGCTCTGGCCTCCACTGTTAGCCTAAGAGCAGCCTCTAGGGGGATCTTGAGAAAGGCTTCCTTCTACAAGAAAGCTCCCTCCCACACAACAAGCCAACAACAAACAACCTCCAAGCACTGGGCGTTATCTGGCAGCCCTTACATTCTTGCTAAGCGCCCCAAGCAAGACACATTCCTCACTGGGTGGAGAGAAGAATTCTTAACATTCTTCAGCCCCTGTTCTCCCAGAAATTCGTAATCTCGTAATCTGGAGTGGGACAGAGGTAAAGAAACAAATAATCAAAATTCTTTCATTTATAATGAAATTAATTCTAATGTGGGATTAATTTGAATTAAATCCTGATCTCCAAGTCATGACAAGGAGCAAAATGGAATTCAGGACTATTGAGACATGTACTTCTCCTAATGCCATGCGCAAGGATATGCAATCAGGAACTCACAACGCTTTTTCTATAGTTGCTAGGGCCTGGGAGGTCCTTGCACTTGACTATAAAGTTGATTAGTCTGTATTATTTGTCATCCTTTCATATCATAACAAATTTAATGCCAATTATAATTTGTAAATAAAGCAGTTTAGATGTTTGTATGACCATTATCTCTTTGGAACAGTATCACATATTATTTATTTATATATTTATTTTATTTTTAATTGCGATTTGGGTGAAAGTTTACAGAGCAAATTCACTTTCCAAACAGCAGTTCACAGACACTTTGTCTCATGACGTTGACTACAATTTACCACAATGCAACAGCTCCCCTCCAACTTCCTCCTGATAGTTACCTCTTCCGTGTCCATCCTTCCATGCACTCCTGCCCCCTGAGCTATCTCCCTGTGCATAAACAACCCTTCTTTCTCCCATGATTGTTTTCTCCAAGGAGTGTATCTACCTCAGGTAAATGTTCAACTCATGTGCCTGTCTTTTGTTTGGCTGGAAGCCACAGGTGTGGGTTCATTCTTCATTCCAGACCTGAAGGGCAGCTAGCGGCCATAGTCTCAGTGGTTCTACCAGGTTCTATCAGACCAGCAAACCTGCCCCCTCCCTTTTTTTTTCCAAATGATTTTGAGTTTTGTTCCATATTGTTCTCCCTCTCTATCCAGGCTCTCCTACATAGATCCCCTTCCAAGTGATTGACAGTGGTAGCCAGCCACCATCTAGTTCTTCTGGTCTCATAGTTGTATAGGTTGCAGATCACATGGTGTCTCAATTGCTAGGACTAATTGTTTCCATGAATTTTTGGTTTTCTTCATTCTTCTTTGCTCTGGATGAGGAGAGACCCATCATTGCATCTAAATGGCTGCTTGAAAGCTTTTAAGATCCCAGTTGCTACTCACCAAGGTGGGAGCTCTGGTAGCATAGTGCCTAAGGCACTTGACTGCTAACCAGAAGGCTGGTGGTTCAAACCCACCAGCCACTCCTCAGAAGGAAGGTTGGGCAATCTACTTCCATAGTAATACCACCTTGGAAACCCAAGGAGGGGTCACTATGAGTCAGGTCCGACTCGACGGCACATAACAACAATAACTCATCAAAGTAGGAGGTAGAATAATGTTTTGTGTAGTATGTGATGCCAATTGAGCTTGATGTCCCCTGCCACTATGGTCCTGAGCCCACAGGTTCAACTACTTGCCCCCTCTGGGCAGCTGGCTGTGACCTAGAAGTGACTACAAACTTGGCCCTTGTCAGCTCTACTATAAACCTAGGAATTCAGATCATACAAATACACTTATAGGACCACTGTCTACCAACTCTGTACATGGTCTTGGGTACACTCCCTGCTTCATAGACATATCTACTAGTTCAGCCTGTCCACTCACCTATCCACCCAAACACCCCTGTTTGCCTTCACTGACAATGCAGTATGGTATGAATATCACATATTATTTTTATAAATTAATACTTTGCCCTTAAATTATACCATTTGATCTTCACAAGAAATCTATAAGATTAAAAAAAAAAAAAAAAAAAAAAACCACTGCCATCAAGTCGGATCCGACTCATAGTGACCCTTTCTTGGGTTTCTGAGGCAGTATCACTACAGAAGTAGATTGCCCAACCTTCTTTCTGAGGAGTGGTTGGTGAGTTTGAACCATCAGCCTTTGATCTTCACAAGAAATCTATGAGATAAGTATTATTATTTCCACTTAATGGAGAAGAATCTGAGCTGAGAAGTGAGGTAACTTGCCAGATGGCAAGGCAAAGGTGGCCTGAGACTTCCCTCTACCATGTCTCACTCAAGGCCTCCCATTATGGCATCACAAATGGGTGGCAACTGGGAGTCTGATGAGTTAGAGGATCCTCCTACCCAGTCAAGGGAGAGACTGGGTGTTTGGAGGTCCAGACCAGCTGAGTAGGGCACAAGGTCAAGATGCCCCTTCATCAGCTAAGTATCAAGCAGGAAATGTGATCCAGCATCTCGAGAAGCTTAATCAAAAAGCCAAGCCAATCATCTAACTCAGAGATTTTCAAGGTATGGACCGGAGCCAATGATAGGCCATGAACATCCCCCTGATGTTTCACAAACTGATCCTAAAATATAAGTAGTTTTTTCTTTAGATCTTACTAGAAAATAGACCTTGAGTTCTTCCATTTTCATTTTGTATATGTACATGTGTAGCCAAGAGCTATTTACTAACACACTGCAAAATACTTAGGGTTAGTAGTATTTGGTATTAACAAGCAAAAATTTAGCACATAAATAGTTTACTGAGGGCTTAATTGAGTATTCACCTGGCTACTAGGCAATGTTTGGCAAAATTTGCAAAGCTCCCACTGTAAATACATGGGTGGATTGTTGAAATAGCCTAGATTTTCTGGAAGATTCCTTTGTTTTCAGTATCAGTACTGTCTTGAGTTGGTTGCAAGTTTTTAGTAGCTACTATTTCCACTATTTAGTTATACATAGGCTTCATTTACCTTCATAGTGTTGTGCCCAGATTATGAATCCCCAAAAACCACCAAGGAGCCGATTCCACTGCAAAAGCATAGGGGTTGTTTATTCAAGCTTAAGCTTGGACCCTCAACCATCACTGGCACAATGGTTCAGGACTGGGAGCCCTGAACTCAGGGGTAACAGGATTTTTATAGGGGTTACAGCAGAAATGAGGAAGTTTCAATCAGAAAATTACAGGATTGGTTGACATTTTTCAAGTTGCGAGTTGTCCCTACTTGATTGGCACTGTCCTGTGGGCTGAGGCCACAAAATGCCGTTTCTAGCTATTTTAGGTATTGGAATTTCAAGTATTTTCCTGCAATCTACTGATTGGTTGTTGCTAGGGGTTATCTATGGGGTGAGGGTAATCACGACTTCAGGTTCCTTTCTATTGTTCACTGATTGGTTGTTGCTAGGAGGTATCTATGGGGTGAGGGTAATCAGGACTTCTTGTGATTTTTCCGGTAACTAGAGCGTGGAGTAAATGCTAAGGCACATTATTGTAAAATGGCTATATACAGAATATTTTATGTAAAAACATGTTCTCACATTCCTCCCTTTCTCTTGGTACTAAACTCAATCATGAGTTTGCTGAGTGTTATTATATATTTGGTTATAATGTATCGTACTAACACCTGAATCGTCTTGGTGGAGTAGTTGATATCGTTGCCGGAGGACCATGAGTTGTACAGAGTTTACTCTATCTTTTATAAAGTTGACTAATCTGTTTAGAATACAAGGTCAGCAAAATTAGTCCCATAATGACTGGTCCTGCGAGAGCAGATAACAGAGATGTTAGCCAAGGAGAATTAAACCAATTTTCATACCATCCCTGGTTTTGGGCACGCTCTCTTTTTCTTTTTTCTAGTCCTTCTCTTACTTTAGCCATGCAGTTTTTTATGACTCCTGAGTGGTCTATATAATACCAACATTCCTCTCCTAGAGCAGCACAAACTCCCCCTTGTTGTTGGAAAAGATATCCATACCGCTTTTTAATTGTAAGGTTAGTTCAGCTAAGGAGGTTAGGGATTCTTGGAGTTTGGTAATGGATTCTTCTAGTCTTTCTATATTCTGATCAATTGCTGCTCTAAGTGAGTTATATTGTTGATGCTGGGTTACAATATATGCAATTCCTGTTCCAGCTCCTGCTAGTCCTAATCCTAATAAAGCAGTTAAAGTTACAGCAGAAACTGATTCCCGTTTGACTCGGTGGGGAACAGTTTCTCATTTATCTAGAAAATCGTCATATTGGTGGTATCATACATGAGGTACTAAGTAGACTAATACACAAAAGTCCTTGGTTTGTTTAAGAACTTGCCCATGGAGGCAAGGGGATAATCCCAAGGAACAAGCCCACCATCCGTTGGGGGGTGGTATGTAATACACAGTTTGATTTATGGTTGTTTCAGTGTGGTTGCAGAGGTGTTTGTGAGTTTGTGGAATCTGTCCTACGCAGGTCCCTGTCCCTGTGACAGAAAGTAAGATGAGTTGTCCAGGTTTCCTATGATTCCATCTACAGGTTTTGTGAGTTTCTGACTGGTTGAATTTTCCTATAAATGCAATACCTTCATAATAGGGGGGTTTGATATCATAGCACAGCCAGCAGGATTCTGTTAAATTAGATTGGGTTAGATTCAATAGTTGGAAAGTCTGGACCATAATTTTCCAAAGGGGGTCTTCCTGTAAATTTTGGACTGATGTGTTGCCCCTTGAAGGGGTGACATGGGGAGACGAATTTTGGACTGATGTGTTGCCCCTTGAAGGGGTGATGTGGGGAGACAAACTTTGGACTGATGTGTTGCCCCGATTATTGAAGGGTAGAGAGGGTACTGATTGTGGGGCTAATACTGGGTTGGGCCCGATTGCAATGGGAGGTGTCCAAGATTCAATTTTTAATCTAACATTGAAAATGACTCCACTGTCGTACCCTCTTTGGTACAATTGAAGCCCCCAGGATCGGCCTGTCACCCAGGTTTTATACCGTTTTCCCTGTTCTGTGAATCGAACTCTAATGGGATTACAGGTGAAATTCATACACGGACCACTTCCTGTATACATGCCTCCCGTGAGTCCGACTTGTCCATATTTAAATCGGCAATAATTGATGATTAATCCGTCACCAGAATGATTCCTGTCTACTGTGATGAGATCCCAAGTTGAGGAAGGTTTCCAGTAAGTGGTTCCCGTCGTTTCACATCCCCATGCTTTACAATAAAAGTCTGGTACCCCCCAAAACTGGTTTTCTAAGGCTCTGTCTCTTCCTCCCCCTGGGCAAACATAAAATGGTAACTTACGGAGTTCATGGCGGAGTCCGGGGTGTCCACAACCCATTCCCCAGCCATTGATTCCCCCAGATGCACATGACCACTGGCATGTGGGTTTGCCTGAACATTCAGGAGTGCCGTTTTTGCTGGGTTCCCAATCTAAGATGTCCCAGGATCTGGCCGCTAATTGGCATAAGTCAAAGTGTAGATCAGGCCACCAGGTCATAGGGGGTGCAGTATGTGAGATGGAGTTGACAATATCCCCCGTGGCTGATGTGATTATCCAAGTTAACTGTTGGGGGGTGTGAGGGTTAGAAGAGGAATTTACATAATTACCAGCTATTATCAGTAATACTAGTGAGGTCCACATCATTGAATTTTCAGCTTGAGTGGGTTATTGGGGTCCTTGGAGACATGCCATTTCTGGTCAGGGACAGGATTGGCTTTGCGGGCGTGCGTATGATGAATCCTGGAGGCTATTCCATCGACCTTGAGGGTGGTGGGTGTGGTCAGGATTACAATGTAAGGTCCTTTCCAGCAAGGTTGTAGAGTCTCTTGCCGATGTCTCCATACATACACCCAATCACCTGGTTGGTACTGGTGAGGTTCGGGAGGGGGACTAGATTGGCAGAGGGACCTTAAGCTCGGCCAGATGTCTTGCTGGGTTTGTTGCAGGGCTTGAAGAGAATAAATGAGTTCATGATTATCAATATCAAGTAACAAATCGGACTGGAACCTGGGAGTGATAGGTGGAGGTCTACCAAAGACAATTTCAAAAGGTGTTAATCCTAATTTATAAGGAGAGTTATGGACCCGAAATAGGGCAAAGGGGAGGAGAGTCACCCAGTCTCCGTCAGTCTCTATGGTTAATTTGGTTAAGGTCTCTTTTAGAGTTCTGTTCATTCTTTCTACCTGGCCTGAACTTTGGGGTCTGTAAGCACAATGTAATTTCCAATTAGCCCCAAGAATAGTTGCTAAACCCTGTATTATCTTAGATACAAATGCTGGTCCATTATCTGATCCTATCATAGTAGGAAAACCATATCTGGGTAGGATGTCTTCTAGTAGTTTCTTGGCTACAACGTGGGCCATTTCTCGCTTGGTGGGGAAGGCTTCCACCCACCCTGAAAAGGTATCTATAAAGACTAACAAATATTTATATCCATATTTCCCTGGTTTTACCTCTGTGTAGTCCACTTCCCGGCAAGTTTCTGGTGTGCTGCCTCTTGATCTGGAGCCTAGATTCGAAGGGTTTTTAGTAACATTGGTTAATTGGCAGGCTTTACAATCAGAAACAATTATTTCAATTTTAGATTGAGCATTTTTAATTATCACATTGGCCCGTTTTAGTAAATCCTGCATCTTTTTGGTTCCTAAATGAGTGGTCTGATGTATTTTGAATAAAATTTCTTCTCCCAGTTTTTTGGGAAAGATAGCCTTGTGATCTGCTGATTTCAACCAGTTGCATACGTACTGAGTTCTGGGTAGTTGTTTAATCCATTTCAAATCTTCTTCAGTGTAATTGGGGTTCGTAGGTAAGGTGGGGCTCCTGGGATCAGGCAGATTGGAGGTTAGTACTAGGTTAGTAGATAGTGCAATCTCTCGAGCAGTTTGATCTGCCAAATTATTGCCTCGGGCGACAGGGGAGGTGGTTTTCTGGTGCCCCAAACAATGAATGATGGCAAGTTTCTTTGGGAGCCATAGGGCAGCTAGTAGATCGAGGATCTCATTTTTATTTTTAATTGTCTTTCCTTCTGCAATTAACAGGCCCCTTTCTCGATAGATCGCTCCATGAATATGTGCCGTGACAAAAGCATAATGACTGTCTGTATAAATATTTAATTTTTTATCTTTTCCCAAAGTTAGGGCTTTGGTCAATGCTGTTAATTCAGCTCATTGAGCTGACGTTCCGGCCGGTAACGGCCCAGCCCAAATTATTGCAGTTTCCGTCACTACTGCTGCCCCCGCATACCTTAGTCCATCACGCACAAAGCTGCTCCCATCCATATACCAGGTGACCTCGGCATCTGGTAAGGTTGTGTCTTGTAGGTCAGCTTGGGTCCCGTGCACTCGAGCCAGTATGTCAGTACAATCATGAAGTGGATCTTCCAGATCCGGATCCGGTAGCAAAGTGGCAGGGTTCAGTGTTGTAGGTGACTGAAAGATAGTCTTAGTTGGGTTCAGTAACAGTCCTTGATAGTGGGTGAGTCGTGCGTTGCTAAGCCATCAATCGGAAGGTTGTTTAAGAGTTCCTTCTATGGCGTGCGGGGTGGTGGTATATAATGTTTGTCCCAGTGTAAGTTTACCCGCATCTTTAATTAGTAAAGCTGTTGCAGCTATTATGTGTAAGCATGGGGGCCACCCTGCCACCACTGGGTCTAGTTTCTTTGATAGATAGGCTACTGGTCTTTTCCAGGGGCCTAGGTGTTGGATTACAACTCCTTTCGCTACCCCCTTATTTTCATCAATGTATAGGTGGAAGGGTTTTGTTACATTAGGTAATCCAACGGCCGGAGCAGACAAAAAGGCAGTCTTAAGTGAATTAAAGGACTTTTCCATAGTTTCTGCGCACTGAAATTTCTGCCCCTCCCTGGTTGCTTCATAAAGTTGTTGTTGTTATGTGCCGTTGAGTCAGCCAGCCCTGACTCATAGCGACCCCTCCTTGGGTTTCTGAGGCAGTATACTATGGAAGTAGGATTGCCCAACCTTTCTTCCGAGGAGTGGCTGGTGGGTTTGAACTGCCAGTCTTCTGGTTAGCAGTCAAGTGCCTTAGCCACTATGCTACCAGAGGCTTCGCTAATTTTGCAAAACCTGGTATCCAGAGTCTACAATAGCCGGCCGATCCTAGGAACTCCTGCACCCCATGTGGGGTGCTAGGTCTAGGGATTTTTAGCACAGTCTCCTTGCGGGCCCTAGTCAGCCATCTTTGTCCTTCTTTTAACATATACCCCAAATAGCTCACCTCGGGTTGGCAAAGTTGAGCCTTTTTGGCTGAGGCTCTGTAGCCCATGTCTCCTAATGTTCGGAGTAAGTCTCTGGTCCCTTGGAGACAGGTCTTGTAGTCTGCTGCAGCAACTAGGAGATCATCTACATATTATAACAGTGTGAGACCGGGGTGGTCGGATCGGAACTTACCCAGGTCTTCATGCAGCACCTCATTGAAAATTGTAGGCAAATTTTTGAACCGCTGAGGTAATCTTGTCCAGGTTAATTGGCCATTAATGCTTTCTGAGGGGTCTGCCCACTCAAAGACAAACAGGTCCTGACTTTTTGGGGCCAACGGTAAGCTAAAAAAGGCATCTTTAAGGTCCAAGACTGAGTACCACTGGTGATCTGGGGTCAGAGAACTAAGGAGGGTGTATGGGTTAGGAACAGTAGGGTGAATGTCTATGACCCATTTATTGACCTCTCGGAGGTCTTGTACCAGTCTATAATCGTTGGAATGAGGTTTTCGAACAGGAAGTAGAGGGGTATTCCAAGCGGACTGACAGGGTCGGAGTATTCCTAATTTTAACAGGTGCCGGATGTGGGGGGTTATGCCTTCCCGGGCTTCTCGTGACATAGGGTACTGGCGGACTCTGATCGGGTCTGCTCCAGGTTTAACTTCCACATAAACCGGTGGCCTGTGTTTTGCTAACCCTACACCTCCAGTCTCAGCCCATGCCTTAGGAAAGGCTGATAACCACTATTTTATATTCCCAGACGGGGGAGGAGGGGGTTGCTGGTGGAGTCTATATTCATCTTCTAGGTTTACAGTTAACACTTGAATAGGTTGGCCCCTACTGTCCATAATGGTCGCCCCTCCTTTTTGGAAGTGGATTTGTGCTCCTATTTTGGTTAGTATATCTCTCGCAAGAAGTGGATAAGGGCATTCTGGAATTACCATGAATGAGTGGGATACCCGACCCACACTGAGATCCACTGTCCTTCGGGTAGTCCATGAATATTGATTTGTTCCTGTGGCTCCCTGAACCCAGGAGGTTTTATTAGACAGTTTCCCTTGGGGTTTAAGTAAGACTGAATGTTGTGCCCCAGTGTCCACCAGGAAATCAATTGGAGTCCCCTCCACTTTAAGGGTTACCCTGGGTTCGGGGAGGGGAACCGAACCCCGTTGCCCCTAATCACTGAGTTCCCCCAGTTCTAGTACTTTAGTCTGTAGTTTATGAGTCTTTTTATTTGGGCACTCTTTTGCCCAATGTCCATTCTCCTTACAATAGGCACATTGATTCTTACCCAGTTTAGGGCGTTCTCCCGTAAGGGAATCCCCCTTACCTCGGTATTTTGCAATTTTCTGAAGTTGTTCTCTTTCTCGGATGCTCCTGATTGTTGAGGCGAGTAGAATTTTTGCAAGATTCCGAGTGTTCTGGTCACTGGCTGCTGCTAGTGCTTTGGCCTGTCGGTCTTCTGGACTTTCCCTGTGATTATAAACTCTCTCTGCAACTAGCATTAAATCCTGAATACTTTTTTCATTTAATCTGTCAATTTTTTGTAATTTTCTTCTGATGTCTGAGGCTGCTTGATTTACAAAAGCCATGATTAGTGCAGCTTTAGTTTCAGATGCTTCCGGATCCATGGGGGTATACTGACGAGATGCCCCCATTAATCTTTCTAAGAAAGCGACAGGACTTTCATCCCTCCCTTGTTGTACGTCACCTACTTTAGCCAAATTGGTGGGCTTCCTAGCGGCTGCCCTGAGACCTCCCATTAGAGTCTGACGGAACACCTGGAGTCTCTCCTTACCTTCAATCATGTTGTAGTCCCAATTAGGATGGATTAAAGGGAAGGTGGCATTAATCACATCTATATTAGCAGTGGGTTGCCCGTTATGCCCCAAGACAGATTTCCAGGCTTCCATCTGGATCCTTTCATGTTCCTCGGTGGTGAACAAAATCTGGAGGAGTTGTTGACAATCGTCCCAGGTAGGCTGATGAGTAAACAAAATAGTCTCTAGGAGGTCAGTTAAATCTCTGGGATTATCTGAAAATTTAGCATTCTGAGTTTTCCAATTATACAGGTCACTAGTCCTCGGAAGGAAGGTTGGGCAATCCTACTTCCATAGTGATACTGCCTCGGAAACCCAAGGAGGGGTCGCTATGAGTCAGGGATGACTCGACGGCACATAACAACAACAGTAGCAAAAGGCCAGTAGTGAAGTTGCTGGTTGCCGGTTGCGTCAGCAGGCCCTGTGGCCCGCAACGGCAAGACAGTGGAATCTGCTGGTCCACTAGAGGGGGCCGTGCGCTGCATTCTTTCACGGGTTCTGCTGGCCGCCGGACCGGCTACTACTGCCATTGCCACGCCGTCATCTGGCACTTGGGGCAGCGCACCCTCTGCAGCTGCAATACCTGCTGAAGGGGTTTGATGGGGAGGGGGAAGGAGTTCTTCCTCTGTCCCACCCTGAAGGACTGGGTAGGTCGGTGCCGAAGGTTTAATTTCAGGTTCCTTCTTCCAGGCAGTATGAGTTTGTACTGCTAGGACAGTTTTAGGTGCCTGCTTAGGAAGAGAAAGAGGTAACAACGGCTTTAACCAAGGCGGTGGATTCTCTACTAAATCCTGCCATATGATAATATACGATCCCTGGTCCGGGTGCCCCCAGCTGGACTGGAACACAACTTCTTTCACCTTTAAAATAATTTGAAGATTGAACGTTCCTTCGGCTGGCCATCCCATGTTGAATATAGGCCATTCTGAGCTACACAATGTTACAAATTTTCCTTTTTTTATTTCTAAATTTAAGTCCTGTGCCCTCCTTCTAACTTCCTTGAAATTGTCAGTCAGAAGAGAAAGAGGAGTTGTCACAGTTTGTCCCATTTCGTCCATCCACTGATTAAACAAAACTAAGGACACTAACAAAAACCAAATAGACACACAAAAGACAAACAAAATATGCCTCCAGTAGATTGGAAGCAAAACCAAAAGTAGGACGGCCTCACGCCGTGCTGCAGGAGCGACCTGCTTCCACCCTTTACAGGTTCCAGATTGGAGGACAACTTTACTTCCTCCCCAGGTTGAAGGGGTTTTCTAATCCCCTTCCAGAAGAGGCCCTGGAACGTCTTCCAGGTCCCCTGGCTGACGGCCCACCCGTGCATCCACTTAGGCCAAAGTCAGCCGTGCAGAAAATGGGCCCCAGGTATTACACAAATAACTTAAACAAACAACAAACATTTAAACACTTACCAGCCGGCCGCAAACCCCTGGTTCGGGAGTCCTGGGGTATCTGGGGATCCCAGACGAGTCCCCAGATGTTGTGCCCAGATTATGAATCCCCAAAAACCACCAAGGAGCCGATTCCACTGCAAAAGCATAGGGGTTGTTTATTCAAGATTAAGCTCGAACCCCCAACCATCACCGGCGCAGCGGTTCAGGACTGGGAGCCCTGAACTCAGGGGTAACAGGATTTTTATAGGGGTTACAGCAGAAATGAGGAAGTTTCAATCAGAAAATTACAGGATTGGTTGACATTTTTCAAGTTGCGAGTTGTCCCTACTTGATTGGCTCTGTCCTGTGGGCCGAGGCCGCAAACTGCTGTTTCTAGCTATTTTAGGTATTGGAATTTCAAGTATTTTCCTGCTATTTACTGATTGGTTGTTGCTAGGGGTTATCTTATGGGTGAGGGTAATCAGGACTTTAGGTTCCTCTCTATTATTCACTGATTGGTTGTTGCTAGGGGGTATCTATGGGGTGAGGGTAATCAGGACTTCTTGTGATTTTTCTGGTAACTAGAGCATGGAGTAAATGTTAAGGCACATTATTATAAAATGGCTATATACAGGGTATTTTATATAAAAACATGTTCTCACAATAGTGATCTATATTGTTTTGGGTGGATTGTTTGGTTAACCAGGTCTTCATTTACCTTCCATAGTATCACTATGGAAGTAGATTGCCCAACCTTTCTTCCAAGGAGTGGCTGGTGGGTTTGAACTGCCAGCCTTCTGGTTAGCAATCAGATGCCTTAGGCACTATGCTACCAGAACTCACTGGACAGATAGGAATAATTTAGGTTAGTTTCAATAGGACAGAAAGAACTACAGGGCCCAGGAAAAAAAAAAAAAAAAAAGTGAGCATTTGAAGGAAGAAGAGGGGCAAAAACTGGGAGGATTTTTAGTGCTGAAGAAACAATGCTTGCAGTGTTTTTTCAGGTGTCTGTGGCTTCAGGCATGGATGGTGGGAAAGGAGCAGTTAAAATTGATCATGTCCCCAGGGCTGACTCGAAGGCACATAACAACAACAACAACACATGATGTCTTAGCTTTAAGTGATTTAGTAAGTCATGGTCATTGAGGTACTCCAGGAAGTCCTGGGATACTGCTTTTCCTTGGCTAATTGAAGGTGGCCACTTCTTGTCCTCAACAAGAGAAAATGGCTAAATGTTCTTAAGAATATCATTGAAATGCATTGAAATAGTCTTGAAACCTAGAGAAACATTCAATAATGTGCTTAAATTTTTGGTAAAAAAGAGCTTAGGTAGCAAATAGAATCTTTTCTATTTCTTGAAATGCCACCAAGAAAAATCTTCCAATACTGCAAAAAGTCCATCTAGAAGGAAAGTACCTATGTGGAGATGTTTTCCTATCCTGACAATCTTTGGGTTTGAATACAAGCAAGAGGAAATCATCTGGTTATTACTAAGAACTGAAACCTCCTTAAATGAAGCAGGCAAAAATAGAGCAAACCCTTTTTCAAAAAGCACATTTATAAATCTATCCTGGAACATAATTTCATGGATATTTCACTCCAAGCTTTCCATCATGGTCAATCATTCTATATGATAATTGTCTTCAAGTAAACATTACTAAGAGTAAGCTATCATTGAAGACACAGTATAAAATATTATTTAGTTTGGCTCTTAAATGTTATTCATCTTGGTTTTTTGCCTAATGACTACTGAGAGAGATGAACTGATGTTGTGCTGAACTTCACAAACACAAAAACTTGACTGAGTTCCTGTGCTCCTTTAAGAATTTGTACATTTCAAAACTGGTCAATGATAGTATTAATTATTACCTTTAATTTATTTACTCTTGTCGACTGTTCATTTTGTATGAATGAAGCTGAGGGTTGACTCATGCATGTCTCTAACAGACCAGCCATAATCCTATGGGACAGAGTAGTTGGGAAATTTCCACATGGAGATCCTTGAATTGTGTGGAATCCATTGTGTTTGTTTTCTAGTGGTTTATAACTCATACAAGAACAAATCATTTTCTGCTGGAAGATCAGGTAGAAGCCACATTGCTTAAAAAGCAAAAAAAAAAAAAAAAAAAACTGGAAAAACAAACAAAAAAACATGGTTCCCCATCTGTGGTTTGTGGAATTAAATTCCCAAGAGCTATGGCCAAGATTCATAACTTGCTCCCTTAAAGTTATGGGTGGCCAAGACTACAACAGCCATTGCTTTTCTGTTTTCTGAAGACCCCAAAGACATCAAATACAGAAGCCTTTGAAGGGTTAAGCTATAAAGCTGATGAGTACAGATTTTCAGACTCAGATGACGCAATCAGGGGAAAATACAATAAAAGCAGTATGCACTCTCATTTTTTCCCCCAAGATATTGTATGGTGCATTGTTTTGTTTCCTGTTTTGATTTGTAACCAGGGGCCAGCAATGAAAAATATAAATATAACAACCACCACTTTAGAATTTATAAACTGCATCCATACACATTAGCTTATTTGAGTTCCAAAACAATCATTATTATTAGACTCATTTTAGTACAGAGAACATTGAGTCTCAGGCAGGCTAATTCACTCATTCAAGGCAGCTAGTAAGGAGCAGCCTGAACTCCAAGCTTCATCTTCTGTCCCCAAAGCCTATGCATTTTATCAGCATCTTAAGATAAATGGTGTCCCTTTTTGATTTGACCTGCCACAAAAATTCAGACTGCTTTAACTGATCCCCAAACAGTGGGAAATTAACAAACTAATGCATCAATATACACCACCTATCTGTTGCTTGAAGAATCTAGAAGTCTCTTTCTTGGCTGACTCCATTATTTTTACAACCCATGAAAACATGACAAGCTAGACAGTACCATAATTTCAAGGTGATATTAACCTCAAAATCAAGTCAAGAGGTTTTTTTCTAGTCTAGAAACTATTACATCACTACTACATGTACTAGTACATTGTAGACATTTGTCATTCTTTGAGTAACCAGTTTAATTCTCCAGCACCCACATTTTCCTTTTGGATTATTGTTATGTTTCTTTTGTTTTGTGTATTTCCCTTTATGACTAGCTCTCCTAACATTCTGGTACCTTATTCAAAGGTTCCCGTGGGTAGCTAGTGCCCAAAGCAAGAATTTTAGGAAACTTCATGCCTCCTGATTATTGCAAAAACAAATATTTTAAAATTCTTTATGTGTGTATGTGTGTGTGTGAGAGTGTGCATATTTAAATTTCTCATAGCCAATAATGGATTCAAGAAAAAGACTCTTAGTATGTAGTCTGGAAGTTGTATTGCAAAACTTTTTTTAAAAAATAAAAATGGTATTGGCTACTCATATATGCAAGGATTTGGATAATTAAATTATGTAACAGCTTATTTCAGGGTTAAATCCCAAACCATCCTCAACAACATGTGTTGTGTGAACTATCTAGAGGCCTTGATCTAAAATCAAAACTAAGTTAAGTCCAGGGCTATATTTTAGGCTTGCCAGGCCCAAGACAAAGAAGACAAGGCATGGTTTACATAAAACTTTGTCCAGAGCACAGTGAGGACTATTTTAATCCAAACAACAAAACACCCTCTTTTGTTGTCCCCATCCAAATTCAAGTAAAAAAACTTGGAGAAACTTTTGTTCCCAAAATGTTACATCCAAGTGAGGGATTAGTCCCTTCGTAGATTTTTTTTCTTTTTTATCAACCAAGGAAGATGAATCTAAAAGGAAAACATCTTCTAGTTTTTTATCTTCTTCTTTTCAAGAAGTTTATGGAGACATCATCATATGGGAAAAGAAAATTCTGTTTCTAGCTGTAGATTTACCCTAGCAAAAAGACTGAAAAGACTGTTCAGAACAATGCTGTGGTATTTAAGTAGTGTGTCACCTTGGCTGGGCCTGATTTTGAGTGGCTGGGCAGCTGGATATAGTTATTCCCTGTCATAAGACTGGTAATCAACTCCGTGGTAGAATCCACTATGAGCAGCTGAGTAGCTGCCTCAAGAATGTGATCTTCCTGTATATAAGGAGAAGCTTTGGAAATGGTTGTAAGCTTTATGGCACATCTGGATCTTGCATTTGGCCAAGTCTTCGTCTTAGTGTCCTACCATATTGTCTGCCAATCTTGAGACTGCTTCTGGACTTGAACTGGTGGTCTGTCACGTTGCTTGGTAATTATGGGACTGTGCCATTTTACTTGTCAACCTTGTCAACCTCAGTAGCTAGTAGCTGTCTAAGTTAAGAGAAACCTCTATCTTCAGTGAGCTGGGAGCAAGAGGCAGATCTGAAACCCAAAGTCCTTTGAACTTGGACTTCTAGCCTCCTAACCTGTAACAGAATAAGCTCCTATTTGTTAAAGCCAACCATTTGTGGTATTTTCTGTTAGAGCTGCACTAGAGGACAAAAACAAATGCTATGCTCAATTGGATGAAGAGTTCCTCCCTCTCATTTTCAGTGCCCCCTGGCTTCACTCATCCCTATGACACTATTCCACACTCCCTTGTTCCTCAAGTTATTGAATCTAGAGATAAGTGAATTACACTAAGAGCAAAGGAGAAGGGGAGTGAGGGCAAATTCCTGGTTGTACATGGGGAGTCCCAAACATTGCTCACTATTAACTTATGACTTAAAACTAATTTTTCCCTTTCTTCCATTTTTCATATTACCCACCTGCTTGAACAATTTCTCTCAGAAAGATCAGCACAAGGCCAGTCCCCATGAGGCGGAGGTTAAAGATGTCCCAAATGTCCAAACTACTGTACCACTCCATCATTTCAGACATTAACTCCTCCTCCTCCTCCCAGTAATTTCCCCAGTCTTAGGGTTCTGTATTTCACTGTAATGCCTCACAGAA
>NW_006921633.1:14599219-14607072 GCF_000298275.1 Orycteropus afer afer
AGGGGGAGGCCTTCAACGAGATGGATTGATATGGTGGCTGCGATGATGGGCTCAAGTATAGCAGGGATTGTGGGGCTGGCACGGGATCGGGCAGTGTTTCGTTCTGCTGTGCATGGGGTCGCTATGAGTCGGAAATGACTTGACGGCACTTAACAACAACAACAACAACAACATCTACTCTGAGCAGCTGAGTAGCTGCTTTAAGGATGTGTTCTGCTTCCTGGATATAAGGAGAAGCCTTGGGGAACAGGTTCTAGCTTATGGCACGCTTGAACCCTGCATGTAACCGAGTTGTTGTTCAGTAGCCCACCATGCTCTGCCAACCTTGGGACTTTCAATGGACTTGAATTAATGCCATTTGGTTTGGTAACATCAGAACTGTGCCTTTTTACTTGTCGACCTTGAGTTTGTCAGCCTCAGCAATCAGCAGCTGTATGAGTGAAGAAAAGCCTGTATGTATCTTAAGTGGTCTGGGAACAGGAGGCAGAGCTGAACCCCAAGGTTGAGGGGCTTTCACCGACCCCCTAGAGCCTGGCACTTTGAACTCGGACTTAAAACCTCCAAACTGTAAGAGAATAAACTCCTGTTTGTTCAAGCCATCCAATTCGTGGTATATTCTTGTCAGAGTGGTACCAGGTGACCAGGATAATTGCCATCTAGAAAGCAAGTGGAGGTCATACCCACATTCTGAGTGAAATCAAACTCCATGATAATGAGGTCCCTTCAATTCCAAGGTATATTCTTTAATACAACGTGTTATAAACAAACAAACAAAAAAAAAAAACAACTTGTTGCTGTGGAGTCAATTCTTACTCATAGTGATACTACAGACCCGAGTAGAACTGCCCTATAGAGTTTCCAAGTCTGTAATCTTTACAGAAGCAGACTGCCACATCTTTCTCCTGTGGAGTGGTTGGTGGGTTTGAATGGCTAACATTTTGGCTAGCAGCCAATCATTTAACCACCTTGGATGTGTCATTATTTTTGTTAGGTGTCATCAAGTTATTTCCAACTCACAGTGACCCTATGTACAACAGAATGAAACACTGCTTGGTCCTGCACCATTCTTAAAATTGTTGCTGTATTTGAAACCATTGTTGTAGCCACAGTGTCAATCTCATCTCTTTAAGACTCTTCCTCTTTTCCACTGTCTTTCTACTTTACTATGCATGATATCTTTCTCCAGGGACTGATCGATCCTGATAACATATCCAAAGTAGGTGAAATGTATCATGTTGTTGTTGTTAGGTGCCCTAGAGTCATCTCTGACTCATAATGACGCTATGTACAGCAGAATGAAACACTACCCGGTCCTGTGCCAGCTCCACGATCCTTGCTATACCTGAGCCTGTCGTTGTAACACTGTGTCAATCCGTCTTGATGAGGGCCTTCCCCTCTTTCATTGACCCTTCACTTTACCAAGCATGATATTCTTCTCCAGGGAATGGTCCCTTCTGACATCATGACCAAAGTATGTGAGACGAAGTCTGGCCAGCCTCGTTTCCAAGGAGCATTCCAGCTGTACTTCCTCCAGGACATTAGTTAGTTAGTTAGTTCTTTAAGCAGTCCACGGTACTTTCAGCATTCTTTGCCAGCACCTCAACTCAAAAGCATCAACTCTTCTTTAGTCTTCCTTATTCATTGTCCAGCTATCATATGCATATGAGGCAATTGAAAATACCATGGCATGGGCTAGGCACACCTTAGTCTTCAAGGAGACATCTTTGCTCTTCAGCAATTGAAAGAGGTCTTTTGCAGCAGATTTGTCCAATGCAATGTGTCATATGATGTCTTAACTACTCCTTCCCTTGGTGTTTATTGTAGAACCAAGCAATAAGAAGTCTTTGACAACTTCGATCTTTTCTCCATTTATCATGATTCTGCTTATTGGTCCAATTGTGAGGATTTTTGTATTCTTTACATTGAGGTATAATCCATACTAAAGGCTGTGGTCTTTAATTTTCATCAGTAAGTGCTTCAAGTCATCCTCACTTTCAGCAAGCAAAGTTGTGTCATCACCATAGCAGGTTTCTAATGATCCTTCCTCCAATCCTGTTGCCATGTTCTTCTTCATACAGTCCAGCTTCTTGAGTTATTTGCTCAGCATACAGATTGAATAAGTATGGCAAAAGAACACAACTCTGACACACACCCTTCTTGATTTTAAAACATGCAGTATTCCCTTGTTCTGTTCAAATGACAGCCTCCTTCTCTATGTACAGGTTCCTCATGAGTACAATTAAGTGTTCTAGAATTCCCATTCTTCTCAATGTTATCCATAGTTTGTTATGATCTACACAATTGAATGCTTTTGTATAGTCAATGAAGCACAAGTTAATATCTTTCTGTTATTCTTGGTTTGAAAGAAAGCCAAGATCCATCTGACATCTGCAATGCTATCCCTTATTCCACATCCTCTTCTGAATCCAGCTTGCATTTCTGGAAGGTCTTGGTCAATATACTGCTGCAACCATTTTTGAATTATCTTCAGTAATATTTTACTTGCATGAGATATTGATGATACCGTTCAATAATTTCCACATTCTGTGGGATCACCTTTCTTCAGAATGGGTACAAGTATGGATCTCTTCCAGTCAGTTGGACAGGTAGCTGTCTTCCAAATCTCCTGGCATAGCTAAGTGATTGCCTCCAGTACAGCATCTGTTTGTTGAAACATCTCAATGGCTATTCTGTCAATTCCTAGAGCCTTGTTTTTTGCCACTTCCTTCAGTGCAGCTTCGACTTCTTCCTTCAATACCATTGGTTCTTGATCATATGCTACCTCCTGAAATGGGTAAACATTGATCAACTCTTTGTGGTACAGTGACTCTGTGTATTCCTTCCATCTTCTTTTGATGTTTTCTGCACCATTCAATATTTTGCCCATAGAATCTTTAAATATTGCAACTTGAGGCTTAATTTTTCCTTCAGTTCTTTTAGATTGAGAAATGGATCTATGTATCATAGAAAGTGCTAAATAAGGGCTCTGCATGTTCTTCACTCTCAGCAGCGGTGGAATACTAGCTAGGTGATAATTGTTGTCATTTTCCTTTTCTCCCTTGCTTAGAAATTACTAAGAAGCAGTAATTTGGAGCAATAGGCTTACTTCCAATTTGCTTGGGGTATTTTGTTGTTGTTGTTGTTCCTTATAACCATTTGTGCACAGTTGTTTTCATATCAGCTGCAAAACTAAAGTGAGATACTAGCTTGCACCAAGAAAATAACTATATTCAGCCTAGAATGAAGATGTCATGGATTCTCTTTTGCAGAGAGTATGTGATAAACCAACAAAGTCCAGAAATAAATCAAGAAGACCATGCTGACGTTTAGGAATCTGACAAATAGATGGTCTTAGCATGGTGTCAGCTCTTAACTAGGTCATAGGTCTAGCATGAGTTATGACATTCTCTGACCGTCTAGGCAGCTACACCACTTGACTCTAGGACAAAACGTTGCTGGGTTTTGGGGGACAATTTCTTCATTTACTAACTATACAATCTGCAAGTGGAAGAATAAGATTAACACTAGCAAAGTCACTGCACACTGTACTCAGTGAAATTGAAGTGAAACTCACCCCAACAGATTTATGAGGGAGTTAAACATGTAAATTAATGGACAAGAATGAAAAGAACTATTGTACACTAAGCATTAAATAGAAGACAGGAAGAAAGCCAAAAGATACAATGGACATATATACATGTATATGCAAACACCAGAAAATCCATCTCAAACTGTTTTAATACAAGGTTGGCTGTACCCAAGGATGCAAATGATGTAAAAAAAAAACATTTTTTCCCCCTCTATGTTTTGATATCTCTCATCTTAGCTTCATTCTCAAGAAACCCTATTTTCCTGGTGGTCCCTAGAAGTTCCAGGCTTACATTCTCCCCACTCCATTTCCAATAGGAAGAGATAGTACCTTTTCCTCAGCATTTCCAGCAGAAGGCCCAGAAATGAGTTTTAGTGGCTTGGTTTAGGTTATGTGCACATAACTAATGGTGATGGTCTAGAAATAAGAAGTAAGGCTTGCACTTAAACCACGTAGGCAAAAAATGGGAAGAGTAAGGAAGAAGTAGAAATGAATGCCAGGGAAATAAAAGCAACAGATACTTACTTGCCTAATCAGAGTTCCAAGCAGTGTGATGACATCATGGATGGCTGGGAAACTATTACATGTTTGAAATCCAAGTGACTGGAGTTTCTGAGTTTGTCCTTTTATGAACATAAGTTTCAGATCCAGCATAGATGGGGATATAGAAGTGATCTAATAGGACCAGGAAGTTCTGGGATTTGGATAGTCTTTAATGTAAGGCTAGGTATGAGGTACATTTGATATAAGAAGATCCCATGTTCTCACACTAGCCCTACCAGACACAAGTGCACATGCATTAGAACTTGTTATTATATAGTGTCATCTTCGAAAACAAAGAACAACTCTGTGAGGGTATGTGAGTGTGCATAGATGTTCATTCAGATGCAAGTGCCAGAGGTCTTTGATGTTGTATCATTGATAGAGAAGCCTTTAGAGGAGCTTACTTCCTGATACCCTTCCTAATCCGTCCTAATATCCCAGAGTTTACAAGCGTAATTATAGAGCAACTGCAATAGTCAAGTAATAGTCCTGGAAACTCATCCTTTACATAGCAATGGGTAGGAAAAGGAGGAGATAATAAGTATTAAAACCTAGAGTAGACTCATCTGGGAGGAGTGTTTGTGGAAGGTGATTCTTTGGGAAAGGAAGAAAGGAGTAGAACATTGGTTATGCTTCACTTTGGAGATGAGTAGACAGGCCTGGACAAAGCAAAGCTTTTTAGCAAGATAACAGTGGGAGAAACAAGTAAAACACTGGAGTTCTCTGTGGTCTTAAAATAAGCCATTGAATTTTAGGAGTAATGGATTTGATTTTAAGTATGTGGAAAGAGCACTGGCATATCTGCCCCTCGGGGCAGCCCCTTTTACTCACTCTTGCCAAAATTCAATCATAATATGGTGTGGATATGCTTTAACAAGTATTTATATTTCTTAATGCTAAAAAGGCAGCTCTGGTAGTGAAGTGCCTAAGGCACTTGACTGCTAACCAGAAGGCTGGTGGTTCAACCCCACCAGCCACTTCTCAGAAGGAAGATGGGGCAATCTACTTCCATAGTGATACTGCCTCGGAAACCCAAGGAGTGGTCTCTATGAGTCATGTCCGACTCGATGGCACATAACAACAACAATAACAATGCTAAAAATGTTATTACAGCCCATTAATGGCTTAAAAGGAAAATCGTGTTCCTGTCTTCTAGCCTCCTTCTTCATAAAGTCTATCAAATATAGAAGGAAAGAAAGACTGAAAGACAAAAAGGAAATCTGTAATCCTTCCTAATATCCCAGAATTTATAAGTGGCTGCACATTTTGCTCCTTCAATAGAATTCTAGAGCTAAAAATATGCTTAATACTATGAGGGGGGGAGGAGAAGAGGTAAGCTTCATGTTTCCTTCTCTTTCCCATCACTGAGATCATAATGAAAAGCGAAGAATAAAAGGCCAAATTTTTCCAGCTTGAAAGAATTATACAATCTTTTGAAGGGAAAGATTGGAGGAAAATCAAAACTTTTGTACAAAGGGACTGATTCTTTGACTTTGCAACGGGAGAAGGGAACCCTTTGTTATTTTACTCTCAATAGGACCAGGAGAATACAGTACTCTATCCAATCCCCTCCCCAAAGAATGGGCATTGGAAAGGAATTGGTTAATTCTTAATTTGACTTTTGAGAGCAACTTCTCCTATTGCTCACACAAACTAAGCAATCACCCATCACTGCAAATACCCACTTGCCCAGAGTGAATGAGGGTTTGTGATGAACAAAAGGAAGACAGCTCTACATTTAAACACAGTCAAGTCATTTGTGGGATAGACAGGAATAACATGCATGATTGCATCTACATTTAGTCTACTTTTAAGACAGAAGCGGCTATTCCTGGACAAGTCAGTGTTAATTCTAAACTCCCAACTCCAGGGCCAAGTCTTGCAGGGAGTGGCATTTCCCTTCACCTCTTCCTCTCCCTATGTTTCCATTCCAGCCAAGCATAAATAAATGAACAGTTTCTATCCTGATCACTGAAGCACTAAACATAGGGCATTGCACCCACTAAATGATGAATACATGCCATATGGAGCTAACGGCAAGTTCTGATGTAAATGATCTCCGTATTGCTCTCTGCATTGCAGATAAAAAGTCCCTTGTGTCATCTCTTTGTGCTGAGCTGTGTGTATCTGAAAATAGCTAAAATCACTGAGAAAAGTGGGTATTCCTTGCATTTGTGTGTGTGTGTTTAATGATCTGATGTTACACACAATTTATTTCATGTGAAATCTCATACTTTAAACAAACATTTGAATTCTTTTAGCCAGCTGTATTAATAGAGCAATGCAGCACACATGACTTGGAATCAAAACGCCTTGCTTTGGGTTCCTGCACTGACAATAAAGTTTGTCAAGCACTTACTGTGTGCCTGCAATTGTTCTTGACACTACAAAATTACCATTTACTCCTCACAACAGCTCTAGAAGAGGTACTGTTATCCTCACTTTACCTACAAGAAAACCAATGTGTCAATTGGTAAGTAGAAGAGCTGCATTCAAATCCACATTATTGATCTTTCTCTCTCTCTCTTTTTTTAATTCTTAAGTATGAAAATTGACTTACACATTCTCTAAGATCCCTTCCAGTTCCAGATGATGTCTTTCTGTAATCACCCCCTCCTTACAAAGTGGAAGTAAATCTTTTATTTAAATACTGCCTTTCTTATTGGAACCCAAAAATGATGCTAGGGTTGGGGAGTCTTCCCTGTTTCAAAGACTAGAAATCATAGCATTCAGAAAGTGTGTTGCCTTGAGGACAGCTCCCTGTTGGCCTATGTACAGTCTTCAAGTAGTGCACATGGGATATAGGAAATCCCAGTCATATTAGTAGAGGTCCCGGGGATCTCTGATAATATCTGAGCAGACTATGATGAATGGGTTTCTCTTTTATGTAGAAGTGCAAACTATTTAGAAATTCCCAATAGCCCCTTATTATTTGCTCTTCAACACTTTAAAGAGGTCTTTTGCAGCAGATTTGCCCAGTACAATGTGTCATTTGATATCTTGACTGCTGCTTCCATTGGTGTTGAGATTTAATTTTCTTTATGTTGAGATGTAATCCATATTGCAGATTGAAGTTTTTAATCTTCATCAGTAAGTGCTTCAAGTCATCCTCATTTTCAGCAAACAAAGTTGTGTCGTCTGCATATCTATTAACAACAACAACCTTATTATTTGTCTAGTTTCCTGGATATTCCTACTCAGATTCAATAAAAAAACATTTTTGGCATGGCATATTTTCACTGAATTTCTCCCCTAATTTTCTTCTTTTATGGGTTGATACACCAATCTAAATGTAAGAGGCCAACCATGTTCTGTGAGGTTTGTCAGGATTTCAATAAAAAGAAAAAAGATATTCCTTTAGAGATAAATTCTAAAGGGCTCCAGAGACTATACACATGGACTATGGAAAGATCAAGGAGACAAGATTTAGTGTGTCCTTACAAAATGTGGGATTGAGGAGATTCAAAGAACCATAAGGAGAACAAGTCAGTCCCAAAGTAGTTACTGTTGAAGTTTTTAAATGAAAGAGCTAATAGATAGCATCTTTATTAGAGTGAATAAGTACACAAAAGAAACTCAGGTAGCATAGTGCCTAAGGCACTTGACTGCTAAACAGAAGGCTGGCAGTTCAAACCCACCAGCCACTCCTCAGAAGGAAGGTTGAGCAATCTACTTCCATAGTGATACTGCCTTGGAAACCCAAGGAGGGGTCGCTATGAGT
>NW_006921633.1:14607172-14608830 GCF_000298275.1 Orycteropus afer afer
CGACGGCAAATAACAACAATAACATAGGGAATGACTACTACCAGCTGCCCAGCCAAGTTGATACCTGACTTTAACTACCACACCACCCCAAATAGGCATGGATAATGGGATTTACAAAACATCACAGAATGGAGGACAATGGCTAGAAGGGCCACATCAAGCAATTCACTGCACCACCTGATTCCCAAGAAAATTGATTGGAAGAGACAAAGAAGGAAGGCAAACACATAAAAAGTATTGCTTCCAACATTGCTAGTGTGTTTGCTGATTTCCAAATTGGTTTTCTTAAAACAAAAGGGAGTAGAGTAAAGCCTTGAGGTGTAATGAGAAAGCACTGTACTCCAGTCATTCAAAGACTGGAGTTCTTCCAGGGCTAGGTCACTGGGTAGTAGCTGGCTGTGGCAGGTCCTAAACCTGCATATTTTCTGAGATCTATTCGTGCAGTAGTGCCATCTTGGGTAATGTGAGGCTATTTAGGGACAAAGAACAGTGGATACAATGAAAACAAATGAGTAGTCTGAAAGTCAAGAGACATGGGGCTTGAGTCCTGCCTCTACCACTAACAAGTTATAGCCTTGAGAAGGTGCTGAGCTCCATCTACAATGTGAGGAAAATAGTGCATTTCCCTGCTTTCTTCTCAGCATGGTTATGAATACCAAGTAAGATAATGTTCATGAACATAGTTTAGAAAGTATAAAAACATTTAACACATGCAAGACAGTGTCAGCAAAATGAGGCATTCATCTAAGTAACCACTAAAGTGTCTTCTGCTAGCATAGTTCTACACTATTGACAGGCTTGATGACCTAAAATCTGATAAATTTATATGCAGAAAATCTAGTTTTGCTGGAAACTTTGACCAGCCATTTATAGCCAATCCTGTTATGTGTGTGTGTGGGGGGGGGGGGGCAGGGGCTAAAACTATTATGAGCATAAAATAATGAGAAAGGGGGTTCTATTTCTTCAGTTTTGTACCTGGATGGAAATACCTAGCTTTTGCATCAAAAATAATGGGACAGGTAATCTATCATATCTTCAGGAGGAATTAGAAGGCTGGAAATTATGGTAATATCTCAGAGAACCTTGGCCAGGATAAGAAATAGGAAAAATACTTGGACATATTTATCCCAGAGAAAAATACAATGGGAAGAGCACAAATGCTGTCATAAAATGTTGAAAAGACCATTACAAAAGAAGTAATTAGATTAATATGTCTAGAAGACAAATTACTGGTCACAAAATGAAGTTGTTGGGTTAAATCATTTCTAAATTTCTGTAAATAAAATTCTGATACTTCAAAGTTACAGAGAGAGATCGTGGCTCAGAAGAAGGGACTACTTTCCATAAGTTAGAGGTCTTCTATGAAGGGCAGAGATGACCAATCCCTGGAGATACCTTGACAATTAAAAGTAGGTTGGATTGCTGTGGTAGTTAAGTTTGTGTGTCAACTTGGTTGGGCCTGGTTGAGTGGCTGGGCAGCTATAGATGCAGTATTCCCCATGATGAGACTGGTAATCAATTCCATGGTGGTATCTACTCTGACAGAAATAATGCTGGAACTTGTATGGTAGAATTTTGCAAGACCAACGACTTGTTCATTGCAAACACCTTTTTTCAACAACACAAACGGAGGCTGTACACGTGGACTTCACCAGATG
>NW_006921633.1:14610170-14619583 GCF_000298275.1 Orycteropus afer afer
ACCCACCAGCCACTCCTCAGAAGGAAGGTTGAGCAATCTACTTCCATAGTGATACTGCCTTGGAAACCCAAGGAGGGGTCGCTATGAGTCGGGTCTGACTCGACAGCACATAACAACAACAACAGCAACACAAGTACACAAAATATTATGTGTGTGTTTTGGTTACCTAGTGCCACTCTGACTGGAATATACCACAAGTGGGATGGCTTGAACAAACAGGGGTTTATTCTCTTATAATTTGGAGGCTTTAAGTCCAAGTTCAAAGTGCCCAGCTCTAGGGACTGGGTGAAAACCCCTCAAACTTGAGTTTTAGCTCTGCCTCCTGCTCCCAGTCCACTGAACCTAGAGGCTTTTCTTCACTCAGACAGCTGCTGGCTACTGAGGTTGACAAGTAAAAAGGCACAGTCCCACGCAGCAAGCCATTGAAAGTCCCAAGGTCGGGACAGCATGACAGGCTACTGAACAAAGACTTGGCTACGTGCAGGGCTCAAGCGTGCCATAAGCTAGAGCCTGTTCCCCAAGGCTTCTCTTTATTTACAGGAAGCAGACCACATCCTTAAAACAGCTATTCAGCTGCTCACAGTAGATTCCACCATGGAGTTGATTACCAGTCTCATCATGGGGAATACTGCATCCAACTGCCCAGCCACTCAACCAGGTCCAGCCAAGTTGACACACAAACTTAATTATCACAGTGTATCTTCTTCTGAAAGAAGAGAGATTTTCACAGGAAAAAAGAGTCCAGAAAAGATTACTTTCTCAATGGAATTTGACTTTCACAAAAGCAGTGAAATAATATACCTAGTAATGCATTGATCAAAAAAAAAAAAAAAGAATTCTCTGTTTTTTAGCTGAGAGCAAACTACTGAAGAAAGTAATTTATTATTGGACACATTATTGTTGTTGTTGTTGTTAGGTGCTATCAAGTGGGCTCCAACTTGTAGCAACCCTATGTACAATAGAACAAAATACTGCCCAGTCCTGTGCTGGCCTTACAATCCTTGATATGCCTGAACCCATCCTTGCAGCCACTGTGTCAATTCATCTCACTGAAGGCCTTCCCCTTCTTCACTGACCCTCCACTTTACCAAGCATGATATCCTTCTCCAGGGATGCATAGATTGGATATTCTAGAGTCATGGGTGATTAACAGTATCTCATCCCTTATACTTTGTTAATCTAATTAACAAAATTATATATTGTATGCTCCCCTCAGAAGGGGACAGAAAGGAAGGAGATCACCATTTATTGAGTACCTTTTGCATATCACATACATCATTTTATTCTCCTCATTACTTAACTTTTCCTCCTAACCCAAAACCAAACACCCTAATATCAAGTCAATTGTGACTCATAGTGAGCCTATAGTATAGAGTAGAAGAACTGCCCCATATGGTTTCCTACACTGTAAATCTTTATGGAAAAAGACTGCCACATTGTTTCCACATGGGGCGGCTGGTGGGTTCAAACCACCAACCTTTTGATTAGCAGCCAAGCACTTTAACCACAGTGCCATCTGTGTTCCTCCTTTCCTCTACCAAACCTTAATCATAGAGAAACAATAAGAAGTCAAATACTTTTGAAAGGGACAAATCAAAATAGGACCAGTTTTTCATCTTCTCAACAACCTGAAAATAATACCTCATCCCCCTTTTGGTAGGAGATTGAGACAGAAGCAAAATGACTATTTTGGCTTCGATTCATGGAAGGTTCTGATATGAGTACTGAAAAACCCAATTCAACAGAACCCTAAGTTAGGTTGTGTGATTACCGTTATTCACTCAAGGATCCCAGAATCACATGTGTATGTCTGAATGACCTAATGCCTGTTATTTTTTAGCAGTCTTAAGCCAACAAAAATATTTTTAAATTTCAAAAGTTTGTAGTCTTTTGTTTTTTTAGTCAAAAAAGATTCTTAAATGCAATAAAAAATCAAGACAGCCCGATTGATTGAAACATAAAATCTCAAAACCTCTTGAGTGGGCTATAACAAAACCAAACCAAACTCACTGCCATAGAGTAGGATCTGACTCATAGCGACATCTCCTTGGGTTTCTGAGGTGGTATCTCTATGGAAGTAGATTGCCCAATCTTCCTTCCAAGGAATGCCTGGTGGGTTTGAACCTCCAGCCTTATGGTTAGCAGTCAAATGCCTTAGGCACTATGCCACCAGGGCTGTATGGAAATAAGAAACAACAGTTAACCTCAGCAGAGAAAAAAAAACAAGTGTGATATAAGCAAGAACAAAAGGGGCTTAGTTCTGAATTTCTTTTTAGTATATTTTCCTGAGATAAAATCTCTACTAGTATTGAAATAATTTTTAAAATTCCAAGTGTCTACTTTCACTAACAAGGGCCCAAGGCCTCAGGCCATATTTTGATTACATTAACATCTAATGCCGACTAACTTTTTCCCAATGAAATGGCTTTATTTCATATTTATTTGTTCTTATATTTAAAGTGAGGTTTGTCTTCAATGCATAAATGGTACAGTATATACACAAAACATTTATAGAAATTAATTAAAAAGACAGTAGATTTTATAACTTCAGGAAATGGAAAATGGAGTTATCAGGAATCCCTAGTCTTTAGTATTTCTTTGTATGTCACATTTAGATATACAGATGTTATAGTCGCTTCTGACTCATACTGACCCCTCCTTTGGTTTCCAAGACAGTATCTCCATGGAAGTAGATTGCCCAATCTTCCTTCTGAGGAGTGGCTGGTGGGTTTGAAATGTCAGCTTTCTGGTTAGCAGTCAAATGCCTTAGGCACTACACCAACAGTGCTCCCCCTATAGATGCATAGGGGTCTCTAAATGGTGGAAATGGTAAAAATGCTGTGTTCCTAACTGAAAGTTCAGAGTTTTATGTCCACTCAGAGGCACCTCAGAAGAAAAGTCTGGCAATTCACTTCCCAAATATCAGCCACTGAATACCCTATGGAGCACATGAGATCACCATAAGTCGGAATCACCTCGATGGGAGCTGGTTTTAGATGCATGTTGTTGTTGTGTTTGCCATCGAGTCAGATCCAACTCACAGCAACCCCTCCTTGGCTTTCCAAGGCAGTATCATTATGGAAGTAGATTGCCTAACCTTCCTTCCAAGAAATGGCTGGCGGGTTTGAACCACCAGACTTCTGGTTAGTAGTCAAGTGCCTTAGGGATTATGCCACCAAAGCTCCCTTTAGATGCATAGATACTGCTTTAAAAGTATAACAGAATTGTGAATTTGCTCTCTCATCACACTGGTCTTGTCTACAATAGCTGAAATTGCCAGGACACCTGCCCCGGAGTAGGTGGCTATAACACCTTTCAATAATCTAGAGAATTATGGAAGCAGTTAGTTTAGAACAATCACCTGCAGCATAACACTTAATGAACTGAGCCTCTTAGATCCATCCTTTGCAGTAGCCGAAAAAGGTCCAGCAGAGAATGATGGAGTCCATGTTTTTTAAAATAGCAGCAGGATCCAGGTAAGGGGCGGGAGGCAAGGCTAGGCCCCAAGGCCCCTAGAGCCAGGAAAGGGAGGAAGCAGAGTGGCCAAGGACCACAGGAGTGGAAGGATCCCGGTATGGGGTAGGAGGCAAGGCAGGCTCCAGCCCCTTAGAGCCAGGAATGGGAGGGAGCAGCCAGGGACCACAGAGTGGCAGGTTCCAGGTAGTATTAGGTAAGGGAGGGCCCAGAGCTTTCCAATAGCTAAGGGAGACAAACTTGTCTGTCACTTTGTCATCCTGTGGGGCTTGTACAATGCTGTGAGGCTTGACGCTGTGCCACTGGTGTTTCAGACGCCAGCAGAGTTGCACATGGTACACAGGTTTCAAGACAGCTTAGAGACTAACACATACAAGGAAGAAGGAAGAGGCCATCCACTTCTCAAAAATTGGCCAGACAAAACCTTATGAATAGCAGAGAAACACTATCATAAAGATTGATATCCTAGGCACTAGTGAGCTGAACTGGACCGGTTTTGGGCATTTTGAATCAGACAACCATATGATCTACTATGCTGGGAATGATAAATTGAAGAGGAATGGCGTGGCATTCATCATCACAAAGGATGTTTCAAGATCTGTCCTGAAGTACAGTGCTGTCAGTGATAGGATAATATCCATACGTCTACAAGGAAGACCCATTAATACTACTATTATTCAAATTTACGCATCAACCACCAAAGCCAAAGATGGGGAAAATGAAGATTTTTTCAACTTCTACAGTCTGAAAATGACTGAACATACAATCAAGATGTGTTGCTTATCACTGGTGATTGGAATGCAAAAGTTGGAAACAAAGAAGAATCACCGGTAGTTGGAAAATTTGGTCTTGGTGACAGAAATAATGCTGGAGATTGCATGATAGAATTTTGCAAGATCAACGACTTATTCATCGCTAACACCTTTTTTCAATAACACAAATGGCGGCTATACACACGGCCTTCACCAGATGGAGTACACAGGAATCAGGTTGACTACATCTGTGGCAAGAGGAGATGGAAAAACTCAGTATCTTCAGCCAAAGCAAGGTCAGGAGCTGATTGTGGAACAGATCATCAACTGCTCATTTGCAAGTTTGAGTTGAAGTTGAAGATAATTAAAACAAGTCTACAAGAGCCAAAATATGACCTGGAATATATCCCTCCTGAATTTAGAAATAAACTAAAGAATAGTTTTGATGCATTGAATACCAATAACCGAAAACCAGAATAATTGTGGGATGACATCAAGAACATCATCCGTGAAGAAAGCAAGATGTCATTGAAAAGACAAGAAAGAAAAGACCAAAATGGACGTCAGAAGAGACTCTGAAACTTGCCCTTCAGCAAAGAGTAGCTAAACCAAATGGAAGAAATGATAAGATAAAAGAGCTGAACAGAAGATTTCAAAGAGCAGCTTGAGCAGACAAAGCCAATTACTATAAGGAAATGTGCAAAGACCTGGAGTTAGAAAACCAAAAGGGAAGAACATGCTCAGCATTTCTCAAGCTGAAAGAACTGAGGAAAAAATTTAAACCTCGAGTTGCAATATTGAAAGATTCTATGGGCAAAATATTGAATGATGCAGGAAGTATCAGAAAAAAGATGGAAGGAATACACAGTGTAACTGTACCAAAAGAACTGGTCGATCTTCATCCATTTCAGGAGGTGGCATATGTTCAAGAACCAATGGTATTGAAAGAAGAAGTTGAAGCTGCACTGAAGGAAATGGTGAAGAACAAGACTCCAGGAATTGATAGAATACCCACTGAGATGTTTCAACACATGGATGCCCTGCTGGAGGCACTCACTTGGTTATGCCAAGAGATTTGGAAGACAGCTACCTGGCCAACTGACTGGAAGAGATCCATATTTGTACCCATTCCAAAGAAAAGTGATCCCATAGAATGTGGAAATTATTGAACAATATCATTAATATCACATGTGAGTAAAATCTTACTAAAGACAATTTAAAAATGCTTGTAGCAGTGTATTGACAAAGAACTTCCAGAAATGCAAGCTGGATTCAGAAGAGGACGTGGAATGAGGGATATCATGGCTGATGTCAGATGGATCTTGGTTTTCTTTCAAACAAAGAAGACCAGAAAGATTTTTACTTGTGTTTTATTCACTATGGAAAAGCATTTGATGGTGTGGATCATAACAAATTGTGGATAACACTGAGAAGAATGGGAATTCCAGAACACTTAATTATACTCATGAGGAACCTGTACATACACCAGGAGGCTGTCATTTGAACAGAAAAAGGGAACACTGCATGGTTTAAAATCAAGAAGGGAGTACATCAGGGCTGTATCCTTTCACTATATTTATTCAATCTATATGCTGAACAAATAATCCAAGAAGCTGGACTATATGAAGAGGAACATGGCATCAGAATTGGAGGAAGAATCATTAATAACCTGTGATACACTGATGACACAACTTTGCTTGCTGAAAGTGAGGATGACTTGAAGTACTTACTGATGAAGATTGTAGAATACAGTCTGCAGTGTGGATTATGTTTCAATATAAAAAAAAACAAAAATCCTCACAACTGGACCTATAAGCAGCATTACGATAAATGGAGAAAGACTGAAATTGTCAAAGACTTCACATTTCTCGGTTCTACAAGCAACACCAATGGAAGCAGCAGTCAGGACATCAGACGACATATAGCACTGGGCAAATCACCTGAAAAGGACCTCTTTCTTCAAGTGCTGAAGAGCAAAGATGTCTCCTTGAGGACTAAGCTGCGCGTGACACAAGCCATGGTATGCATTTGAGAGCTGAACAATGAATAAGGAAGACCGAAGAATTGATGCTTTTGAGCTGTGGTGTTGGCGAAGAATGCTGAAAGTACCATGGACTGCTAAAAGAACTAACAGGTGTGTCCTGGAGGAAGTGTCACCAGAATGTTCCTTGGAGGTGAGAATGGCCAGACTTTGTCTCATCTACTTTGGTCATGTTGTCAGAAGGGACCATTCCCTGAAGAAGGATATCATGCTTGGTAAAGTGGAGGCTTAGTGAAGAAGAGGAAGGCCCTCAACGAGCTGGATTGACACAGGGACTGCAACTATGGGCTCAAGTATAGCAAGGATTGTGAGGCTGGCACTGGACCAGGCAGTGTTTCGTTCTGTTGCATGTAGGTTCGCTATGAGTCAGAGCCCACTTGACAGCACCTAACAACAACAGCCAGAAAGCTGGTGGTTCAAACCCACCAGCCACTCCTCAGAAGGAAGGTCGGGCAATCTACTTCCATAGTGTTACTGCCTCAGAAACCCAAGGAGGGGTTGCTATGAGTCGAGTCTGACTCGACAGCAC
The DNA here is from genome assembly GCF_000298275.1 of Orycteropus afer afer. Classification (NCBI taxonomy): domain Eukaryota; kingdom Metazoa; phylum Chordata; class Mammalia; order Tubulidentata; family Orycteropodidae; genus Orycteropus; species Orycteropus afer. The sequence continues at coordinate 14,616,967 of NW_006921633.1, forward strand.
ACAACAACAACAACAACAACAACAAATATTGAATTGTAATAATTCTTTATTCTAGAAACAGTTCCTTATTAGATATAAAATTTGCAAACAAGTTCTTATTAGATATAATATTTTCTCTTTCATCTATGGATTATCTTTTCACTTTCTTGATTATGTCTTTGAAGCACAAAAGTTTCTAATTTTGATGAAGTCCAATTTATATAGTTTTATTTTGTTGTCATATTTAAGAAAACCTTGCCAAACCCAAGGTCACTAAGATTTACTCCTATATTTTCTCCAGAAAATGTTACAACTTTAACTCTTATTTTTAAGTTCATAATTCCTTTTGAGTTAAATTTTGTACATGGTTGTTTCCATACTCTTAATCTTCAGAGAACATTCAAGAAATCACTGAAAAGTTTCCCAAGCCTGTGAAGAGAGTTCAAACAACTTCACCATTTGTAGTGGCAAAGATTAAACTCCCTGGGGTGGATTGCCATTGAAATTGTAAACAAAATGCTTTAGAAGCGGCAATTTGTTCTATCAGTGGTTTGTTTTTGATTTTTTTTTTAAATAATTGATGATGGATAATTTACAAAATGATCAAAACTGATATTCATGTTCCTAACAGCAAGATGTGCTTTCAAGTTCACTGTGGGAATTATGACCATAAACTTTCAACTTGGTTAATCAAAAATTTAAATAAAAAATTTAAACATCATGAAAAATAGGGCCAATTGAGGAGAAAAAGCATTCTCCTTAAGACAGCAAAAACTAGATTATCACATGGAAACAACTGTGGAGCAACTCTCAATGCCTCTTTATGATCTTACCCACATGTACCCATTTATTAAAGGCCAAAATTTTTAAAATCACAGAACTAGATCTGGAAGAACATTTAAGAGTTTATCTCTTCTAGATCCCACCTCCAGGCAGTAAAGTATCATTTTCCCATTTCTGCTTCATCTCTTGGCTTCTTGTTGGTCTTCTGTCTTAGGTGGACTTGCTTTGGTCGAGGGCCCTGGCAGTAGAATATTTCTTCTTATAGCTAGCAATCCCAGAGGAATCGTTCCTGCTTGGCTTAACTTGGATATACACCCTTTCTCATTCCTATGTATGCCAGGTATGTGGCATACATTGATTGACCAAGTATAGAACACATGCCCAACTCTAGAGCTACCGCATGAGGTACATGAACTGAACATTGGTGGAAGGGATCTATCCTCAGAGGAAAATCGATAGATGTTCCAGGGTAAAAGAGAAATGGATGCCTGGCAGGTAGTAATGCCCACTACAATCACTTTGTGTCTATGTTTCTTTCTTTCTTTTTTTTTTTTTTTTAATAAGAAACGTGCTTAGAAATAGAGCTAGATCTTTTATAAGTGAGGAAGGAAAAGAGCACTAGAATATGTGATGAGGATGTAGAAAATAAAGTTTCCCAAGCCTTATTCAAAAAATACAAAATAATAATTTTTTAAAAATCCTACAAACAAAAAATTTAGAGATGATTTGCACTTAAAAAAAAAAAAGTTATAATTTGTTGCCTGAATGCAGTTGCTATACTTTGTGTTTTATGAGCTAATCTATGAGTGTTAGCCATGGCTTTTCTTGACATGGATTTAGGGTCAGATGTTAAGTGTAAAATAAACATCTTCATATTATGGAATCCAAGTTTCAAATCTCAGTCAGCTGTGAATTTCATGCTTCTTTGAAACCAACCTATCCACTAAGGTCCAACTTGAATATCATGTTCCATGTGGGGTCTTTCTCCATCATATTCTCTGTATGAGCCATAAGCACTTAACTTGGATTACAATTAACAGCTCTGACTCCCTATGATGTCAGCTCATGAACTCCTTGAAAGCCAGGAGAATATTTTATCCACACTTACAGACCCAGTACTTAGCAAGTACTACACATGACTAAAAAAAAAAAAAAACTACTGCGGTGGAGTCGGATCTGACTCAAAGCGACCCCTCCTTGGGTTCCGAGGCAGTATCACTACAGAAGTAGATTGCCCAACCTTCCTTCTGAGGAGTGGCTGGTGGGTTTGAACATGATAAGATTTTGATAATTTTTTTTTTATGCAACCAAATTTCTGCTCGCACAGTAGCTTGGAAAAGACCAAATAAATAAATAAATAAAATTTGCAGGGGAAAAGGTGAATATCTGTGCCATTTAAGAAACCATATCTTCTTAAAACCACAAGAAATGGCTTTCCCAACCATTGAAAGAAACATTTTAAAATTGTCAGCATAAAAGATAATGACTTAATTCCTGGGAAAAAGGATATCCATATTTTACCTAGTTTATTTTTAAGAAGAGTTTTTGCTACCTGGACTTTGATTTGGCGGGAAGTTTTAAATACAGTTAAAGGGAGCAATTTCTCAGTAGTGCTCACACAAAACAACAAAAATTCTAAGGTTAAGACTTTTTCTGGCACTATGGTAATTAAAAACAGGATTAGGCTCTAAAGTTCATGTCCAGATTTACCCATTGACCAGATATATGAGCTTGGGCAACTTCTTTCTTTCTTTAAAAAAATAGGTATCTCCATCTTGCTCCAGCACTAGTATCAAAGTTCAACAAGACAGAAAATAACAAATGCTGGCGAGGTTGTGGAGAGATTGGGACTCTC
>NW_006921633.1:14620558-14628484 GCF_000298275.1 Orycteropus afer afer
TCTGGTGGCATAGTGCCTAAGGCATTTGACTGCTAACCAGAAGGCTGGCAGTTCAAACCCACCAGCCACTCCTCAGAAGGAAGATCAGGCAATCTACTTCCATAGAGATATTGCTGGGGAAACCCAAGGAGGGGTCACTTTGAGTCTAATTGACTCGACAACAGTAAGGTTGGTTTTTTTTGGTTTAGTCAAAAAAGATAGGTGTATGTTTCTTAAAATTCTATCACATTTTTATTATCCGTTATATTCCTAAAAGTTGCATGTGACCCTGGCTAACATTTAGCAAGTTATAGTTCATCTCTGTCAGACAATGTAATTTCAATTTTGACATTTGTTAATTTTGCATTTTTGTAGTTACAATAATGTTACTTTATATCCTTGGTGGCTCAACTGTTAAGTGCTCGGCTGCTAACCAAAAGATTAGTGGTTCAAACCCACACAGCAGCTTCGTGGGAGAGACCTGGCAATCTGCTCTCATAAACATTATAGCTTAGGAAACTCTATGGGACAGCTCTACTTTGTCACATGAGGTTGTGAATCAAAATTGATGATGACACCTACAACTACAACATATCCCTAGTTTAAAAAAAAAAAGATTCAAAAAGATTTAAAAAAAAGATTCTCAAAGCAGTTCAATGAATCATCAAAATAATGATTAAAATAATGATAAAATTAGTAATGTAAATAAATACAATTCAAATAAAGAAATGAACAAATTATGCACAGGACTCCAGTGCAAACATAGATTATACATCTGTGATGTCTACATGTAACTTTCCACAAACAGTCACAAAAACCAGATGTGAATTGGAAGTACAATAAATTCCAGGAAATAGAATTTAATTGGGTGGGTTATTCATTAACGTTAGTGGCTAGTTCATCATCTCTTACAGAACTTTTCTCAGCTTTTGGACATTGTTAAACAAAGTACAGCCACTTCTTATCAACTGAGATTTTTCTAAGGTAAATGCTAGATAATAGTTACAAGTTGATAACAATCAATTGAGATTTTTGAACTACTATCAGTTGTCAAGTTGACTCAAGGCTATCCTATATGTGTCAGAGTAGTATTTTACTCCAAAAGATTTTTTGTTTTGTTTTGTTTTTTACTCCATAAGGTTTTAAACGCCTTTTCTAGAAGTAGATCACCAGGACTTGCTTCTGAGGTGCCTCTGGGTAGATTTAAATCTCCAACATTTCTGTTAGCAGCCAAGAACGTTGACTGTTTGTACCACCCAGGCACTCAAAAGATTTTCTAAAGCAAACACTATTTAATGAGTTCTAAGTGATAAGGAATATAAACTCCATGAGGGCAGGGATCTTCTCTCTTTTGATAAACTGTATTCCTGGGGACAGATTACCAAATAAGCAAGGTAAGCATGTGCATAGAACCAAACAGGGGCACTAGTTGTCCAAAGCAAAGACCCACAGATGCCAAGCAGATGAGACAAAAGGAAAAGTGAGCACTGCAGTGGAAGGCAACTGGCAGGGCACTAAATAAAATTGATACCATTTTATAAATGTTGTATACAATTACAGTTATATTTCTTTTCATTTGGGAGAAATTGGATATAACCTCACATTTGGTTGTCTCTCATCAACCACATAAGAACATACCAGTGGCACTATAATCACCTGACTAATGCCCTATCTAGGAGCTCTGGTAGCATAGTGCCTAAGGCACTAGACTGCTAACCAGAAGACTGGCGGTTCAAACCCACCAGCCACTCCTCGGAAGGAAGATGGGGCAATCTACTTCTGTAGTGATACTGCCTCAGAAACCCAAGGAGGGGTCGCTGTGAGTCTGTCCGACTCGACAGCACATAACAACAACAACAATGCCATATCTGATGCTGCACAAATCAAACCAAAATACATCTTGAGATCGAACATACCCTTGTGTTTGTATAATACTCTTTATGACTGCTCTCACCTCTGTCGATTATCAGTAGTCGTCCAGTGACTGTAAAGATGCAACATCAAAGGACAGAAAGTGAGCATGCAAATTTTTAAATATTATTTCAAGATGAAAAATACTCGTGGAGATCTGCAAAGGCCCACCAACAAACATTGTCTGACAAACAAGTGAAATGATTTCTGATTGCCTTGAGAGTAGTATTTCTTTTGACCATCTCAAACCTGAAAAACAAAATGACATGTTTCAAATGTATTATTTTTTTTATTTCTTGTTGTTGTTATGTGTCATCGAGTTGTCTCTAACTCATAGTGACCCCTCCTTGGGTTTCCGAGGGAGTGTCTCTATGGAAATGGATTGCCCAATCTGCCTTCTGAGGAGTGGCTGGTGGGTTTGAACCACCAACCTTCTGGTTAGTAGTCAAGTGCCTTAGGCTCTATGCCATCAGAGCTCCCTTTCTTTATTTACTAATTTTCATATATAAATTTTTGAGTTAACCTCCAAATGTGAATTTCATAAAATTTACTTGTTTTATACATTTTATTTATTTTCAATTATTCAAATATATTGCTGTGGTAGAACCAAATTTAAAAAGTGACATAATTTTATATCCAGGTAAATGAAATGGCAACAACTAAGTGGAATACAAAAATGAAAGCTCACAGAAGATAAATAGAAAAGGATTTGTGAGTCCCTAAAGGCAACTCTAAAATTAACTTCCTTTTTAAAATGTAATGAATCAGAAGAGACTTCTTCCATTAAAGGCTAATAGGTGCAAATCATTGTACCAGCACCACTAGTGATGAAATTATTAATATTGTTGTTACAAACTCAAAAACTCACTGTCAAGTCTATTCCGAATCATAGTGACCCCCCATTGGGTTTCCAAACCTGTAAATCCTTAGGGAAGCAGGCTACCCTATCTTTCTTCTGCAGAGAGGCTGTTGGGTTTGAACCACTGACCTTTTTGATTAGCAACCAAATGTCTTAACTACTACACCACCAATGTTGTTGTTGTTGTTATGTGCCCTCAAGTCAGACTGGACTCATAGCTATCCCTCCTTGGGTTTCCGAGGTGTTATCACTGCGCAAGTAGATTGCCCAACCTTCCTTCTGAGGAGTGGCTGGTGGGTTTGAATCGCCAACGTTCTGGTTAGCAGTCAAGTGCCTCAGGCACTACGCTACCAGCACTCCTACCAATGTTGTTAGGTGCTGTCAACTCAGTTCTGAATCGTAATGACTCTATGCAGGACAGAATGTAGCACTGCCTGGTCCTACGCTGTACTCATAATCATTGCTTCTGCTTAAGTCTATGATTGCAACCGCTGTGTCAGTTCATCTCATTGAGAGTCTTCCCCTTTTTCACTGTCTCTCTGCTTTACCAAACATGACATCCTTCTGCAGGGACTGGTCCATTCTGACTACATGACTAAAGTAGGTGAGATGATGTCTGGCCATTCTCACTTCTAAGAAGCACTTCAGGCCTTCTCCAGGAGAGATGTTTGTTCTCCTGGAAGATCATGAGATATTCAATATTCTTTGCCAATGCCACAACTAATTACTAATAGCAATAGCAATATAACAGAATTTGTCCTAAATTCTTCATTCCTTGCTATAGTAAAAAACATTAATAATTGTACAGAAAGTGAAGCTATTTTATAATCTGAAATTGTCACATTTGCAGGCCCCATAGTAACAGTAATACAAATCCTGCATTGTGGAATAGTTTTTCTTCTAGTGATGGAAATTGCATCAAAAGAGGACCAAGTGATTGTCAGCATCACAATGTACCATTTGAAAATTCATGATGAAAATTTCTGGATGGTAAACAAACAAGGTTTTGTAGCCAGAATACTTTCTAGGGTGCAAACCTAATGGTAAAAATTATAAGAGGAAGTGACTATGGTATTTTCCATCAGTCAGCTCTGCACATTCTTTTGTTTGCAAACTATTCAGTCCTAATCATTTAATTCTGAATTTGCTATGGATGGATTTAGCAATTGGTACAACTTCCTTATTTATGATTGATAAACATGAAAGCAGTTCAATTCACAGATATTTTATGTTGTCATCTTTAAACTGTAGACATGGTTTTGGCTTACCTCATGAACTGGAAACACATATTAATGAAGAACATTAGTATTGGAAAGCTGTTTTGCAATGTGCGGTTGTTGTCATTTTAACAATTGCTGAATGTGGACTATTTTTTCAAAGAAGAAATGAAGTGCTTGGATCCCCACAAAATGGAAATTTTGGGTTTACTTGAATTTGTTCCTCAGTTTCATCTGTTTTTACTAGATCACATCTCAAAATATGGTAACATAGGAAAGGGCAACCCATCATATATCTTTAATTAAACATGTGAAGAATTAATAAGTTTAATAAGTGATAAAGTTCAGTCAACTATTTTCAGTGATATAAGTAGTACTTAATATTTCAGTTTATAGATTACATTCTTGATTTTTCTCATAAAGATTAGTGAAGTATTGTTTTAAGATATATATTTCCAACAGATGGAAAACTTGTCAAGTGATTTATCATATTTACTAGCTTAAAACTTCATACTGGTGAAAAATTGCAAATCAAGTACTTCACTATTTATGTGAAGTTTGCAAAACTGATTTTCCCAAGGGCAGAGGCCAGTCCTAAGACAATGCTACCAATATGTCAGGGCATTATAAAGGCATGTAACAAAATTCTAGACCATAATGAACATGCCATTTTCATACATGTGTAGGATGTATCACAGTAGATTGTTATCCAGAAGCAGTTGATTTTTTTCCTATTATTCAGTTACTCTACACTTTTTTTCTCTACCTCTACTCACTGATGAAAACCAAAAACCAAACTCACTGCCATCAAGTCAGATGTGACCCATAGTAACCCCTCCTTGGGTTTCTGAGGCAGTTTCACTATGGAAGTAGATTATCCACTCTTCCTTCTGAGGAGTGGCTGGTGGGTTTGAACCTCCAGCCTTCTGGTAAGTATTCAAATGCCTTAGGCACTACACCACCAGAGTTCCACTCACTGATGGGAAATTAATAAAACATATATATTCAATGATGGAGTATTAAAATGTCTTTCTAATCCATGTTGGAAAGCACATGCTGTATTAGTGAGTGCAGTCCTGGAATTGTACACTCAGATTTTAGATGCCTTAGAAAATATTGCTGAAGTCCAGACATAAAAAGAAGATACCAAAAAAGAAGGTGAAAACATTGACAACAAAATGCAAACACTAGAGTATGTATTTATGTTGGTTATATGGAATAATATATTGCAACATTTTCATCAGATGAGTCAAGTTTTTAAGATTCTGAAGCAAATTTAAAGATGTGCACAGATGTCTACCAGTCATTAATAGAGTATTTATATAATTTAAGAGAAGAATTTTTGAAACTTTGAAAATACAACAAAACAAATACTGCCAGATACTGATTATTACACAGTTCACTTTCACAGAAGCATTAGAAAGAAGCAATTTAATGACAGAAGTGCTTCAGAAGTATCGTCTAGTGTCAAAGATTATTTTGCATAACCACGTACTATACCATCATTGACACACTTGAAGCTTCCATGAAAACAAGGGTGAAAGTGAATGAAATTCTTTCAAATAGATTTTCCTTCTTAAACACTGATTCATTTGATGATGAATGCATGAAGGCATCCAAAAAATTAGTGCAGGTTTATCCTTATGACTTACATATAAACCTTTGCAGAGATGTGTGACAATTTCATTCTTACATAAGAACTAAGTTTACAGAATTAGGAAAGACAAATTTCACTCATGTAGGTATATATGAGTGCAAAAGAGAAGATAAAATACAATGCATATATCCCAATGTGGAAATTGCTTTCCATGTATTCCTAACTTTAATGATGACAAACTGCACAACAGGACATCATTTTTACCCCTAAAGAGACTCAAAAACTCTCCATGTACAATAATCATTCAAGAGAAACTCAATTCTTTGTCCTTATTATGTATAGAAGTAGTTATTGTTCTGTAGGGGCTCTGGTGGAGTGGTGCCGAAGGCATTTGATTGCTAACCAGAAGGCTGGGGGTTCAAACCCACTATCCACTTCTTGGAAGGTAGATTGGGTGGGCAATCTATTTCCATAGTGATACTGCCTCAGAAACCCAAGGAAGGGTCGCTATGAGTCGGATCCAACTCAAGGGCAGTGAATTTTGTTTTTTTTTTGTTTGTTTTTGAGTTATTGTTCTGTAACTTAATTGTAATGAAATCTGAAGAATTTGTAAGAGCAAAGAATAGAATTAATTATAACATGTTAGAGATGAAAGATCTATCTAAAAATAAAATATAGTAATTTGTTATAATGTTTGTCTTCTGATCATTAGCTTTTCTTTTATGATATCTTTTCATTTGTTCATTTATAATTATATTTATTTTGAAACATTTATTACAAAAATTGAAGTAGGAGCCATTTAAATCAAAATTGATAAAAATTCATTTTTTTTATTGTGGGAGAGCAATTGAATTTTACCTTGATTGTTGAAACAACTAAGTTCACTGACCCATTTTATTTGCTGTATAATGTGTAATATATAGTAAAAATCTTAGTACTTCACATCTACTAAAATTTTGTAATCCAGTTCATTTAATTCTGCTAAAATGGCATACATGCTACTTTTGTGTTCAATCGCTAATATTACACTCACATTTAAAAATACATCATGGATAGCTAAGACACACATAAATATGTGTATAACATATATACAACTCACATATCCTGTTCGAGTGCCCTGTATATTCCCAATACCTAAATTAATGCTTTTAGCTTAGTATTTATTCATTAACTCCCTTGCTGTCGAATTGATTCCAATTTACAGTGACCTTCCAGGACAGAGTAGAACTGCCCCATCGAGTTTCCAAGGCTGTAAATTTTTACAGAAGCAGACTGTCACTTCTTTCTCCCATGAAGCTGTTGGTAATTTCAAACCTTTCGGTTAGAGCTGCCAAGTGCTTTAACCACTGCACCACTAGGACGCCTTAGTTATTCATTAAACACTTGTTAAAAAATAGATGAATCTTTCATTAAAAAATGTTGTCAGAGAAAATAAAAGCCACAAACATATCAAAGATATACTCCCTGTACCAAAACTAGGCATAAGCCATATTGTTGTGTTAAAGCTGACAAAATCAGCTGAAAATAAAGATTATTGAGAGATTAATAAGAGAAACTAGAATGAACTCCTGGCATAATTGTTTAATCACATGACATTCCTACACATTGTAAATACCCATGGCACACAACGTGGAGGAGCAGTTACTATTATGCATGCAGTGTAGCAGACATTTCACTTTGTAGCATGTCATGTTTGAGGGAGAAATGCTCAGCAAGTCTTTTGGTAATTATTATTTTGTGAACTCTGAAAAGGGAGATCTGCAACCATATTGCAATTTTTCTACTCTACTCATCTGGGACATGCTTCTGCAACTGGGCTGCCTTCCCTTGGCCCTTGCCCAGTGCCCTTGTAAGTGACGTTCTGCCTGATTTCAGTTTGGTGCTCTTCGAACTGTTTAAAATGGAAGTGCTTTGATTTAACACTACATGGGGGGTATTCAAAGCCTTCCAAGATCATGAATTCCAACTGCTTATCTTTGCTTTTTCTATCTAGCCTTATTATTTCAGAAGATGTTAATTACATTATCTTGCTCATACTAAATATAGTAATCCAGGAATTCAGAGGAAAACACTGGCTAGATGCTGTATCTGGCTACCCAGACTTTCTTCTAGTTACTGAAAACATGGAAGAAATGAAGCAAATGTCAGTCTATCCTTCATAATTTGTCAAAGTTTCTTTACATTTCATGAGAAATGGCCAATAAGCCTTGGTCAATAATCCCTACTGATTTTATAGGAGATGAATTAATTGGATGTTGTGATAGTTATGTTTGTGTGTCAACTTGGCTGGGCCTGGTTGAGTGGCTGGGCAGCTGGTGGTAGTTATTCCCCATGATGAGACTGGCAATCAACTCCATGGTGGG
>NW_006921633.1:14632949-14640437 GCF_000298275.1 Orycteropus afer afer
CCTTCCCTTCAAGGCTCGGGGTTCCACAATTATCTTCTGTGTCTGTGTTAATTGTTTTCCCTTTTCTTTGTTGAAGAGGGTCTGTGCAATCCTTCTGCCTAGTCCGCCATATTGCCGGAACTCGCCTGTAATATATTCTTGAAGAAAATTTTTAAGGCTTCTTATTATTCACTACATTGGTCTGGGTTAACAACAGGAATCAGTCCTGCTAAATCACCAATGGATGGTATTTGTAGCCTTGTTTCTGACTCCATCTGAATTTCAAGACATCACAGATACTCCTCTCCCTCCTCAAACAAGACCCAGATTGGCCTTTCCTAGAAACTGTGTAGCTAGTCAAAATAGGGCTTTTAGCACATAACTGAGGTCCTGAAATTAGTGCTATCTCAGGTTCAGTGTGCAAAGGTTCATTATGACTAACTTCAAAGACTCATTCAAGGATAACTGGAACAGAAGCAATTTCACAAAAAGGATACTCTATTTTTAGTTGAAAGATAATTTGTTAATGAAATTTTCTCAGCTTTCACGTCTACTAGAGGCTTGTCCACCTTAAAAGAAATAAACATGTTTTATAATTGTTTTGTTAGAATTAATATTTAAGGTTATATAGCAGGTACAAAATTCAATCTAAAAATACTTACAAGAATCATAATTCTATTTTTCATAACTCAACCTAATTCTATTCAAGTTCTGATTTCATAAGGGTTGGCAGACACTTAATCATAGTCATGGCATGGACTACATCCAAGTTGAAGGGGTTTAGGCACTTCACTGCTAACCAGAAGGTTGGTGGTTCAAGCGCAACCTGCTACTCCTCAGAAGGAAGATTGAGCGATCTACCTCTGTAGTGATACTGTCTCGGAAACCCAAGAAGGGGTTGCTAGGAGTCAGAGACAACTCGACGGCACATAACAACAACACAACGTTGACACAGTGGTTCAGTGGTAGCATTTTGATCTTCCGTGCAAGAGACCCTGCTTGATTCCTAGCCAAAGCACTTCATGTGCAGCCATCACCCATCTGCCGGTGGAGGCTTGTGTGTTGTTATGATGCTGACTCAGTGGAGCTTCCAGACTAAGAAAGACTAGGAAGAAAGGCCTGGTGACCTATTTCTAAAAATCAGCCAATGAAAGCCCTATGGATCACACTGATTGTGGGGATAGTGCAGGATTGTATAGCATTTCATTCTTTTGTGTAAGGGGTCTCCATGAGTTGGCGGCTGACTGGAGGGCAGCTAACAATAGAGTGTCAGGGAAAGGGGCTAGAGCATTTGATTCTTACTTTTTATCTACCAAGGTAGTGGCATCTCTTGAGATTTCCAGTATGCATCTTCCTTTAATAGCAACCAGCCTCACAGATTGCTACTTCATCAATCATGTTCTGTCAGTAAGGCCCCTTGAGGTCTAGTAGCTCTCTACTGCCTTCGAATGCTTTTGGGTGTCTGGCAATCATCGTGCTGGGCTTCAAGAACCCCCACAGTACTATTTAAAGTTGCCTAATCATTCAAACTTAAAAAATCCATAGCTTCCAGCCACATATAATCATTTAAATGTAAATTAATTAAAAAATTAGATAAAATAAAAATTCCAGTTCCTTATAGTCTCCAGAGGAGCTCTGGTGGCATAATGGGAGGCATTTGGCTACTAACCAGAAGGTCAGTGGTTCAAACCCACCAACTGCTCTGGGGGAGGAAGATGAAGTAATCTACTTCTATAAAGATTTATAGCCTTGGAAACCTGATAGGGGTTGCTATGAGTCAGAACCGACTCAGTGGCAGTAAGTTTTGGTTTTGGTATACAATCCAGGTGGCTACTGGCTACTGTATTATATTGGACAGCCAAGTATAGAACATTTTATTTATTATGGAAAATTCAATTTGTCTATGCTGCTCTAAGGTGCTAGCTGGCCTAGATACAAAGGCCAGCTTTTCCTCCTTTTGAGGGCATTGCCACCTCTCTAGGGCTCTAACAAGAAAAAGAGATGACAGTTTACTCTCTTAGCTCCCAGATCCCATAGATAGATCCTGAGATTCCAGTTGCCTCTTTCTAGGGCCTGTGCCAGAATGGGGTGAGAATAGGGCAATAAGGATCCACCAGCATCTAGCCTCTCATTACTTGCCTTACAACTTTCCTCTTCCCTTTTCAGTCCAGGAAATCCATTTCTCATGTCTGTGAAAGGAAGCCTTACTCTTGTCCATATCAGCATTATCCAATAGGAACAACATGTAAAATTTTAAAAAATTATCAATAAGACATTTTGCATTCTTTTTAATAAACAAAGTCTTTGAAATCTAGTGTGTATTTTGTATTTACAGCACATCTCAATTTGAACTAGACACATTTCAATTATTTAACAGTCACAAGTGACTCACTCACTACCATTGAGTTGGATCCAACTCGTAGCGACCCCTCCTTGGGCTTCTGAGGCAGTATCACTACGGAATGGCTGGTGGATTTGAACCGCCAGCCTTCTGGTTAGCAGTCAAATATCTTAGGCACTATGCCACCAGAGCTCCTCACATGTGACTAGAGGTTATTATAATGAATTGTGAAGGTTTCTATTTTGAATGCATTCCATTACTCCCTAAGGACTTGAAACTCCAAAGTCAAGAAAAGTTTGACTGTTTCTCTACATTCTGTTTGTTCCTTTCTTGAAACAAGGAGCAAAGACCTGCCCAACTGAGGGTCAGTGTGATACTGAGGATGTCTTGGCATGGGGATAGGGGAGAAAAGCCATAGAATAAAAGGAAATACTTGGAAAAACAACTACTACAAAACCATTGGTTAATATTTCAAAAATATTAGCTTGCACAGGGAGTTTGTAAGGACATAAAAATTGATAGGATTTTTGGGACTAAATTTCTTTGCTATGGGTTTAAAATATACAGTTCCATTAGTAGTTAAAAATTACAGTAATATTGTTGAGCACAAGTATAACTGCTATGGTAACTGAAAAAGGCTATGCAGAAACTGCAGTGTTATTATTGGGAGTAAATCTTATTACTATGACTAAAGCACAGATAAATTCCATTATAGTGTAATCCTGCAATAATACCTCTGACAATTTTTACTGCAGAAACCTTGAAACCCAAAGATAGGAATTTTACCACCAGGAAAGATAATTTACCAAGTCTGTGATTATATTTCATAGAGAATCTCCATTTTGGGGGTTTCTGAAACTGACTACAAAAACTGCTTCATTTAAAATAGTTTCTGTCGTTTTCAAAACTGTCATGGCAGAGAAGATTTCATGGTTTTGGTTGCCATTTTCTTCTTATTTCTTTGTATTATATCTTCACTTTAAGGTTGAAGATATTTTTAGGCAAAATCAAAATTATTTAAAATGTTGACTGCTTTGTTAAGTTATATATAGTTTATGGCTAACAACCTGGGTCAGATGTATAGGACAATTAAAGTAACTTGCATCAACAGATCTATTATATGCAGATTAAGGCAGGAGCAGCAGGGGGAAAAAAAAAAAAAAAACAACCCCAAACTCACTGCTAACAAGTGACTCCTTCTTGGGTTTCCCAGGCAGTATCTCCACAGAAGTAGATTGCCCAATCTTCCTTCTGAGGAGTGGCTGGTGGTTCACCAGCCTTCTGGTTAGCAGTCAAATGCCTTAGGCACTACCAGCAGAGATGATAAATCAAAACCTGAGTAAGTGGGGGATTAGAAAGGAGGCAGAAGCACAGTGGATAAACTCTGGAAAGGAGGAGGATTAGTAGGACATCCATGATGAAAGGAGGGAGAAAAGGAGCCCTAGTGATATAATGGTTAAGCTCTTGTCTGCTAACAGAAAGGTCAGCAGCTTGACCACAGCCTAGGAAACCCCCTGAGGCAATTTCACTCTGTCACACTGGTCACTTTGAGTAAGAAACTATTAAACTATATAAAACAACAGGTAGGGAGAATGGGGTCTTAAGAAAAAAATACTTTAAAGTATGCCAGAAGATCTTATTTAATATATGGTGTGTCAGATGACTGGAAGATATATTTTTCCAGGTAGGCATGAGGGCTGAGGGAAAGTTAATTCTTAGTAATTATTATAAAATCCAAGACCATCTAAATTGTTAGTGGTCTACACTGTGGTACCTACTAAATTAAGGGAAGAGGAATAATGTTAAATATATTGTTCCTTTTGAGATTCCTTAATGCTTAAGACAGTGATGTTTGGTAGCAACTCAGTACTGCCTAAGTACTTTTGAAGGTCTATTTTGTTTTTTCTCTTGTCTGTTCATATCTGTTACAAAACACAGATGCGATATTAAATAGCCTAAGGCATTTGACTGCTAACCAGAAAGCTGGTGGTTCAAACCCACCAGCCACTCCTCGGAAGGAAGATTGGGCAATCTACTTCCATGGTGCTACCGCCTCTGAAACCCACTGAGTTGGAGCTGACTCGACAGTAGTGAGTTTGGTTTTGGCTTTTATGTGCTAGGCAGTTAACATATAGATCTTTGATCTTTTCAACATTCCAGAAAAGTAAAAAATCAGTTGCAGTTGAGTTGGTTGTGACTTTTGGTAACCTGATTTGTGTCAGAGGGTTCCACTGGGTTTTTAAGACTAATGAATTTTTAGGAAGTTGGTCACTGGGCCTTTCTTCCCCAGGTGCCTCTGGGTAGATTTGAACCTCCAAGGAATGCATTAACTGTTTGTACCACCACAATGGTAGGTAGGCCTGGTTATTTGTTTTACAGAATAGGAAGCTGAGATTTAGACAGGTTAAACATTTATGTTACTTTCTTACAGTCAAGCTAACATTTTAGCATATTTAAGTGACGTTCTGAAAGTTTTTTGAGGACAGGGACTGTATCCTTCATGTATTATTAATAGTATTTAATAAATTTGTACTCAATTGGTTTCAATAATTATTAGCTAAGTAGAAAATAAATAAGATTAAAACATTCTATACTGAAGGTTCTTCTATAAATCTAGTGAACAGATAGGTTAGTTAAAAAATTCAGTTTAAAAAAAGTATCTTGAACTTGAGGTCAACAATACAAAGATTTGCTCTTCATTCTTTCAATAAAGAATTCTAAGCTAAGTCTTTTCTTAACTACCTTAGTGGTTAAAATGAAAAAAAAAAAATTACATTCAAGAAAAAATATTCTTCTCCAAAAAGAAGATCTGTCTTATCAGAAACTCTTTGTCAATCTCTTGAAATTTTCCACAACTTGAGGAAGATTCTCCAGGGATCTTACTCACTTCTCGAAGACACTCATTAGTTAAAATTGATTGCTTCTAGCTTTTATGATAATCTCTTTACAGTAAAGTCTCTCTCTCTCTCTCTATTTTAAGAAAAAGGAAAAGAGTAGTAAAAGAAACTGGGATGACCACAAGAGAAAGTTTGAGAACTCTTGAAGAACAATAATAAATGGGATGCAAAAACCTTCTGATCATCATGTGATTTGTTCCTGGTGGGCAACTTGAATTAAAATAGTTTATGATCATTTCTAAAAATGTGCCATTTTAAAAACCCATACACTTAAAGTCTATTATTGATGCAGAATATATTACTATATATGAGATCATAATGGCTATAAGTTGTAGTGACGTAGTAAACCACTCAGGAAGGACATTAGAGAATTCTAAGATGTACACAAAATAATCAATTTAGTTATTATTATTTTAATATTTTAAAATCAGGACTAAAGCAAAATAAGTGATTCTGTAAAATATTCAGTGTTCTTGTATTAGATCACATTCTTTATTGAAAATGGAAATAGAATTAGACACTGGATTCAAACCTGTCAATTGTCTTTCCATCTCTCCTGATTCTTCAGTATCTGTCTCTTTCTCTTGTCCTTCTCTAGTACATGTGTGCTCAATTCTTCCTTCCAAGTACTAACCAGGCTCAACCTTGCTTAGCTTCCGAGATCATAAGAGATTGGGGAGTTCTGGGTGGCATGGCGGTAGATAGGTGTGCTCATTTCTCATCCGACACAGCCCTCCCTTTCTTATCCTCAAAGAGTCCCTCCCAGATCCCTAACAGCTTTCATGCACCCTGCTCTCCATGCTTGGTAAAACTAAGAATGACCTTTAGTTGCTTTCATCCAGCTTATTTCTTTTCACATTAGCTTCTCTTTTTTCAACCTACTTGTCCATAACTTGTTGAGTATACTTTCCAACTTCTTTGAGCATACTCCTTAATCTCTTTCCCACCTTATTTATTCCTTAAATGTTAGGATTTCGCAGAAATCTCATTCTTTGTCCTCTTTACACTAGAGGTCTGTGAATCACCTAAAATTGTAAGCAGATTTTTGTGTTTTGTGATAGCGTTCATTATGTTCTCAAAAGTTCTTGGCTCTTTTAACAAGGTTATTTCTTCCTATCCTTTGGCTTTAACCACCCTATTTGCCAGACACCCCCAAATCTATCCATAGTTCTTACCAGGGGAAAAG
The DNA here is from genome assembly GCF_000298275.1 of Orycteropus afer afer. NCBI lineage: Eukaryota > Metazoa > Chordata > Mammalia > Tubulidentata > Orycteropodidae > Orycteropus > Orycteropus afer. The sequence continues at coordinate 14,639,353 of NW_006921633.1, forward strand.
GAGGCCTACAATGGAGAGGAGAAACCAAGATTCAAAAACCGTTGAAGATTCAGAGAAAGAAGAAACTCAGTCGTAAACATTTTGTGTCTGGCTTAGCTTAATAAATCCCGTTGAGGGCCAGTTGACTGAATATAGGGAGAGGGGCCTGGTAGCATCATTATTTCATCTTGGTCATGAAAAGAAAAAAAAAAAAAAAAGGTCGTCTGCTCAAAAGTAGAGTTGCTAGTGGCAGAGGAGAGGGCACATCCCAATCCTTGGGTGGGACAGAAGAGAACCGGAGAGAAAAATACCGCAGCTGCAGTGGCCACAGCCGCAGCTAAGCCAGCTCCAGGCTTTACTATCGCGGACTAGAGCCAGAAACCACGCCCGGCACCCAGCGGCGCTCTTGACCGACGTCCACCTTCTTCAATCACCTTCCAGTCCATTATAACCACTTCTTGTTCCTCCCGCCTAGCACTGCCAAGGAAGAAGTACAGCCAGAATACTCCTTAGAAGAGAGAATGGAGAGACTTCCACACGTGCTTTGGACATGTTATCAGGGGGGACCAGTCCCTGGAGAAGGACTTCATGCTTGGTAAAGTGGAGGGTCAGTGAAAAAGTCGAAGACCCACAACGGGATCGATTGACACAGTAGCTGCCACAATGGGCACAAACATATCAGCGATTGTGAGGATGGCGCAGTAGTGTTTCATTCTGTTGTACACGGGGTGGCTAAGAGTTGGAACGGACTGGTTGGCACCTAACAACAACAACAACAGCACTTCCCTCTCCAAGCCAATCAGGAATGGGCCGGATCTGCCTTCGTGGGTTGCAATTTTATTTTTTTTAAAAAAAAGAAGAGTAGAGTTTGCGCCTCTTTGGGGGGTGTGTGAGGGGGTGTGGGGGTAGGGGGTGGGCTGGGAACTCCTTTTGAGCTAGGGGTGGAGCCCTGTGATGGGCATACAGATTCACCAATGAGGCTCCCCAGACGCTCAAAGGCCCGGCCGTTGGGTGGGCGGGGCACAAGCGGGGCCTGGCCAATGGCGGCGGGATGGACGGAGGTTGAGCAGCCGTGGGTAGGGTTAGTGTGAGAGGTGCGGCGGGGG
>NW_006921633.1:14640537-14641529 GCF_000298275.1 Orycteropus afer afer
TGATGAGACTGGCAATCAACTCCATGGTGGGATCTACCACAAGCAGCTGAGTAGCTGCCTTTGGGATGTGGTCTGCTTCCTGTATTTAAGGAGAAATCGTGGCACGCATGGACCCTGCATGTAGCTGTGTCATTGCTCAGCAGCCTACTATTCTCTGCCGACTTTGGGACTTACAGTGGACTTAAGTTAATGGCCTGCCGTGTGGATTGGTAACATCGGGACTGTGCTTTTTTACTTGTCAACCTTGGGGCTTCCCAGCCTCAGCAGCCAAGAGCTGTCTGAGTGAAGAAATGCCTCTAGCTCCAGTGGGCTGGGAGCAGGAGGCAGAGCTGGACCCTAAGGTTGAGGGGCTTTCACCCAAACCCTAGAGCCTGGCACTTTGAACTTGGACTTAAAGCCTCCAAATTGTAAGAGTAAACTCCTGTTTGTTAAGCCCATCCCATCTGCAGTATTTTCTTGTCAGAGCTGCACTAGGTAACCAGAACAGATGTGGTAAAGACTTTTTCAGAAAGAGCTCCCAATTCTAATCCAAACCTTTGCTGCAATAACCTTAGTACTTGTCTATTTATTTGCAATGTGTAAATTGTCTCTGATAACTGCATTTACCTTGGCATATAATGCATTTGTGGCTTGGGACTTTATCATTAGGAAATGATTTTGAGTTATTTGAAGAGTCATACTGAGGGGATGGTACAGACAACTAACAGTGTCTTAAGAATCAGGGCTGATATTTGGTTAGTCCACAATGGGACTAACCAAACATATGATAATTCTCACATAATATTACCATGTGAGATTGTAATTACTATAGGTTTATGCCTGGCATCCATTCTAATTGATTGGTGCCTGTGCTGTGTTATTGTTCAACATTTTGAATATCCACATTTTAAATACCACTGTTGTCTGTAATATATTCTTTTTTTTTTTTTTAATTTTATTTTGATTTGGGTGAAGATTTACAGAGTAAATTCACTTTTCATACAGCAGTTCAC
>NW_006921633.1:14644486-14652867 GCF_000298275.1 Orycteropus afer afer
CGGTTGCGGGGACTCCGTCAGGGAGGGGGAGGGCGTGAGGGGCGCCGTCCGCCTGAGGGGCTGCAGACCCCAGCTACCGCGAGCGCCGCGGCTGGCTTGGCTGTTCCATGTGGCTCCGGCGGGGATGGAGGACTCGGTGGCGGCGGCGGCGGCTATTCCTGCGGCGGCGATGGAGGAGCAGCGCTGAGGAGGGAACGGGGCCAGACTCTGCCCGACAGTGGGATCAGAGGTGTGAGGAGGAGGCGGGAGCGGACGTGCGGCGGGGCCGGGGCTCGGGGACCGGGCTGGGGTCTGCTGGCATCGCCTTCGTGACAGGGACCAAGGACGAGCCAACGCCTGTCTCTGCTAGGGGGGCAGGGGTCTGGGCTCCCGTGCGTGAGGAGACGAGGCTCTGGGTGACTGTTCCCTTGAGGGTGGGGGAGGGAGTCAGCGACCCTGCATCGAGCACTTGCCCCGCTGGTCAGTGCTTCACACCCAGGCTGGAGTTTCCATTTCCCTGCAGTTGGCAGCGAAGGTGAAGGCGAGCCCCAGTGGCCAGGAGTCGCGACATTGCCCTCCTTCTGCCTTGAGATTTCCCTCCACTCTTCGTTCCCCATCCATTTCCCCTTCTGACTGAACAACAGCGTTCCTTCCTGCTCCCCAATTTGTTCTGAGCACATATTTTTAGGACTCAAGGCTATTAATTATCGCCTGGAAAACAAAGTTTATTTAAAAATACTTCACTCTCTCTGACTGGCGGTGGACATTAAACAGCGTCCCTTGACTTTCCCGCTCTGCTTGCCATTCTGAGATGCTAGGAGAAGGGGGGGAGATAGGGCCCTGACTTGAGTCTCGGTTTTTATTGATGCTGATCACCTGATGTATTGCTCCACGTCTTAAGTGTGACATGTAATTTCTTCCTTAATGTCTTACATCTTTGCTGTTACTGGCTTTTGAGGTTGGTGTTTTGTTTCATTGTTTGAACAACCTGGGAAGAACTGGGGTTGTTTGTTGCAGCATTATCTAAGCTGGGTGGATAGTCTCTTCTCATGCTTCTCTCCTCATTTGCTTTCTCTTTTTTGTCTTTGTTTTGCTTTTCAGTCCTCCAGAGTACACGTCATATAGCCCATGAGCTGGAATGGTGATGTCTCCATGAGGGAACCTCCTCTCACTCATCCTGTCATGTCTATCTTACTGTTCTTGACTGGGCCATTCCTCTAAGATGGGATTTACCCTGTGAAACAGGGAGAAGACTTATGGACCTCAAACATCGTTTCAAGCTGTAATTGAGTTTCGTAAAATACAGACACACATGCAAAGCTGTTTTGCTTTGGACCTGCTGCTTTGTTAAAGCTGCTGTGTTGCGCTAACCCAGAACTGCTCCAGTGTATTGACTGATCATCATGGCTTCAGTTTGGAAGAGACTGCAGCGTGTGGGAAAACATGCATCCAAGTTCCAGTTTGTGGCTTCCTATCAGGAGCTGATGGTTGAGTGTACTAAGAAATGGTAAGATGTGCCTGGGGATAGAGTTTTCTGTGCTGTGGCCTGAACTCTTTGTGGCCTAAACTCTGCCTCTTTGGATAGCAGGTTTACCTGCTTTCTGTAGTGCACAAGTGTATAGAAGCTGGGTGGGGTGCAGATTATGCTAACAAGTACTGTGATGTGCATTGTTGCTGCTGGACCATCCCTATGAATTTTAATTACTGCACTTTAATATGGCTCAGAGAATTATAACTGGGAGAGCACACTAAGTACAGTAGATTTAGTCTTAAAGTCTTTCATCATTAGTGTTAGAATAACTTTGATTCTTAAATTTTGAAGTGACACAAGGAATGGCTGTTGAAATAGTGTTAACACGTGTTGTTGTTGTTATGTGCCGTTGAGTCTGACCCGACTCATAGTGACCCCTCCTTGGGTTTCCGAGGCAGTATCACTACAGAAGTAGATTGCTCAACCTTCCTTCCGAGGAGTGGCTGATGGGTTTGAACCGCCAGCCTTCTGGTTAATAGTCAAGTGCCTTAGGCACTACACTACCAGAGCTCCAGTGTTAACATGTAGTGTTATAGAAATCTATATTCTCTTGTGTGTGGTGGTAAGCTATTTTAAATGTTCTTGATTTTTCATTATCCTTACTTTTGATAAAGAGTATCTCATTTGAATAGTGGAATGTGAGTCCATTCAACCTTAGAAATTCTTTTGCTGTATCCTTAGTCAGGCAACTGTGTTTTATTTTAATTGCCTAATGGGATACATTTCTTGGCTCAACTTAAGCAATTAGTAGTACTGGTCTATGATTTGATTTTTTCTACTCGAACAAAGTAAATTTAGGGCTTTCTTTCCACTGCCATGAATGATAAGCAAGAAGAATTTTTATTTTTATTTTTATATTTAGTGAGAGAAAAAAAGCTAAACAAATGTTCCTTTGGAGTTTTGACTTATTGCAATAATTAAGGAGTATTATTGCAAAATAAGTCCATTGCCCACAAGGTCTATAATAATGTTTTTTTTAACGTCCTTTTTATTAGATGAAAAAATAGCTGACTAGAACTCTTACACCACTTACTGAATACTTATTTGGAAACTAGCCTATGAATGCTTTTCTCTTAAATTTATTAGGAATGTTATCTTGTATGCAATTCAACAAATGCATGCGCTGATTACCTACTTTATACCAGTTTTTGGATACAAAGTTGAAAATGGCATAGTCCCTGCCCTCAAGGAGCTCATAGTCCAGGGTGGGAGACAGTCATGTAAATAAATTCACTGTGATCAGTGCAATAATAGAAATATATATAATGTAGAGATTGAAGTCTTTCTCTACCACTTAACAGGTGGGTATTCTTGGGGGTAGATTATTTAACTTCTGTGTGATCAAGCTTCTATATACACAAAGGTAATAATGGTACCACTCTATAAGAAGGATTGTTACAAAGATTGAGTTAATTCATGTGAGATGTTTAGAACAGTGTCAAGCACATAGTAAATGCCTAATAAATTTTAGCCATCATTACATATAAAGTTGGTAGATGAAAAAAGAATCAACCAAATTTGTAGGAGTGAGGAAATGGGGCTTTGGCCTGACCTCTTGGAATCTGCGCTAAGGTTTGAAAAGTTCATAGTAGTTTGCTGGGAAGCTAAGGGGTCAGAGGTGAAGGATATTCTAGACTGAAACAACAGCTCCTGCAAAATTACATAGGCATTAAATAGCATGGGGTGTGCTGGACTTAGTTTGATAGTAGTTTGATATTCATGGGACTTAAGAGTGCAGGATGAGAGTAGTATAGTGGGATATAAATTTGAGAGGCAGGCAAGCACTCAAATCATGGGAAGTTATATTTTGTTATAAATGAATTAGACTATAGTATTTTTTTTTTCATAAATAGCATACCCACATAAATAAAATGCACACACATATAATGCACATAGCTTGTATTGGAAAGTAATGTGCAAGGAGCTTGCACAGTTTGCTAAAAAATACTGTGCAGTGTATACTTTATTTGCATAAAAATAAGGTATTCTGTAAGTGGTAGGGATATAGTGAAGGGTTTAAGAGCAAGAGACATTAGATTCGCATTTTGGAAAATCTCTTGTCTGTCAGAATAGAGTAAGAATCACAGTGCACAGGGTGTCTGGAGGCAAGGAGGTTAGTCATGTAGCAGGCAAGGTGAAAAAAAGCCTAGACTAAGGCAGTGGCAGAGAGGAAGGAGAGAATAGAATAGAATAACAATTAGGACACAAAATGGATAGGATTTTGTGGTCAATTCAATTATGGACCGGGATAGCATGGGGATGTATTTGTTGTTGTTAGGTGCTGTGGAGTCGTCTCCGACTCATAGCGACCCTGTGCACAGCAGAATGAAACACTGCCCGGTCCTGTGCCAGCCTCAAGATCCTTGCTATACCTGAGCCTATTGCTGCAGCCACTGTTGAGGGCCATCTCGTTGAGGGCCTTCCCCTTCTTCATTGACTCTCCACTTTACCAAGCATGATATCCTTCTCCAGGGATTGGTTCCTTCTGACAATATGACCAACGTAGGTGACACAAGGTCTGGCCATTCTTGTTTCCAAGGAGCATTCCGGCTGTACTTCCTCCAGGACAGATTTGTTAGTCTTTTTAGCATTCTTCTCCAACACCACAACTCAAAAGCCTCAACGAACTCTTCTTCAGTCTTCTTTATATACATTGTCCAGCTTTCACATGCATAAGAGGCGATTGAAAATACCATGGCTTGGGTTAAGTGCACCTTAGTCTTCAAGGAGACATCTTTGCTCCTCATCACTTGAAAGAGGTCCCTTTGTAGCAGATTTCCCCAATGTAATATGTCATCTGATGTCTTGACTGCTGCTTCCATTGGTGTTGATTGTAATATGAAAAAAATATTACAAGTAATATGAAATCCTTGACAACTTCGGTCTTTTCTCCATCCACTCTGAAGCTGTTTATTGGACCAGTTGGGAGAATTTTTGTTTTCTTTGTATTGAGGTGTAATCCATGCTGCAGACTATAGTCTTTAATCTTCATCAGTAATTGCTTCAGGTCATCTTCACTTTGTCAATGAGTCTTCCTCCAATCCTGATGCCACATTCTTCTTCATATAATCCAGCTTCTTGGATTATCTGTTCAGCATACAAATTGAATAAGTATGGTGAAAGGATCATGGGGATGAGGAAGATGGAAATGTTTAGGTTGATACTTGTCTTAGTTATCTCGTGCTACTGTAGCAGAAATACTGTAAGTGGAAGACTTACACAAACCGAAATTTATTTTCTTACAGTTTAGGAGGCTAGAAGTCTGAAATCAGGGTACCTGCTTTAGGGGAAGTCTTTCCCTATTGGCTCTGTAGGAAGGTCCTTGTCTTTTTTGAGTTTCTGCTACTGGGCGATCTTCATGTGTCTTGGTGCACCTATCTTCTTCTTCTCTACTCTACTCCCTTGTTTAATAGCTTTTGAATCTCAAAGGAGATTGAGTCAAGATATACTCTATACTAATCCTATCTTATTAACATGACAGAAACATCCTATTCCTGAATAGGATTATAACACAGGCATAGAGGTTAAGATTTATAACACATATTTTTTGGGGACATAAATCGATCCATAATATACCACCCTTTGGCCTCCAAAAATTCATGCCCTTGCACATGTGAAACACATCCATCCCATCACATCATCTCATGTCTTAAATCAACTCTAAGTTCAATACCTCATCTTCTGAATCTTCTAAATCAAATATAGGTGAGACTTTAGGCTTACTCCATCTTGGGGCAAAATTCATTTTCATCTGTGAACTTGTGAAATCTAGAATACAAATTATCTGTTTCCAAAGTACAAGGGTAGAATAAGTACAACGTAGATGTTTCCATTACAAGTGAAAGAAATTGAAGGGAAAGAATGAATAATAGACAAGAAGCAGAATAGGCAGACCCTAGGCCCTGGTCTTCACTTATACTTTCTAGACCTTCTGGGATGGCAGCTCTGCTCCCCTGGCTTTGGGGGGCTGCATTCTCCTAGTCCATCTGAATGATGACCCCAACCTCTCAGGCTCAGCTGGCCCCATTCTTCTGCCCCTTGGGAGGGTCTTGCCCCCTTCGCTTTGGGAAGCAGTCCCATCCCCTTGGCATACCTTAATGGTAGTGCCACATTCCAAAACTGAGTTGGTGAAGGTACAACTCTGAAATCTAGGAGGCTGTGGCCCTCCCCTTTGAAATCAATGCTCATTCCAACAGATCTGCTGATCTCCAAGCTGTTCAAAGCATGGTCCTTTTCTCTCCTTGAAGGACAACAGATGTAGCTCCTTCAGCCTGTTTTCCTGCTTGTGGAATTCCAAGAGGCAGACAGGATTCTTTCCTTTATTCTTTCTCCTCTTAGTCTAAGCTGATGACTTTCCTGCTGTGGTAGTTGGTTCGATCCATCAATCACAGGCTTGCTAAACCACATAAACCACATGCCTCCCTCCCTTTTTTTAAAATTGTGATTTGAGGATTGGAGGAAGGCTCATTAACAACATACATTATCCAGACAACACAACTTTGCTTGCTGAAAGTGAGGATGACTTGAAGCACTTACTGATGAAGATTGAAAACTACAGTCTGCAGTATGGATTACACCTCAGTATAAAGAAAACAAAAATCCTCACAACTGGACCAATAAGCAGCATCATGATAAATGGAAGAAAGATTGAAGTTATCAAAGACTTTATATTACTTGGTTCTATAGTCAACACCAATGGAAGCAGCAGTCAAGAAATCAGATGACATATAGCACTGGAGAAATAGGTTGCAGAAGACCTCTTTCAAGTGCTGAAGAGCCAAGGTGTCTCCTTGAAGACTAAGGTGTGCCTAACCCAAGCATTGGTGTTTTCAGTCTCCTCATATGCATGTAAGGAGCTCTGGTAGCATATTGGCTAAGGCATATGACTTCTAACCAGAAACTTGGTGCTTCAAACCCATCAGCCACTCCATAGAAGCAAGACTGGGCAATCTACTTCCATAAAGATTCACTACCTTGGAAACCAAATAGGAGTTGCTTTGAATTGGAATTGACTCAATGGCAGTGGGTTTGGTTTTTCAGTCATGCTCATGTGTGTGTGAGAACTGGATAAGGAACAGGGAAGACCAAAGAAGGGTTGATGTTTTTGAGTTGTGGAGTTGGTGAAGAATGCTGAAAGTACCATGGACTGCCAAAAGAATGAACAAATCTGCCCTGGAAGAAGTGCAGCTAGAATGCTCCTTGGAGGTGAGAATGGCCAGACTTTGTCTGACATACTTTGGTCATGTCAGAAAGACCATTCCCTGGAGAAGGATATCATGCTTGGTGAAGTGGAGGGTCAATGAAAGTGAGCAAGGCCCTCGACAAGATGGATTGACACAGTGGCTGCAATGACGGGCTCAGGTATAGCAAGGATTGTGAGGGTGGCACAGGACTGGGCAGTGTTTCCTTCTGTTACACATAGGGTCACCATGAGTTGGAGCCAACTTGACGGGACCTAACACCACCAGTATTCTTTTATCATCTGCAGGCCTTTCAGTTTCTGAGAGAAGTCTTCATTACTCAGGCTCTCACTGGTATACTGTTGTTAAGGGGAACTACTTGGAAGTTGGCTTGTATGGTTACAATGATAGTTTAACTAGGTTATAGAAATAAATTCTGGTCAGAACTCCCTAATACATAATATATGTTATAAACTATTTGTATGAGTGTTATATCCTACCTTATGTACATATATGAAAATGTTATATATAAATATATATATATATATGTGTGTGTATATATTTCTTCCATCTAATTCTTAGTTATGGCAGGAGGAAGTGCTATTTTTTCCCAAAAGGCATAAGTTTATATCAGTTTCTGATTTTTTTTAATGTCACATAGAAATTCCTTTTTCATTTTTTAAAATAAAATTTTAATTTTAATTCTTTTTTAAAACAGATAATACAGTGTTATAGTTCAGAATTTTAGGGGTGCAAAAATGTATATATATCCCTGAAAATAAATCCTCATTTGTTCGTTATTCGACACATATGTCTTTGCAAACTTTGTGACCTCAGGTTTTGAAAAGTAAAAAACAGGTCTTTCAAAGTGCTTAAATTTACCATCCTGGACTATTAGATAAAACATAAACTCCTAATCAGATATTCCAGGCTTTTTATACTTGATACCAGTTTAACTTTCCAACTGGACGTGAGAAGGCAGCATACACTTTAGAGTGTTGCCTTGAGTTTATGAAGGCCAAATTGCATTAAGAAGTATTTATTTCAGACCCACTTCCTTGGATGGCTTAAGCAAGCATTTCACTTATTTATCATTTAATGGAGTGATATAGAAGTATGGGAGCCTTGATAAAAAGAACCTAGTTTTGAAACAAATAAAAAAGAAAAAGTAAATAATTGGCCATAAGCTTGGTGTGTTTTAGGAGCATCTGGAAGGCCAGTGTGTCTGGAGCATGGGGAAAAAGGGGTAAAGTGACAAGAGATGAGATATGAGGGGTAGATGGGCAACATCATGTAGGACTTTGAGGCCATGGTTGGGGCTGTTGGATTTTAAGTGTGATAGGAAGCTATTGGAAGGATTTAGCAGGGGAAGTATATTATTTCATTTACATTTTAAAAATACTTTGTGGAATATGGACTCTTGTGGGTAGAAGTGGGAAACCACTTAGGAGATTATTGTGATAGACCAAGCAGGAAAATGGTAGTAGTAGAGGTGGTAAGGTTCTACAATCGATGCCAACGGAAGCAGCAGTCAGGACATTAGACGACGTGTAGCATTGGGAAAGTCAACTGGGAAGGAACTGTTTCAAGTGCTGAGGAGCAAGAATATCTCATTGAGGACTAAGGTGCGCCTCACACAAGCCATGATATTTCCAATCACCTGGTATGCATGTGAGAGCTGGACAATGAAT
>NW_006921633.1:14659920-14664215 GCF_000298275.1 Orycteropus afer afer
TGACATTTTCACAATGTTCAGTCTTCCTATCCATGCTTCCATAAAGATTTATGATCTCAGAAATCCAATGGTGGTCGCTATGAGTTGCAATCAACTTGATGGCAGTGATTTTTTTTTTTACATTAAATATGACTATACTGTTTTTTAAAAAATAAGTAAGCATAAGTAGAAGTTCTACTAATTTCTTCCTATGTTTGAATGGTGGGGTCACCTTTTGTACCTCCAGGTGCAAATGTAGAGACTACATTTCTCTTCAGAGACTATAGCTATTAGGATATAACTATAGCAGTTGGTTATACCAACTGGTTAAGATGGGGTGGAAAAGAAAAGATTGTTGGGAGTGAAGAGGATAATCATTAAATTTAGAGGCTGAGGTATTGGGCAGATTATTTGTGTGGCTCTTGAAGTTGCCAAAAATAATGGGAGAAGAAATGGTTAAGACAGGCGCTAAAATCTTCAGTGAATGAGGAGCAAGGTAGGGCAAAGGATAGATAACTGCAGAAAGAAGAGGGAAGGGTGATACGTTCCCTAGACTTTCCTCTGGAAAGAGAGGTAACTTTGCAACATTTTTTTGTGTTACAGATTATGCCAATCTTGAACCTCTCATTCCTTGGAAAAAAATAGCCTATTCTTTTATTTTATGTGAACTGTCAAAGACAGATCATTTTAGTAGACTCTAAACTGTTATGCTGCAACCAATTTTGAAATATCTTTAACAAAATTTTACTTGTGTGTGATATTAATATAGTTTGATAATTTCCACATTCTGTTGCATCACCTTTCTTTGGAATGGCCACAGATACAGATTTCTTCCAATCAGTTGGCCAGATGGCTCTCTTCCAGATTTCTTAGCATAAGTGAAAGTGGGCCTCCAGCATTATATTCATTTGTTGAAACATCTCAGTGGATGTCAGAAGAGACTCTGAAACTTGCCTTTAAATGGAGACTAGCTAAAGCAAAAGGAAGAAATGTTGAAGTAAAAGAGCTGAACAGAAGATTTCAAAAGGTGGCTTGAGAAGACAAAGTATCATAATGAAATATGCAAAGACCTGGAGTTAGAAAATCAAAAAGGATGAACACCCTCAGCATTTCTCAAGCTAGAAAAACAAGAAAAAATATTCAAACCTCAAATTGCAGTATTGAAGGATATTCTGGGCAAAATATTGAACGATGTGGGATGAATCAAAAGAAAATGGAAGGGATACACAGAGTCACTTTACCAAAAAAAAATTGGTTGACGTGCAGCCGTTTCAGGAGATAGCATATGATTAAGAACTGATGGTATTGAAAGAAGAAGTCCAAGCTACACTGAAGGAATTGGTGAAAAACAAGCCTCCAGGAATTGATGGAATGTCCATTGAGATGTTTCAACAAATAGATGCAGTGCTGGAGTCGTTTACTCGTTTATACCAGGAAATTTGGAAGACATGTACCTGGCCAACCAACTGGAAGAGATTCATATTTGTGCCCATTCCAAACAAAAGTGGTACAAAGAATATGGAAATTATTGAAAAATATTATGACTATTACATGCAAGTAAAATTTTGTTGAAGATAATTAAAAAGCGATTGTAGCAATATATTGACAGGGAGCTTCCAGAAATGCATACTAGATTCAGAAGAGGACATAGAACGAGGGCTATCATAACTGATGTCAGATGGCTGAAAACAAAGAATACCAGAAAGATGTTTACCTGGGTTTTATTGACTGTGCAAAGGCATTCAACTGTGTGGGTCATAACATATTATTGATAACATTGTTATCAATAACAATCGATTAAGTGATTCCCAAAACACTTAATTGTGGTCATGAACCTGCACATAGACCAAGAGGTTCAAACGAGGTTCAAACAGAACAAGGCAATACTGCATGGTTTAAAATTAGAAAGGATGTGTATCAGTATTGTATCCTTTCACCATACATGAAATCTAAGAAGCTGGATTATATAAAGAAGAACATGCCATCAGGATTGGAGGAAGACTTTTTAACAACCTGTGATATGCAGATTATACAACCTTGCCTGCTGAAAGTGAAGATGACTTGATGCCCTTACTGATGAAGGTCAAAGACTACAGTCTTCAGTATGGGATTATATTTCAACATAAAGAAAACAAAAATCCTCACAACTGGACCAAGAAGTAACATTATGATAAATGGAGAAAAGATTGAAGTTGTCAAAGATTTCATTTTACTTGGATTCATAAGCAACACCCATAGAAGCAGCAGTCAAGAAATCAGATGTAATACTGCATTGGACAGATCTGCTGCAAAAGACCTCTTTAAAGTGTTAAGAAGCAAAGCTATCACTTTGAAGACAAGGTGTGCCTAAACAAAGCCATGATATGTTCAGTCTCCCTATATGCATGTGAAAGCTGGACAGTGAATAAGGAAGACCGAAGAATTGATGCCTTTGAATTGTTGGTGTTGGTGAAGAATACTGAAAATACCATGGACTGCCAGAAGAATGAACAAATCTGCCCTGGAAGAAGTGCAGCTGGAATGCTCCTTGGAAGCAAAAATGGCCAGACTTTGTCTCACCTACTTTGGTCATGTGATCAGAAGGGACCACCAGTCTGTGGATAAGGATATCATGCTTGGTAAAGTGGAAGGTCAGAAATGAAAGGCCCTCAATGAGATGGATTGACACAGTGGCTGCAACAATGGGCTAAAGCCTTAGCAAGGATTGTGAGGACGATGCAGGACCAGGCAGTGATTCTGTTGTACATAGTTGCTATGAGTCAGAGATGACTGTATGGCACGTAACAACAACAACAATTGAGTCTGTATGCTGAGCATATAATCTAAGAAGTTGGAATATATATAAAAAAAAGAATGTGGCATCAGGATTGAAGGAAGACTCATTAACAACCTGTGATACGCAGATAACAACCTTGCTTTCTGTAAGTGAAGAAGACTTCACACATTTATTGATGAAGATCAAAGACTACAGCTTTCAGTATGGGTTACACTTCAACATGAATAAAACAAAAATCCTCACAACTGAATTTATATACAGTATCATGATAAATGGAGAAAAGATTGAAATTGACAAGGATTTTATTTTACTAGGATCCACAATCATTGCTCACGGAGCAGCAGTCAAGAAATCAAACAATATACATCTCCTTTGAAAGACCTTTTTGAAGTGCTAAAGAGCAACAGTGTCACTTTGAAGACTAAGAGATGCCTGACCCAAGCCTTGATATTTTCAGTTGCTTCATATGTGTGTGAAGGCTGGACAATGAGTAAGAAAGACTGAAGAAGAATTAATACATTTCAGTTAGGGTGTTGGTAAAAAATATTGAATATACCATGGACTGCAGAAGAATGAACAAATCTGTCTTGGATGAAGTACAGCCAGAATGCTCCTTAGAAGTGAAGATGGTGAGATTTTCTCTCTTGTACTTTGGTTATGCTATCAGGAGGGATTAGTCCCTGGAGAGGAGTATCTTGCTTGGTAAAGTAGACGATCAATGAAAAAGAGGAAGAATCTCAATGAGATGGAATGACATAGTAGCTTCAGTGATCAGCTTAAGCACAGCAACAATTGTGAGGATAGTGTGGGACTGGGCAGTGTTTTGTTCTGTTGTACCTAGGGTTGCTATGAGTTGGAACTAATTCCATGACACCTAACAACCTTCATGCCATAATTGGGTATAACTGGGCCTACATAACAATTACCTCCACACCTCACTCAGTAAGCTTCTAAACCTGGAGCCAGCAAGCCTGGATCCAGGCTACCTCATTTTGTAAAGTTTTTGGAACACGGTCATGTCCATTTGTTTGCATATTATCTATGGCTGCTTTCAGGCTACAGTGGCAGAGCTGAGTAGTTGCAATAAGGACTAGATGACCCATTAAGAAAAAGTTTGCCCGTGCTTGCTTTAAATCATTAGAATTACTTGAAGCTAGTGTTTGTGCAATCTATAGTTTAGTACCTTTCTATTTTCTCTAGGCACAACCTCCAAACTATGATTTTTTAAATTCTTTTTTTACTCTAACTGCATAATAAATAGAGAATAACCTATTGTGCCTGCTTTGCAGCCCTACAGAAAGAAACTTTTGAGTAGTTTTGAGGAACACTCACATCTGAGAATATACAATATATATATTTTTTGGCTGTGAGACTTGGACAAATTACTTATCCTTTTAGTACCCTGTCTGTAAAATGGGGATCATAATAACAATGCTTTTGGCACAGAGTTGTTGTTGTTGTTGTTATGTGCCGTCGAGTCAAACCCGACTCATAGCGACCCCTCCTTGGGTTTCCGAGGCAGTATCACTACGGAAGTAGG
>NW_006921633.1:14664315-14666482 GCF_000298275.1 Orycteropus afer afer
CATGGGGTCGCTATGAGTCGGAAATGACTCAACGGCACTTAACAACAACAATAACAACAGAGGTGGTAAGATGTGTAGTGGGGAGTGCACACACACACATACACATAAACACATACACATATACCACACCTTATTGAGATAAAACTTACATACATTCAAATACACCTATTTCAGTATACACTTCAGTAACTTTTGACAAAAGTATACATCCAGTAACCAGAAAATAATTCTTTTGAAGGTATAAGTGACAGAACTTACTGATGGATTAGATATGATGTAATGGGTAAGACATGGATCAGTAATGAGTATATGGTTCTGGTCTGAGAAATTAGGTGAATATAATATTTAATTACAGAGGTAGGGTACACTTAGGAAAAGATTTAGTGTGAGGGCAAAATTAATATTTCCTGTTTTGCTTTTCTTAAAGTTTGGGACATCTAAATAGAGATCTTAATTAAGCAGTTAATTATTAAAGCTTAAGGAAGAGAGGATGCTGGAGCCTCTTCAGTGGATAGTTAGTTTCTATAACCGTTGGCTAGAGGAAATTTTCTTTAGCATTCATATAGATCAAGAAGAGGACTGAGCCTTGGGGCATTTCAATATTTAGAAATGGAGGAGCTAGTAAAGGAACTGAAAATGAGCAGTAGCAGGGTAGGAGGAAAATCAGAAGAGAGTGCTTTCCAAGAAACCAAATACAAAAAGTGTATCAAGAAGGGAATGAAGTGTTCAGCTGTTTCAAATGCTGCTGTGAGATGGAGCAATATGACCATTGGGTTTGGCATGGTAGAAAAAGCTGGTGACCTTAAGGAATGGTTCAGTGCAGTGGTTGGGATGTAGGTTTGGCTATATTGGATTAGAGGAAAGGAAGTGGATACAGTCACTATAGATGATTTTTTTGGAGAGTTTTGCTACAAAGCAGAGAAATAGGTAGTAACTGGAGCGAGACAGGGGATCCAGGTATAGCTTTGAATGTCATACATTATAGCATGTTTGAATGCTGATGGAAATAGTCTGGTAAAGAAGTAAAAACTGATGATGTGGTGGGAAAGGAGATTACCTCAGGAGAAAAGCCTTTGAGAGAAGGGTAATAGGACCCAGTACATAAGTGGAATTGCTTGAACTTATTTAACAGTAGGGACTATTCGTTGTTAACAAGGATGGAAGCCAGAGTACATAGGTACAGAAGCAGGTAGATTGATTTGGTTGGGGAGGATGTGCAAGTTCTTTCCTGTTACCTTCTATTTTCTCAGGGAAATAATTTTAGAGGTCCCCTGCTGAGAAGGAGGTGACAGAGGTGTTGAAGAATCAAGGAGAGAGAGGTATGAAATTGTCAAAGTGAGAGTGAATTGTTTAAGGAGATGTAGAAGGATTCCTGGGTAGTGCTGAGGTCCTCCTTACCTTTGTGGTCATAAATTTAAAGTGAAATCAGCCAACAAGTTTGCCTATTTTAATCCAGCTGTCTTCATTGCTAAGGAGCTCTGGTGGCATAGTGCCTACCTAAAGCATTACACTGCTAACCAGAAGATTGGTGGTTCAAACCTACCAGCCACTCTGCGGAAGGTTGTTGTTGTTGTTATGTGCCGTCGAGTCGGCCCCCACTCATCTGCGGAAGGAAGACTGGGCAATCTACTTCTGTAAAGATTTACCACCTTGGAAACCCGAAGGGGGTTGCTATGAGTAGAATCAACTTGATGGCAGTTAGTTTGGTTTTTGTTTTGTTTTATCTTCATTGCTTGGGTAAGGCAAGGCCAAAGTGGATTTCAGCAGTGTTGAGTTTTATTAGGATTGTATAATAGAGGGAAAGGGGGGCAGGAGATTGAGAGTGAATGCACATGGGTGGTTATAGGGAATATGAGCTGAAAAGGAAGAAAATAAGGATAAGAGAAGTGGGATGGTTAGTGAAAAGGGGAAGAGGATAGTGACTGGGAAATCTTAAAAAAGTTGAAGAATTATTGGGTTTGAAGTAGGGACAATTCATTATTGGGATATTAGCATGAATGGGCAAAGATGAGAGGTGGGCGTCAGAGGTGCTTGATTTTGAAGAGTGTAGTATTTGTCTCTTTTGGCTCACATAGCATATAAGTAGGAGCTCTGGTAGCATAGTGGCTAAGACACTTGCCTGCTAACCAGACGGCTGGCGGTTCAAACCTACCAGCCACTCCTCGGA
>NW_006921633.1:14674567-14680087 GCF_000298275.1 Orycteropus afer afer
CCAACCTTCCTTCCGAGGAGTGGCTGGTGGGTTTGAACCGCCAGCCGTCTGGTTAGCAGGCAAGTGTCTTAGCCACTATGCTACCAGAGCTCCCAGCACATGTCAGGCATATAGTTCTAAGTACTTTATAGCCATTATCTCTTTTAATAGGCACAGGGTTATGAGTATTAAAAGAGATAATGGCTATAAAGTACTTAGAACTATATGCTTGACATATAATAAACACTCCAAAAACGTTACTCATTGTTATTACTGTCTGTATCTAATTAAGCAATAAATGTTGAAGAAAAGTAACTAGAAAAAAGGGGTAAGTGAGAAAAGTACTGAAATTATAATATTTGAGGGTGTTAGAGAAAAATGAGCTAGCACAGAAGTTTGGAGTAAATGGAGAGGTAGGAGTAAACCAGGGTGAATGCTGGCAGAAGCATACTGGAGTGAACTAAGTTTTGAGAATAATTTGGGTTTTTGAGAGAGTAAGTATATATTTTTGCTTCTGGAGCATATCAAAGAGTATGGTTTTATAACTTTATTTTTTCTTTTTATGATCATTTCAAGTAAGTGTAGGGCTAAACAAACTAACTTAATTCTTCCAAAGTAGAATTAATTTGCTAGGATTTATGTGTGTGCTTGTTCTGTAGCGAATATTTATTTTATTTATTTCTTCATGACAATTATTCTTTAAAACTGTTTTCCTTGTCATGTATATATATATATATATATTTTTAAATGAAACCGTGGTATAAATTGTATCCTTTCATGGTATGTAATTTTCTTGTATTGTTTTGGTATCAAGTCTTGGTTTACATATTTTAAAAGTTGATTTTAAAGATGGCATTTTAACAGAGTATGTGAAGAAGTTCTACTCTATATGATTTAGTTTAGTTTCACATCAGGTTTGTAAGTAGATGCTCAAGGAACCTAAAATTGGGGCATTTCTAGAAATGTGTTATTTATGTACAAAATGTGTTCTAATTTTGGGGGAAATTTCAACAAAAGAGTTACTAAAGTAGTTCACTGCATGATATAAAAATAGTCCAATGTGCTAAAGGAAAAATTGCATAAGCATTTGAACTGAATGCTTAATGGGGTTGGCCATATTTTACATCAAGACATTTTCATATTTTTTAAAAGGAAAAGAACTGAATTTGTGAAATGGGGCAGTGACATGTAGTTGTCTTATTTACCACCCTTAAAATTATATTTCTAGGCAGTTTTGCTAATAGGTACCTAGATATTTTTTTTGGTAAATTTGATCTACTAAAAATTTGGTTTTATTGATCTCAATATTGTTATTTAAAAAATACTTTAAATAATTTAAAAATATTTGGCTCTAAAGCAGAGAGGTTATCACTTTTAAAATTGATACTCTGCCTGTGTCCAAAAGAGTTTATCAGCTTAAAAATTTAGCATAACACTGTGTTGACTGATTTAGGGATAGAAATAGAACAGTGATAGTCTTAGAGAAGCAGAAAATACATACATGTTACTAGGCACTTGAAATTAATTGTTACCACTGGACACTGAGTTCAGTTCTGATTTTATTGGCAGCTGAGGCCAAAAGGAAGTACATTGGCCCATGTAGTATTCTTTCTGGCAAAAGAAAAGAATCCAAATTTGTTTACAGGGACTTTTCCTAGAACTTAATTCAAAGAGGATTTTTATTATGAGAAAAAAAATGTGATATTGGATAAAGTTACCAACTATGGAAAACTAAGAGACACTGTTTAAATTGGATCGTATTTATGTTGACCCTTTATAAAAGAATATGGCTGAGGAACCTAGTTTTCTAATCATCTAAATTAAACCAAGGGTATAACATGAAAAATTTAGAAGAATGGATATTTAATATAAATTATCTAGTTTTTTGCTGAGTAGTATAGAAGCCACTAACCACATATGGCTATTTACACATAATTTACATTAGTTTAAATAAAATTAATTAAAAAGACAGTTTCTTGATTACATTAGCCACATTTCGGGTGCTGACTAGCCAAATGTGACTCCCCATTACATTCAAGTTGATTCTGACTCACAGAGGTTTCTTCACAGGATTTTCAAGTCTGTAATCTTTACAGCTGCTGCAAAAGACCTCTTTAAAGTGTTAAAAAGCAAAGATGTCACTTTGAGGACTACAGTTCACCTGACCCAAGCCATGGTATTTTCAGTTGCTTCATATGCATGCAAAAGCTGGACAATGAATAAGGAAGATTGAAGAAGAATTGATGTTTTTGGATTATAGTGTTGGTGAAGGATATTGAATATACTATGGACTGCTAGAACAAACAAAACTGTCTTGGAAGAAGTACAGCCAGACTGCTCCTTAGAAGCAAGAGTGGTGAGACTTTGGTTCACATAGTTTAAGACACATTATTAGGAGAGACCAATCCCTGAAGCAGGATATCATGCTTGGTAAAGTAGGTCAGTGGAAAAGAGGAAGACCCTTAATGAGATGGTTTGATTTAGTGGCTGCAACAGTGCACTCAAGCATAGCAATGATTGTGAGCATGGCACAAAACTGGGCATTGTTAAGTTGTGTTGTACATGAGGTCACTACGAGTAGGAAATAACTCCACAGCACCCAACAACAGCAACAGCAGTCTTTACAGAAATAGACAGCAGCATCTTTCTCCCGTGGAGCAGCTGGTCAGTTTGTACCACCTACCTTTTGGTTAGCTGCTGAACACTCAACCACTGCACCACTGTGGCTCCAGAAACCTCGTTGCTCTCCAGTCAATTCCAACTCATAGTGACTCTATTGGACAGAGTGGAAATGCCCCTAGGGTTTCCAAGGCTGTAATCTTTACTAAAGTAGACTGCCACATCTTTCTCCTATGGAGTGGCTGTTGAGTTCGAATTGCAGACCTTTGGTTAGCAGCCAGGTATTTAAGCACTGCACCTAGGTAACTAGAAGCTACTATTATCAGACAGCAGATAGGGAATATTTCCATCATCATGGAAAGTTTTGTTGGACAGTGCTGGTTTAGCCAGTGTTTTCCAAACTGGCTAATCTTCGGAATAAACGGAGTGCTTTACCAGTATAGAGATTTCTATGTCGTCGAAGGTCCTGATTTCTGTAGCTCTGGCATGCTGTTGAGAAACCTTTCATTTAAAAAGTCCCAGCTGCTTAAGATCATCAAGCCAAGTTTTTAGAATGACCTAAAGTTTAATTATTTCTCAGATACTTGTTTCAAGTAAAACTTTGGCTGATGCTAAACACCAGTTCCTATTGTTGTTGTTGTTGTTATGTGCCATCAAGTTGGACCCTACTCATAGCAACCCCTCCTTGGGTTTCTGAGGCAGTTATCACTATGGAAGTAGATTGCCCCATCTTCTTAGTACTCCAGAAATGTTTAATGAGTTGAAATTTTGATGTAGATTATCTTTCTAGGATTTGGCTATTTTGTGATACTTTTGTTGTTAAAAGTGAGAGCAGTGTACTCTAACTATGCCAAATATAAAACAAAACAAACCAAACTCACTGCCGTCAAGTCGGATCCAATTAATAGACCTTGGGTTTCCGAGGTGGTATCACTACAAAAGTAGATTGCCCAACCTTCCTTCTGAGGAGTGGCTTGTGGGTTTGAACTGCCAGCCTTCTGGTTAGCAGTCAAATGCTTTAGGCACTGTGCCACCAAATATAAAGCTGTCATAATTAATAAAAACATTTGAACAGGTTCAACAATTCATTTAAAGAAAAGATTTCACCTGTTCCTCACTTATCAACATGATTAGATTTCAAAGACCAAGTTGTTATATGAAAATTACATCATTACATAACTGCCAGATTAAAATCAAAAAACCAAATTCACTGTCATCGAGCTGATTTTGACTCATAGTGGTATTGTTGGGATTGTCCCATAGGGTTTCCAAAGCTGTAACCTTCATGGAAGTAGACTGTTTCATCTTTCTCCCATGGGGTGGCTGGTGGGTCCTAACTGCCGACCTTTTGGTTAGCAGCCAAATACCTCAACCACTGCATCAACAGAACACCTTTTTTTTTTTTTTTAAATGCATTTTATTGAAACATAATTTATGTACAGTGAAATACACAAAACTAAAGTGACATGGGTCAGTGCATTTTTTTTTTAATGTTATGCCAATTGAGCTTAATGTCCCCTGTGACTATGGTCCCAAGCCCACAGGTTCAACTATTCGATCCCTCAGGGTAGCTGTCTGTGACCAAGCAGTGACCACAACCTTGCGCCTTGTCAGCTCTACTATACACCTGGGAATTCTGATCATTCACATAAACTTATAGGAACATTGTCTGCCAACCCTATACATGTTTTTGGATACACTGCCCACTTCATACACATACCTAATAGTTGAGCCTGTCCACCCATCTATCCACCCGTATACCCATGTTTGCCTTCACTGACAACGCAGTACCGTATGTGTAAAAGGGTTCATCTTTGTTGTCTGTACCTCCCACGTACCTCTCTATGTCTTTCTCTTCCTCAGTGCCACCATATTGATCACTGTGATGGTTGTGTTTGTATGTCAACTTGGCTAGGCCTGGTTGAGTGGCTGGGCAGCTGGATGTAGTATTCCCCATAATGAGACTGGTAATCAGTTCCATGGTGGAATCTACTGAGAGAAGCTGAGTAGTTGCCTTTGGGTATGTGATCTGTTTCCTGTATATAAAGAAGTTTTGAGACTGGTCTCTAGCTTTTGGCATGCTTGGACCCTGCATATAGCCTTGTCGTTGCTCAGCGGCCTGCTATGCTCTGCCGACCTTGGGACTTACAGTGGACTTAAGTTAATGACCTGCCATGTAGTTTGGTAACATCAGGACTGTGCCTTTTTACTTGTCAACCTTGGGGCTCCTCAGCCTCAGCCGTCTGCAGCTGTCTGAGTGAAGAAACGCTTCTAGCTCCAGTGGGCCGGGAGCAGGAGGCAGAGCTGGACCCCAAGGTTGAGGGGATTTCACCCAGCCCCTAGAGCCTGGCACTTTGAACGTGGACTTAAAGCCTCTGAATTGTAAAAATAAACTCCTATTTGTTAAGGCCATCCCATTTGTGATATATTCTTCTCAGAGCAGCACTAGGTAACCAGAACAGTCACTCACATTTGGGCCATTGCTCTTCTCATTACCCAAATCAATACTTATCTCTATCAACCTAACAGCGTTCCCTCCCCTCCCCTCCCACCCCTGGTAATCAACAAAGAAAATTTCCTTTCATAGATAAACCTTTCCTTGACTTCTACAATAACGGACTAATACAATATTTGTCCTTTTGTGATTGACTTAGTTCACTCAGCATAATGTCCTCCAAGTTCATCCACGTTCTGCAGTGTTTTGCAGATTCTACATTATTCTTTAGCATTGCATAGTATTCCATTGTGTATATATACCATAGTTTGGTTATCCATTCCTCAGGTGATGGACACCTAGGTTGTTGCCATGTTTTGGCTATTGTAAATAGTGCTGCAATGAACATGGGTATGCATATAGCTGTTCTTGTCATGGCTCTCACTTCTTTAGGGTATATACCTAGTAATGGAATGGCTGGGTCAAAT
>NW_006921633.1:14704224-14721508 GCF_000298275.1 Orycteropus afer afer
GGTCCAAGATTATCTTCTGTGTCTGTGTTAATTGGTTTCCCTTTTCTTTGTTGAAGAGGGTCTGTGCAATCCTTCTGCCTAGTCTGCCATCTTGCCCCGCCTCCCATTGTTAGTTTTTTGTGTTTATATTTAATTGGTGATTATATGTTGGAGTGACTTGCCCATAATTTTCATTTTCTTTGTTTTGTTTGTATGTTATCTATACAGGCAGGGGACTGTGCTGTCCTCCTCTATTCACTAGTTGACAGTACTTCTACCCTCACCACCTGTCTCCTTTCCATTGTCAGCTTCTCGTATGTCCTTGCCGACCCTTGCATACAGAACCAGTTCTTAGGTCCCTAGAATCTAAATGAGAATGCTATCACTTTAAAATCCAAAATGGTTGCCACATATAAACATTCAAAATGGCTGTGCCCTTGATCACTTTTAATATCCAAAATGGCCACAACTTGTGAGCATTCAAAATGGCAGTGCCCTCAGTCACTTTAAATATCCAAAATGGCCACTGCTTGTAAACATTCCAAATGGGTGCACCCTCGGTCACTTTAAATATCCAAAATTGATGCCACGTGTAAACAATCAAAATGGCTGTGTCCTCCTTACAACAGAAAGTCCACAGCTCAGGTTGTCTCCCTCCTTGCTGTTTCCCTTCCTAGTCATAGGCCACCAGAGCAGTTGTCCCTGCAGCCCTTGGTGACTGGGACTGATCTTTAGGTCAATTCTCAGGTCCCAACACCACTTGGAAATATTCCGGCTGTTGGTCTCATCAGAGTAACTGACAGTCCGCAGCTCTGATCGTCTTTGTACTCACTGTTTCTGTTCAGGTTTTGCCATTAGTTGGTGCCTAATCCACTTCTGTATAGTTCCTTTCAAAACTCAGGGTTCTGGGATTATATTCTGTATCTCTGTCAATTTGTTTTTTTATTTCTTTTTTGAAGAGGGTCTGTGTAAGTTGTCTGCTTATTCCTCCATCTTCTCACCAGAACTCCTTTAACTGCCAAATTATCTAATTACATAACTGCCAACTCACTGAGAATCCTGGCCCAGCCACGCTGACACATAATCTTAACTATCACAGCCACTGTTACTCTCATATAGCAACTCAGTGCATGTTATTGTCAGATGTATGTCATTAATGTATAAAATAGTCAGATAGACTTTTACTAATGTCATAAATGCAAAATATCAGTTGACAAGATAGTTGATTATGGAAACTGTACCTACTACTCCCTAATCAACTATCTTGTCAACTGACATTTTGCATTTATGACTTTAGGGAGTAGTAGATATAGGTATATTTTAGAGGAGCTTTGGTAGCATAGTACCTAAGGCATTTGACTGCTAACCAGAAGGCTGGCAGTTCAAGTCTGCCAGTCACTCTTCGGAAGGAAGATTGGGCAATCTACTTCTGTAGAGATACTGCCTTGGAAACTCAAGGAGGGGTCTCTATGAGTTGAATCAACTTGATGGCAGTGAGTTTGGTTTGTTTTTTTGAGGTATGATTTGATCCCCTTCTTTATAAATAAAGAACTGTTGGGGGATAAGTAAAGGTAGAATAAATTTTTTTTTAAGAAAAAAATTTAAAACTTCTGAAACACTTGTATAGTTATTGTATTTCATTCTTCTAGGCAGCATCACTGGATCTGCTGTTGTTTATCTCTGAAGTGTGGTTTAATTCTCATTTTGATTTTCTGTTGCCATTGGTATCTTTTGCCAAGGCCCCTAGTTCCTAACCTGTGTGGTTAGGAGCCCAAGAGGCACTGCAGAGAACTCACAGGGATGCCAAAAGATGTTTTAAAATTTCAAGGGAAGCACAGCACCATCTGCTGAAAATCACATAAACTGCTAGCTTTAGGTAGTTCAGTTTCCAAGTAAATTGCTACATTTTATTCACTGATACCATATTTTTGCAAAGCTGGTTTTTTGACATTGTGATAATAAACCAGTATTGCATGAAAATCTCTGTGAAACAGGAAATGAGGGAGGTAGTATCCACTCTGATTCTAAGATTTGAACACAGGTAGATTCCAAGTCGTGAGGACATACTTCCTGAATTGTGGAACTTAAACAGAATGATTGGATATTTCTTTTGAGCTGGGAGGTGGGGATCTGTGAAAAAATTGCCACATGGGCCTCTAAACCAAGAAAGTTTGAGAACTTCTAATGTAGGCTTAAGAAGGTTGGCGGTTGAAATCAACTAGCTGCTCTTTGGAGGGAAGATGGGGCAATCTACTTTTGTCAGGATTTACCCCCTTGGAAACCCAGTGAAATCAAGTCAATTCCAATTTATATTTTGCTATAAATTGAATCTACTTAATGGCTGGGAATTTGGTCGTTTTTTGCATTGTGGGTTTGGGAGCCCTGGTGGCACAGTAGTTAAGCACTTGGCTGCTAACCAAAAGGTGGTTTGAACCCATTAGCCCTTGTATGGTGGAAAGATGTGGCAGTTTGTTTCCATAAAGATTGGAAACTCTTTGGGGCAGTTCTACTCAGTCCTATAGAGTTGCTGTGAGTTGGAATTGCTTTGGGGGCAGCAGGTTTAGTGTAGGCTTTTGTGATAGTCTTTTAACATTTTCCTAGTGTATTTTGCCCCTTGGTCTGTATTACTGCAAAGGATATTTTTTTAAAATAAACCTTCCATGATTCCCCATTATTTATAGGCTACCAAAAAAACAAACTCATTGCCTTAGACTCAGTTCCGGCTCATAGAGACCCTCATTGGGTTTCCAAGGCTGTAAATCTTTATGGAAGTAGATTCCCTTATTTTCCTCCTGCTGAGCTTCTGGTGGATTTGAATTGCTGACCTTCTGGTTAGCATCCAAGTGCCTTACCTTCCACATCACAAAGCTCCTTTTTATAGGGTACGGTTAAGAGATACTACAATAATTTTAACCTTTTAAATCTAGCTCCATTCTGTTTTATCAGTCTTCTTCCTATCATTTTCCTTACAAAAAAAATAAAATAAAATAAAAAACAAAACTCACTGCCATCGAGTCCATTCCGACTCAAAACAACCCCCATTGGGTTTCTGAGGCTGTAAATGTTTATGGAAGTAGATCACCCCATCTTCCTTCCACAGAGCAGCTGGTGGCTTTAAACTGCTGACCAAATGCCTTATCCACTACGCCACCAGAGCTTCTCATTTTCCATAGGCTTACAAAATCTTGTTTACTTACACACATACAATTTCTCTCAAACTTTATCTTTTTTTCTTTTCTCTATGCCTTGAAAAATCATTAAGCACAAAGAGCCATGTAGTAATACCCAATTTCAAAGTAACTTAATTAAAACTGGGTTTATTCATGCAATAGATGGGTATAGAAATGGGGTTTAACTGGTTCAGCTTTAATTTGAAGAATACTTTACAAAATAACCTTTTTTAAGATGGTAATTCTTGTTTAAACTTTATTTTGAAATAATTGTAGATTTATAGAAGTTTGTAAAGATAGTATAAACAGTTGCTGCGTACCTTTCACCCATCTTCCTTTAGGTAAATTGTTGTTGTTGTTAGTTGCTGTCAAGTCAGCCCCAACTAATAGTGACCCTGTGTACAACAGAACAAAACACTGCCTGGTCCTGTGCTATCCTCACAATCCTTGCTGGGCTTGAACCTATCGTTGCAGCCACTGTTTCAATCCCTCTTGTCAAGTGGCTTCCCCTTTTTCACTGACCCTCTACTCTACCAAGCATGGTATCGTTCTTCAGGAACTAGTCCCTTCTGACAACATGACCAAAGTAGGTGAGATGAAGTCCGGCCATTCTTGCTTCCAAGGAGCATTCTGGCTGCAGTTCTTCTAGGACAGATTTGCTGGTAAATTTGTTTTGGGTAACTTTGTTTGAATGAACTAGGGTAAATAAATTTACCATTGCCGTTTATTAAAGAATTTAGCGAAAGTAGAGTACTAAACTGCAGACTGGATTTCACTAGTTTTTCCACTAATATCTCTTTTTTTTTTTTTGGTCCAAAGATACAACACAGGCTACTGCTTTGCATTTAATTGTCACATTGCCTTAGTCTTCTCAACAGTTTCTTAATCTTTCCATGTTTTTCATAAGTTAGATAATTTAGAGAAATGTTGGTCAGGTATTTTGTAGAATGTCCTTCAAATTGGATTTGTTTGACTTTTTTTTTTAATGATTTTTGTTGTTGTTATTAGGTGCCATTGAGTCGATTCTGAATCATAGCGAACCTATGTACAATAAAATGAAACACTGGCCCATCCCTTACAATCCTTGCTATGCTTGAGCCCTTCGTTGTAACCACTGTGTCAATTCATTTCATTGAGAGTCTTCCCTTTTTTGCTGACCCTCCATTTTACCAGGCATGATATCCTTCTCCAGGGACTGGTCCCTTCTGACCACATTAGAAAAGTAGGTGAGATGAAGTCTTGCCATTCTTGCTTCTAAGGATCATTCAGGCTGCACTTGTTCTAAGAAAGATTTGTTCATTTCTTCTGGCAGGCCATAGTATTTTCAGTATTTTTCATCAACATCATAATTCAGAAACATCAGTTCTTGTTTGGTCTTCCTCATTCATAGTCCAGATTTCACATGCATATGAGGTGATTGAAAATGCCATGGCTTGGGTTAGGTGCACCTTAGTCTTCAAAGTGACATCTTTGCTCTTCAACATTATAAAGATATCTTTCGTAGCAGATTTGCCCAGTCCAGTAGGAAATCTGATTTATTGACTGTTCCTTCCATGAGTGTTGATTGTGGATCCAGTAAAATGAAATCTTTGACAACTTCAGTCTTTTCTCCATTTATCATGATGTTACTTAATGGTCCAGTTGTGAGGATTTTTGTTTTCTTTATGTTGAGGTGTAATCCATACTGAAGACTTTGTCTTTGATCTTCATCAGTAAGGGCATCAAGTCACCTTCACTTTCAGCAAGCAAGGTTGTGTCATCTGCATATTTCAGAATCTTCCACTGATCCTTATGCTGTGTTTTTCTTTACATATTCCAGCTTCTCAGATTATTTGCTCAGCATACAGATTGAATAAGTTTGGTGAAAGGATACAGCCTTGACACATACCCTTTCTGATTTCAAACAATGCAGTATCCCCTTGTTCTAATTGAACAACAGCCTCTTGATTTATATACAGTTCCTCATGAGCACAATTAAGTGTTCTGGAATTCCCATTCTTCACAGTGTTATCCACAATTTGTTATGATCCACATGGTCAAATGCCTTTGTGTAGTTACTAAAGCAGAGATGAACATCTTTCTGGCATTCTTTCCTTTCAGCTATGAATATTCTGACATCAGCAATGATATTCCTCATTCCTTATCCTCTTCTGAATCCAGCTTGAATTTCTGGAAATTCCCTGTCAATATACTGCTGCAATCGTTTTTGTATTATCTTCAGCAAAGTTTTACTTGCAGTGATATTAATGATATTATCTGATAATTTCCACATTCTGTGGGATCACTGTTCTTTGGAATGGGCACAAATATAGACCTTTTCAAATCAATTGTCCAGGTACCTGTCTTCCAAATTTTCTAGCATAGACGAATAAGCACCTCCAGAGCTGCATCTGTTTGTTGAAATATCTCAATGAGTAGTCTGTCAATTCCTGGGGTCTCGTTTTTTTCCAATTCCTACAGTGCAGTTTGTATTTCTTCCCTCAGTACCGTTAGTTCTTGATCATATACTCCCTCCTGAAATGACTCAATGTCTACCAGTTCTTTTTGGTCCAGTGACTCTGTGTATTCCTTCTGTCTTCTTTAGATGCTTCCTGCATTGTTCAGTAATTTGGTTATAGAATCCCTCCATATTGCAACTCGAGGCTTGAATTTTTTCTTCAGTTCTTTCAGTTTGAGAAATGCTTAGTGTGTTCTTCCCTTTTGGTTTTCTAATTCCAGATCTTTGTACATTTCATTAGTATAACTGACTTTGTCTTCTTGAGGCACCCTTTTAAAACTTCTGTTCAGCTGTTTTACGTCAACATTTTTCCTTTTGCTTTATAAAGCTACTTTGTTCAAGAGCAAGTTTCAGAGTCTCTTCTGACATCCAGTTTGGTCTTCTTTCTTTCCTGTCTATTCAGTGACCTTTCGCTTTCTTCATGTGTGATGTTTTTCATATCATCTCACAAACCATTTGGTCTTTTGTCATTGTTGTTCAGTGCCTCAAATGTATTCTTCTGATGGTCTCTAAATTCAGGTGGGATATACTCAAGGACATATTTTGATTCTCATGGATTTGTTTTAATTTTCTTCAGCTTTATCTTAAAATTGCATATGAGCAATCCATGGTTTGTTACACAGTCAGATCCTGACCTTGCTTTGACTGGTGATATTGAGCTTCTCCATCGCCTTTTTCCACAGATGTAGTCGATTATTTCTTTGTATTCCATCTGGCAAGGTCCACTTGTATAATCACTGTTTATGCTGTTGAAAAGAGATATTGGTCTTGCAAAATTCTGTCATGCGATTTCCAGCCTCATTTCTATCACCAAGGCCATGTTTTCCAATTACTGATGCTTTTTCTTTGTTTCCAACTTTCACATTCCAGTCATCAGCAATTATCAGTACATCTTGATTGCATGTTTGGTCCATTTCAGACAGGAGAAGTTGGTAAAAATCTTCAATATCTTCATCTTTTGCTGTGGTGGTTAGTGGAAAAATTTGAATAGTTGTATTGATTGGATTTCTTTGTAGGCATATGGATATTATCCTATCACAGCGTTGTACTTCAGGATAGATCTCGAAATGTTCTATTAGACAATAAATACATTGCTATTCTTCAATTTCACGTAGTAGACCATATGATTGCCTGATTCAAAATGGCCAATACCAGTCCATTTCAGCTAATGCCTAGGATATTGATCTTTATGTATTCCATTTCATTTTTGACAGTTTCCAATTTTCCTAGATTCATACTTCATACATTCCATATTATGATTATTAATAAATGTGTACAGTTGTTTATTCCCTTTTTGAGTTGTGGCCTATGAGCAGATGAATGTCCTGAAAGCTTTGCTCCATCCATGTCATTAAGGTTGACTCTACTTTGAGGATGCAGCTTTTCCCCGGTCATATTTTGAGTGCCTTAAAATCTGAGAGGCTCATCTTCTGGCACTTTATCAGACAGTGTTTCACAGCTCTTCATAGTTTTCCAGTAATATATCAGATGATGTTTCACTGCTATGAATAAGGTTTTCAGTGGCCAGTTCTTTCAGAAGTAGATGTCACTGTCCTTCTTCCCAGTCTGTCTTAGTCTGGAAGCTCCACTGAAACCTGTCCACTATTGGTGGCCCTGCTGGTATTCGCAATACGGCTGGCATAGCCTTCAGCCTCACGTAGCATGCAAGTCAACACAGTATGAGAAGCTGACAGACAAGTGGTGGAAGATGAGGCTGTAGTTATTGAATTCAGGGAAGATAATACTGAGGTGAAGTGCCTTCCTGCATCATCAGAGGGTACATGATAGGGTGACTTCTTAATGATGTCTTGGTTAAGGTGGTGTCTGCCAGTTTTCTCCACTTCCTGTGATCTCTTTTTTCTGTGCTCAGTTTGTTAGAAGCGAGTCACTAAGTCCAACCCACAATCATGGGAAGGGAAATTAAACTCCATCTCTTGCAAGAAAGAATATCAGGACATTTGTGGGCATATGTTTAAAAAAATCACAGAATTAATAAATAGATTGGGAAAGGTATTTTGAGGTTATGTAAATATTCTGTTTCTTAAAGTTTCAGCCACTACTTTTAAATTTATCAGTAGATTCTGCCTGCAGCAATTATTACTATATTTTAATGGTGATTTTCTCTTTCCCTCATTCTTTCTACATCTTTTACTTAGAATTCTTCTCTAAGGAAGATTTGTCCTTCTTCCTCATTTATTTATTATTTAATCATTCATCCATTCATATCAGTGTAGATTTATGAATTGTTATGAAATAATCTTTTGATTTATCATTGCTACCTGAGGCTCTGACAAGGAGGTACATTGTTGCAACATGACCTCTTTCTTAAAAAGAACCTTTATTTTCAAGTAACTTTAGACTTAAGTTGCAAAAATAGTACAAAGAATTACCATATACCTTTTACCCAAATTTCCCTATTGGTAAGATTTTGCCATATTTATTTTTCTCTCTCACTTTTGCTCTTGCTCTCCATGTAATTTTTTTCTGGACTTTTGAGAAATTTACACTGTGATATCTCTTTACTTATAAGTACTTCAGTGTATATTTCCTAAATACAGGAATGTTTTCTTTCGTAATCGCAGAACCCACTGCCCACTGCTGTTGAGTCAGTTCCAAATCATGCTGACTCTAAAGGACAGAGTAGAACTGACCCGTAGCATTTCCAAGGTTGTAAATCTTTATAGGAGCAGATTGCCACATCATTCTCTGGCCCATTGGCTGGTGGGTTTGAATCACTGATATTTCAGGTAGCAGTTGAATGCTTAAACACTGTGACACTAGTGCTCCTAACCACAATACAGTTTATCAAAATAAGGCAACTTAATTAATGTAGTACTATTACTTAATCTATAGACCAAATTCAAATTTTGCCATTTATTACAATAATGCCCTTTACAGCAAAAGAATACATCCCCCCCCCCCCCAAAAAAAAGACCATTCCTATGGTCTCATGTCTTTGGTTTGTTTTAATCTGGCATAGTTCCTTAGTCTTGCTTTGTTTTTCCTGACCTTGACCCTTTTGAAGAATGTTCTTCAACTTGGACTTGCCCAATGTTTTCTTGTGATTAGGTTCAGGTTATAGATTTTGGGCAGAAATACCAAAGTAATGCCATGTTCTCACTGCCTTGTATCAGAAGTCATATCATGTTGATTGGCCCCATTATTGGGGATCTTAACTTTGATCACTTAGTTAAGGTGTTGTCTGTAAGGTTACTGTTTTTTTTTTTTTTTTTTGTGAGAAGATCCTTTGAGATTATGTAAATATCTTATTTCTTATCAAACTTTTATACACTAGTTTTAGTACTCAGTGTTGTTATGTTTTTAATTTGAAAAACAGTAGTTTCATTTGTTTTTGTTTGTATTACAATTTAGGAAATCCTCTTGTTGAATTTCTAGTGAATAAATTAATTAACAAAATTTTAATGTGGTTCACCAACTAAGAGCTATTTTTTAAAAAGATGTAGGCTGGTGGTTCATACCCACCAGCCACTCCTCAGAAGGAAGATTGGGCAATCTACCATAGAGATAACTGCCTCGGAAACCTAAGGAGGGATTGCTATGAGTCAAACTGACTCGACGGCAGTTAAGTTTTGTGTTTTTTTTTAAATCTCCCCCTCCCTTCTACCATGTTCCCATTCCCCTTTCCTTTCTTTCTTGTTTTCTCTAGCCCCTGAAGGTAACTAGCTTCAGTGCTCTTGGTTTCTTCTTTTTTTAAACAACCATATTGAGATGTAGTTCACATGCTATAAAATCAACATTTTAAAGTATACATTTCATCGGTTTTTAGTATAGTCCCAGAGTTCTGCAATCATTGTGGGTATTTGCTTTTAGAACATTTTCATTACCCCAAAAAGAAACCCTTTATCTATTAGCAGTCACTCCCTATTTTGTCATGTTGCCATCCCCCAGCTCTGGACAACCACTAATCTATTTCTGCCTCTATAGATTTATCTCTTTGGATGTTTCATATAAGTGGAATTATGCACTGTATGGTCTTTTATAACTAACCTCTTTTATTTAGCATGATAAACATGTTGTAGCATGTTCTTTTTACTTCATTCCTTTTTATGGCTGAATAATATTCCATGTATGATTATACCTTACTTTGTTTTTCCAGTCAATAGTTTATGGACATTTGAATATTTTCCATTTTTTGGATAATATGAGTAATGCTGTTATGAACATTCAAGTGTTAAGGATATATCTAGGGATATATGCAGAGTCATATGGTACCTTTTGAGGAACTGCCAAACTATTTTCTGAAATACTGTACCATTTTACATTATCATCAGCAATATATGACAGATCCAATTTATCTGCATTCTTGCCAACACATATTATTGTGTATATATATTTTTTTATTTTAGCCATCTTAGTAGGTGTGATGTGGTATCTCATTATGGTTTTAATTTGTATTTCCATAATGGCTAATGATCTTGAGCATATTGTCATGTGCTTATTAGTTATTTATATATCTTCTTTGAAGATTATTTACCTACTTTTTAGTAGGGTTATTTATTCTTTTATTCTGGATGTAAGTCACATGTCAAATACATGAGTTGCAAAAATTTTCTCCAATTCTGTGAGTCTTTTCATTTTACTGATGGTGGCCTTAGTCAAACAAAAAACCAAAAACCCCAAACTCACTTGCTGTTGAGTTGATTCAGACTCATGGTGACCCCTCCTTGGGTTTCTGAGGCAGTATCTCTATGGAAGTATATTGCCAGTCTTCCTTCCGAGAAGCAGCTGGTGAGTATGAACTGCCAGCCTTCTGGTTAGCAGTTGAATGCCTTAGGCACTGTGCCACTTAATTTTTGTGAAGTCTCATTTATCTAATTTTTAAATTTTGGTTGTGCTTTTGGAGTTGTATCTAAGAAGGTTTTACCTAACCTAAAGTCACAAAGATTTACATATTTGTTTTCTTTTAAGGGTTTTTATTGTTTTAGCTCTTGTATTTAGGTCTGTAATCTAGTTGGAGATAATTTTTGTATCTGATATAAGGAGTTCAACTTCATTTTTCTGCATGTAGATAACCACTTGTCCTAACACTATTTATGGAGTCTAGGTATATTTTTCCGGTGTTTCTTTTTGTACTAATGAAGAGGTGCATGCACTTTTTTTTTCTTATTTACTTTTCTACCACAAAGTATCAATACTATTGATAAGCTTTTTCACTTTGCTTTTCCACTTAAGAAGAGAGCCTAGAAATGATTCCTTATCATTTCCAGAGATTTCATTTTTTCACAGCTACAGAGTACTACTTTTATGATATACCATATATTATCCGACCAGGCTCCTATGTAGAAGGATATAGATTATTCCCAATATTTTGCAAATATCAATGCAAAATAACTTTTGTGTCAGTGGAAGTAAATTCCTAGAAATGGAATTGCTGGGTCAAAAGGTAAACGTGTATGTAGTCTTGTTTGATATTGCCAAATTCTCCTCTATTAAGGTAGTATCAGTCAACATTCCTACCAATAACTTTGAGAATTCTTGTGTCCTCCCCACAGCCTTGCAAACCCAGTTTGTTGTTTTAAATATTTTATCAAACTGATAGGTGAGAAGTTGTAGTTTGATGTAGTTTTAATTTGTGTTTCTCTTATTTTGAATGAGGTTGGATTATCTCCATGTGACCATTTTAAACTTCTTTTTTTAAAAAAGTTTCTATTCATGATCAAAATCACTCCCATCATGTCACTTATAGTGATCCCCATTGGGTTTCCGAGGCTATAAATCTTTATGGAAGTAGATAGCCTCGTCTGCATTCTGCAGAGTAGCTGGTGGGTTTTAACTGCTGACCTTCTGGTTAGCAACCGAATGCCTTATCCGCTAAGCCACCAGAGCTCCTTATTCATGGTATAGAGGGATTCATTCATGTTTCATTCTCGTACTTGTGTGGGTTCTTTTTGTTTTAAAGAATTTTAACATTTTGATCTTAGATCCATTTACAGTTTATTCTTAGGTATGGTATGTGTCTAAATTTTTCCATATGTTTCAAATAGATACATGTACTTTTTTTTTTTTAAATTGTGATTTTGGTGAAGATTTACAGAGCAAATTCACTTTCCATACAGCAGTTCACATATACTTTGTCTCATGACATTGACCGCAGTTTACCACAATGCAACAGCTCCCCTCCCACATCCTCCCCATAGTTACCTCTTCCCTGTGCCCATCCCTCCATACACTCCTGCCCCCTGAGCTGTCTCCCTGTGCATAAGCAGCCCTTCTTTCTCCCATGATTATTCTCTCCAAGGAGAGTATCTACTTGAGATAAATGTTCAACTCATATGCCTGTCTTTTGTTTGGCTGGAAACCATAGGTGTGGGTTCAATTCCAGACCTGAAGGGCAGTTAGGGGCCTTAGTCTCAGTGGTTCTACCAGGCTCTATTGGACCAGCAAACCTGGGCCCCCCCTTCTTTTTTTTTTTTTTTTAGATAGATACATGTACTTTTTTAAAAAAATTTATTATTATTATGATTTTATTTTTGCAATGTTCCCTCTCTTCCCCTCCCACACCTGGTAACCAACAAAGAAAGTTTCCTTCCATATATACACCTTCCCTTGACTTTTTACAATAATGAACTAATAATTTATCCT
Source organism: Orycteropus afer afer (assembly GCF_000298275.1). Taxonomy (NCBI): domain Eukaryota; kingdom Metazoa; phylum Chordata; class Mammalia; order Tubulidentata; family Orycteropodidae; genus Orycteropus; species Orycteropus afer. The sequence continues at coordinate 14,716,474 of NW_006921633.1, forward strand.
TCTTTGATCGACTTGTTTTACTCAGCATAATGTCCTCTAAGTTCGTCCACATTATGTGCTATTTTGCAGATTCTGCATTATTCATTAGTGTTGCATAGTATTCCATTGAGTGTATGTACCATAATTTGGTTATCTGTTCTTCTGTTGATGTGCATGTAGGTGGTTTCCATCTTTTTGCTACTATAAATAGTGCTGTGATGAACATGGGTGTGCATATATCTGTTCTTGTCCTGGCTCTCACTTTTTAAGGATATATACCTAGTAATGGGATTGCTGGATCAAATGGTGTTCCTAATTCCAACTTTTTAAGGAATCGCCATACTGCTTTCCACAGTGGTTGTTTCATTTTATAGTCCCACCAGCAGTGTATGAGAGTCCCAGTCTCTTCACATCCTTGCCAGTATTTGTTATTTTCTGTCTTGTTGAACTTTGCTATTAGTGCTGGGGCCAATGGTATATCAATGTTGTTTTCATTTGCATTTCTCTAATGGCTAATGATTGTGAACATTTCTTCATGTGTTTGTTGGCTGCCTGAATATCCTCTTTGTTGAAGTGTCTGTTCATGTCTTCTGCCCATTTTTTAGTTGGATTATTTGTCTTTTTGTTGTTGAGGTGGTGGAGTTTTCTATAAATTTTAGAGATGAGTCCTTTGTCAAATATGTCATTGCCAAATATTTTTTTCCCAATCTGTAGGTTCTCTTTTGACGCTCTTGGAGAAGTCTTTGGAAGCACATAGAAATTTAATTTTTAGAAGGTCCTATTCATCTAGCTTATCTTCTTCAGTTTGTGCACTTTGGGTTATGAATGACAGTATATTTATGCCATAAATTATGGCCCCTAAATTTGCCCCTATTTTTTCCTCAAGGAACTTTATAGTTTTAGGTTTCACATTTAGGTCTTTGAGCCATCTGGAGTTAGGTTTTGTATATGGTGAGAGGTACACATCTTGTTTCATTTTTCTGCAAATGAATATCCAGTTTTCCCAGCACCATTTGTTAAAGAGACCATTTCTTCCCCATTTAATGGATTTCAGCCCTTTGTCAAAAATCAGCTGACCATCAGTCGATGGATCTATTACTGGATTCTCAATTTTGTTCCCTGGTCTGTGTGTCTGTCACTGTACCAATACCAGGCTGTTTTCACTACTGTGCCTGTAGAGAAGGTTTTGAGATCCGGGAGTGTGAGACCACCTACTTTGTTCTCTGCCTTCAATAGTGATTTGCTTACCCAAGGTCTCTTTCCTTTCCATATAAAATTGTTGTTGTTGTTGTTCAGTGCCGTTGAGTTTTCTCCAACTCAGCGACCCTGTGCACAGCGGAATGAAACACTGCCTGGTTGTATGTCAGTCCTACAATCCTTGCTATACCTGAGCCCATTGTTGTAGCCCTTGTCAGTCCATCTCATTAAGGGCCTTCCCCTCCACTTTACTAAGCATGTTATCCTTTTTCAGGGAATGGTCCCTTCTTACAACATGAGTTGTAAGTAGGTGAGATAAAGTCTGGCCATTCTTACTTCCAAGGACCGTTCTGGCTGTACTTCCTTCAGGAGAGATTTGTTTGTTCGGTAGAACTCTCCAGTGAAACCATCTGGGGCAGGGCCTTTTTTGGTTGATAATGTTTTTGTGACTTGTTCAATTTCTTCTGTTATGGGTCTTTTCAAATTTTGCATCTCTGTCTGTGTTAGTTTAGGTAATAATGTTTCTAGAAATCTGTCCATTTCTTCTAGATTTTGAAATTTGTTGGAGTACAGTTCTTCATAATATCCTGATACTATCCTTTTTATTTCAGTTGGTTTTGTTGTGCTGTTGTTGGGTGAAGTGTTCTGTAGAGGTCTGTAGGGTCAACTTGGTGGATTGTATTGTTTAGCTCTTCTGCTTCTTTGTTGAGTTTCTTTTCGGGTTTTCTGTCTTTCATTGAAAGTGGTGTATTTAAGTCTCCCACTATGACTGTGGAGTCATCTGTTTGCCTTTTTAACTCTTTTATATTCTGATCTATGTATTTTGGGCTCTTTCATTGGGTCCATAGATATTTATTATTGTTATATCTTCTTGTTCAGTTGATCCTTTAATCATTATATAATGTCCTTCCTTGTCTCATATGGTGGTTTTTGTCTTAAAGTCAATTTGATCAGAAACTAGTATTTCCACTCCTGCTCTTTTCTGGTTGCCATTTGTTATTAGATGTTTCTCCAATCTATGATTTTTAGTCTGTTTTTGTCTTTGTCTCTAAGGTGTGTCTCTTGTAGACAGCATATTGATGGGTTATGTTTTCTTATGCAGTCTGCAACTCTCAATGTATTGAGTGGTGCATTTAATCCATTTACATTCAGTGTAATAATTGACAAGTATGAATTTGTTTCTGGCAATTTGTTATGTGTTTTTTTCGTGGTGTTCCTGGTTTCTTTGTTCCATATAATTTTCTGTCCTGAGCTTGTTTTGTTTATGAATCATGTTATCATTTCCTTCTTTACTGTTGTTTTGGTGTTTGCTAAATATTTGTGCTGGTCCTCTTTTTTATTTTGATATGAAGGTTTATAATTTTTCTTTGAGGTTACCCTGGGATTTAAAATATTTGCCCCGAGTTTAGAACAATTCATTCTATCTTCCAACTCTCTTGACTTCCTCACCATTTAGAAGCTCTGAAACTATGCTATTTTCCCCTTCTTTTTGGTTTGTAGTTGTCCTCATTTGCCAATTAATGTCTCTGGTTCCCTGTTTACAATCTTGTAAGCTTATTTTACTTTGGATACTGCAATAACTGGGTTGGTTTCTGGGCTACGTCATCATTTATATTAATGGTTGGTTGTTGTTTGCTATTATTGGTTCTCTGTCCAAAGGACTCCCATGAGCATCTCTTGGAAGGTTGGTGTGGTTGTAACAAATTTCCTTAATTTCTGCTTATGTGGAAATCTCCCGATTTCACCATCATATTTGAGGGACAGTTTTGCTGGGTATGTAATTCTTGGTTGGAAGTTTTTCTCGTTCAGGGTTTTATATATACTATCCTGTTGCCTTCTCACCTGCATAGTTTCTGATGAGAAATCAGAGCTTGGTCTTATTGGTTGTCCTTTGTAGGTTAATTTTCATTTTCTTGTGCTGCTTTCAGGATTCTTTCTTTGTCTTTGGTTTTGATGAGTTTGATGATGATATGTCTTGGTGATTTTTACATTTTTAAAAATATGTCTTTGACTTCAGTGTGGAAGGAAGGAGGAGAAATTAAAAGGACAAAGAGGGACTAGTCAGAAGGCTATTCTCAGTAGTCCAGGTGAGAAATGATGGTATGGTGAATGAGGATGGTGTCAAAAGAGATATTGAGAAAAGGATAGATTTAAGAGCTGCTATATGAGTTAAAATTGATAGAACATGGTGTATTGAGTTTGAGAAATTAAGGAGCAAGTGAAATGAAGAATTATTTCTAGGTTTCTAGTTTATGCAACTGAATAATTGGTGATATCGTTTACTGAAATATAGGACTTTGAAAGAATCAGAAAAAGAAAGCTGATGTTTTCAACTTGTTTCTGTTGTGTTTGAGATGTCTTGGGGCATCCAAATAGCAGTGGTAAGCATGCTTCTGGACATTCAATTTGAAGTTCAGAGCTAGTTCAGGAAATATAAATATGGTTGAATCATAATTAGTATAACCATAGATAAGATTGCCTAGAGAGACAGTCTAGAAGAAGAAGAGACAAGGACCTCGGACCAATTTTTGAGGACTTCTCAATATTTCTGGCCAGGTAGGGGAGGGTAAGCCTGCAAAGAGGAAGGAATGGGTAAGTGTCAATGTTGCTGAGAGATCAAATAAAAAGAGAACCAATTAAAAAAAAAGAAAAAAGTTTATTATATTTAGCTACATAGAAGACACAGGAAAAATACAGGTCATATTTTTGTCATAATGACTGGCCCAATTTGTATGCAGCCTACAATACAGCACATTAGATTAGAAGATTTGTGGAGATCAGATTCAGATGGGCTTTAGATGAGTTTGAATTTTATTCTCTAGGCCGCAGTAAAACATAAAAAGAAGAATGAAATAATATATGACAGAGTCTAATATCTCCTTTACGTTTGAGAAACTGAGTTCCTTGCTGGTAATTGAGGACATATAAGATGCTATGACATGGGAACCCATTTTCCTTGATTTGGTACTGATATTTGGCCCAAGAAGTAGAAACACTTTTATTGACTATTGGACATATATAACACTAGTTTGCTTCTCTCTGGGCTAAAGCTTAAAATAGTTCAGCCCTGTTTCTCTTTGACTGTGACTAGACCTTACTGAAGGAGCTCTGGTAGCATAGTGCCTAAGGCACTTGACTGCTAACCAGAAGGCTGGCAGTTCAAACCCACCAGCTACTCCTTGGAAGGAAGGTTGGGCAATCTACTTCCATAGTGATACTGCCTTGGCAACCCAAGGAGGGGTCGCTATGAGTCGGGGCCGACTCAACGGCACATAAAAACAACAGACCTTACTGAACTGGGTTATTTTAAGCTGTGGGCTAGACTGCCAATGTTGTTGTTGTTATGTGCCGTCAAGTCATCCCTGACTCATAGCGACCCCTCCTAGGGTTTCCAAGGCGTTATCACTATGGAAGTAGATTGCCCAACCTTCCTTCTGAGTAGATAGATGTTATTTACGTGTCTGAAAACCATTAAGAAGTACTATTCTTTTCTTTTTCACTGTGCAGAAACCAAACCAAAAAAAAAAAAAAAAAAATAGAGCTCTGGTGGTGTAGTGCCAAGGCATTTGACTTCTAACCAGAAGGCTGGTGGTTCAAACCCACCAGCCACTCATGGGCTTTTTCTTCAGCCTTAGACTGTTTATTTTGCAGTTTGCTACCCTTAATGCTTCGATATAAAGTCATCCTGAATATAAGTTATTCTTTCCCTAGGATCCCTACTACACTCAACATTTTCCTAATTAGGAGGTACTAATAGGGTAGAAGGAGCTCTGGTAGCATAGTGGCTAAAGCACTTGACTGCTAACCAGAAGGCTGGCGGTTCAAACCCACCAGCCACTCCTCGGAAGGAAGGTTGGGC
>NW_006921633.1:14721787-14724218 GCF_000298275.1 Orycteropus afer afer
GAGTCGGATTTGACTTGATGGAGCTCTGGTGGCATAGTGAATAAGGTATTTGGCTACTAACAAGAAGGTCAGCAGTTCAAACCAACCAGCTGCACCACAGGAGGAAGATGAGGCAATCTACTGTAAAGATTTACAGCCCTGGAAAGCCAATGGAATTGACATGATGGTAGTGAGTTTATAGGGATGGAAAGAACCCTGGTGATGCAGTGGTTAAGTGTTTGGTTGCTAACCTGAAGGTCAGTGATTCAAACCTACTAGCCATTTCATGGCAGAGAGATGGGCTGTCAGCTTCCAAAAGATTTACACAGCCTTGCATACCCTATGGGGCATTTCTGTTCTGTTCTATAGGGTCACTATGAGTCAGAATCAACTCAACAGCAATGAATAATAGGGATAGAGATAAAATTGTCAAATATCTAATTATACTTAATATAATAACATGTATATTTACACTACATATATATATATATAATAAATTTCATGAAACAGTTTTTTTTTTTTTTGTGCTAAGATACATTTTATTTGTTAATTTTCAAGTTTAGTTTTTTAACTTTTTTTTTTGTTGTTGTTGTTCTAAGGACTTGCTGTAGGTGTTCAGCTCATAGGCCTGTCTGTTGTTGGCTGAGAGTTAAGCCATGGGAGTAAAATCAATTCTAGGTCTGTGGGGTGACACGGGGCCATAGTCTCAGGGGTTCTACCAGTTTCTGTCAGAACAGTAAGGTTGGTCTTTTTTTTTTTTTTTAATGATTGTGAGTTTTGTTCCACATTTGTCTCCTACTCTATACAGGATCTCCAATTTTGATCCCTTTGAAGTGATTGGCATTGGTAGCCAGGCACCATCTAGTTCTTCTGGTCTCTGGGTTATATAGATTGAGATTCTCATGGTCCATTAGTCTTTTGGACTATACTATATGTTGCCATGTGTCTTTGATTTTCTTTACTCTTCTTTGCTGCAGATGAGGAGAGACTGATAGTTACCACTTAGAAGGCCGCTTGCAAGCCTTAAAAGGCCATAGTTGCTACTCATCGAAGTAAGATGTAGAACAGTATTTTTCTATATCATGTTGTGTCAGTTGAGCTTGATGCCCACTGCAACTGTGGTCCCCAGCCCAGTGACCTACTCCCTCAAGGTGCTTATTTGTGGCTAAGCAGTTATCCTAATTTTGCCTCCTGTTATGTTTAAACTGCATATGTCCATTTTTATAGCACCTACAAATACATATGTAGGAATGTGTGCCAAACTTGTGCATGGTCTTAAGTGTATTCCATTTACCTATCCATACCTCTCTACCTATGTATGCACATGTAGATTAATGTTTACTGTTAGTGATGTTGCAGTATTGTGTATGCAACAGTATTTGCCTTCATTGTCTGTACTTATATACCTCTCCATGTCTTCCTTTTCCTTAGTGATACTGTGCTAGTCACATTCTGTTGTTATATTCCTTTTCCCTTTACACATATCAAACCTATCTCTTAATTATCCATCTATTTTCCCTTCCTCTCCCATCCCTGGTGATCAACACAATTTCTCTGTGTAAACCTCTCCTTGACTTTTTACAATAATGAACTCATACAGTATTTGACCTTTTGTGATTGACTTATTTCACTCAGCATAATGTCCTCCAAGTTTATGCATGTTACGATGTGATTTGCTGATTCTTCATTATTCTTTAGTGTTGCGTAGTATTCTGTGTGTGTACCATACTTTTTTAATCCATTCATTTGTTGATGGGTGCTTAGGTTGTTTCCATTTCTTTGCTATTCTAAATAGTGCTGTGATGAACATAGGTGTGCATATGTCTATTCATGTCCTGGATTTCACCTCTACAAGATATATTCCTAGTAATGGGATTACTGGCTCAAATGGTATTTCTATTTCCAGCTTTTTAAGGACACACCATACCATTTTCCACAGTGGTTATGCCATTTTGTAGTCCTACCAGCAGTATATAAGAGTTCCAGTCTCTCCACACCCTCACCAGCATTTTCTGTTTTGTGTCCTGTTGAATTTTTCTGTTTTTGGTAGAGTGAAATGATATTTCATTGTTGTTTTTATTTATATCTCTCTTGTGGCTAATGATCATGAGCATTTCTTCATGTGTTTGTTGGCTGCCTGAATATCTTTTTTGATGAAGTGGCTGTTCATATTCTTTCCCATTTTTGAAGTGGATGGTTTGTCCTTTGGATGTTAAAGTGTTGAAATTTTCCATAAAAGTCCTTTGTTGGATAAGTTGTTGCCAAATATTTTTCCCAAGTTGTAGGTTCTCTTTTCACTCTTTTGGAGAAGTCTTTTGGTGCACATAAGAGTTTAATTTTAAAATGCATTTTATTGAAATATAATTTATGTACAGTGAAATACACAAAACTAAAGTGACATGGGTCAGTGCATTTTTTTTTTTTTTGCAGTGTCGCCTCCCTTCCCCTCCTA
>NW_006921633.1:14729144-14732197 GCF_000298275.1 Orycteropus afer afer
CTGTCTCTTTAAATATTCAAAATAGTCAAGCCGCTTTATAAACCTACAAAATGGCGGCACCCTCTGGATCGGCAAAAGTCCATAGCTCAGCTCACCTTTCTCTTCACCTTCTATGTTTGTTCCCCAGCCACCGTGCACAGTCTTCCGTGCAGTCCCTGGCTAGCAGGGTGATTTTTGGGTTAATTCTTAAATCCTACCACCAGTCGTGAATCTCCAAGCCCTATTGTCTGTGCCATCAGAATCGCTCAGGCCGCTGCCAGACTGCAGCTCCGTGTGTCTCCTGTTTTGGTATTTTCATGCAAATTCTTCTGCTAGTTGGGGTTTAGTCCTCTTTTGTATCCTTCCCGTCAAGGCTCAGGGGTCCAAGATTATCTTCTGTGTCTGTGTTAATTGGTTTCCCTTTTCTTTGTTGAAGAGTGTCTGTGCAGGCCTTCTGCCTAGTCCGCCATCTTGCCGGAACTCTCAGATTGTTAATCTTTTTGTTGTTGAGGTACTGGGGTTTTCTATAAATTTTAGAGATAAGTCCTTTGTCAGATATGTAATTATCGACAGGTATGAATTTGTTGCTGTCATTTTGTTATGTGCTTTTTTGTGATGTTGATTTCTTTGTTCTGTTCTGTTTTGTTTATGAATAATGTCACTTCCTTTGTTTTAGTATTTGCTAAATATTTGTACTGGTCCTCTTTTTTGTTTTCATGTGAAAGTTTATCATTTTTTTTGAGGTTACCCTGTGATTTATAATTTCTTACCAAGTCTAGAACAATCCATTCTATCTTGTAGTTGTCTTGACTTCCCTACCATTTAGAAGTTCCTTAACTACAGCTTTTTTTCCTGTTTTTGGTTTCTATTTGTCTTCATTTCGTCAATTGATGTCTCTGGTTCCCTGTTTATAGTCTTCTAGGCTTATTTTCTTTGGATACTTCTATAACTGGCTTGGTTTCTGGGTTATGTCATCATGTGTGTTAGTGGTCAGTTGTTGTTTGCTGTTGTTGGTTCTCTGTCCAAAGGACTGCCTTTAGCATGTCTTGTAAGGTTGGTCTTATAGAATTCTGATTACACGTAGGTTATTCCTTTTGATGGTACCCCACATGAACCTTAGGCTTTCTTCATTTTGTTTTGATTTTTTTTTTTCTGATTGTTCCCTTTCCAAAGAACTAGTGAGGTATTTGTCTTCAATCTCACTAATTCTGTCTTCCATTGATTCAGTTCTAATCCTTTGCCTGTTCAATGGGTTATCTATTTCTGAAAATTTAGTATTAATCTTCTGGATTTCTGTGTGTAGATTTTGTATCAGTTCTAATTTTTCATTTATTTTGTCAGTTTGATCTTGTTTTGTCTTTCAGAATTGTTCTAGGGTTTTCTCTCTGTTTTCCTCAATTTTGTCAGTGTTTTCCTTGATCTGTCTCTCAGTTCTTTGAAGGTATTTAAATATATATTTTTTTGAATTTCTTATCAGAGAGTTCCAATGGTTCGTCTTCCCCAGGGATGTGTTTTGGGTCTGTGTCCTGGTCCTTGTTTCTCCTGCTTTATCTTGCTTCTTTGTGTGGACTGTGATGATCTGTTGTCTACAAGGCATTGTGACGTTTTTGTGTTTATATTTAATTGGTGATTATATGTTGGAGTGACTTGCGTATGATTTTCATTTTCTTTGTTTTGCTTGTATGTTATCTGCTAAACAGGGTACTGTGCTGTGCTCCTCTGTTCACTAGTTGGCAGCACTTATACACTCACCACCTGTCTCCTTTTCCATTGTCTGCCTCCTGTATGTCCCTGCTGTCATTGGCAAATGGAGCCTATTCTTAGGTTCTGTTTTCATTCAGGTTTTTTCACTAGTTGGTGCCTAATCCACTTCTGTATACTTCCTTTCAAAGCACAGGACTCCAGGATTTTCTTCTGTGTCTCTGTCATTTGGCTTCTCTTTTCTTTGTTGAAGAGGGTCTGTGGAGCTTGTCTGCCTATTCCACCATCTTACTCAGATCCAAGAATTTAATTTTTAGAAGGTCCCCGTCATCTAGTTTCTCTTCTGTTGTTTGTGCATTTTGGGTTATGTTTGATAGCCTATGCCATTAGGTCCCCTAAGTTTGCCCCTGTTTTATCTTTGATAAACTTTTTAGTTTGGAGTTTTATGTTTAGGTCTTTGATCCCTCTTGAGTTAGTTTTGGTGTATGGTATAAGGTATGGATCTTATTTCATTTTTCTGGATAGCCAGTTTTGCCAGCAGCATTTTTGAATAGACTGTGTCTTACCCATTGAATCAGTTTTGGCTCTTTGTCAAAGATCCAGCCATCTGTAGGTGGATTGATCTATTTCTGGTTTCTCAGTTCTGTTCCACTGATCTGTATGTCTATTGTTGTACCAATACCGGGCTGTTTTGACTACTCTGGCTGTATAGTAGGTTTTGAAATGGGGGAATGTGACACCTCCTGCTTTGTTTTTCTTCTTCAGTAGTGCTTTGCTTATCTAAGGGCTCTGTACTTTCCATATAAAATTAGTGATTGGTTTTTCCATGTCCTTAAACAATATTAATGGAATTTGGTTTGGGATTCCATTGAATGTATAGATTGCTTTGGGTAGTATTGACATTTTCTCAATGTTAGTATTCCTATCCATGAGTATGCGCATCCTTCCATTTATTATAGTAGTGTTATGTGGTTTTTTTTGTATAGGTGTTTTGTGTACCTGGTAAGATTTATTTCTAAGTATTTTATCTTCTTGGTAGCTCTGGTAGTTAAGATTATGTGTCAGCTTGTCAGGGCCTGGTTTTGAGTGGATGGGCAGCCCCATGATGAGTCCTGTAATAATCAGCTCCATGGTGGAATCTACTATGAGCAGCTGAGTAGCTGCCTTAGGGATGTGATTGGCTTCCAGTACATAAGAAGAAGCTTTGAGAAAGGTCTTGAGCTTTTTGGCACATCTGGATCCTACATTTGGTTGAGTTCATCTCAGTTGCCTGCCATGTTATCTTCCCATCTTGAGACTATTTCTGGACTAAAAGTACATGAACTGCCTTGATGTTGTTACTGCTTGAACAACATGGCCTGCCATGTTGCTTG
>NW_006921633.1:14737927-14738578 GCF_000298275.1 Orycteropus afer afer
TGCTCAATTTCTTGCTTTACTATGGGTCTATTCAAAATTTCTTCCTCAGTCTGTACTAGTTTAGGTAGTAGGTGTTTTGTTTCTAGTGTCCATTTCGTCTAGGTTTTTTAATTTGTTGGAGTACAGTTCTTCGTAGTGTTCTGTTACATTTTATTTTAATTGGCTCTGTTGTGATTTCACCCATTGCATTTATTATTTGCATCTTGCATCTTCTCTTTTCCTTAGTTAAACTTGACATTGGCTTGTCAATTATGTTAATCTTTTAGAAGAACCAGCTTCTAGTCTTGTTGATTTTCTCTATTGTTTTTCTGTTTCTGTTTATTTCCACTCCGACCTGTATTATGTCCTTTTTTCTGGAGAAGGTAGGCTTCTTTTGTGGCTCTTTTTCTAAGTGTTGGAGTTGGTGTGTTAAGCTGTTGATTTTTGTTCTTTCTTCTTTGTTGATATGTGCATTAATTGCTATTAGTACTGCTTTTGCTGTGTCCCAGAAGTTGGTATGTTGTGTTTTCATTCCTGTTTGTTTCTAGGAATTTTTTTTAAAATTTTTAATTGATTTATTTTTTTAATTGTGATTTGGGTGAAGATTTACAGAGCAAATTCACTTTCCATACAGCAATTCACATATACTTTGTCTCATGTCATTGACCACAG
>NW_006921633.1:14742403-14749098 GCF_000298275.1 Orycteropus afer afer
CCACTTGTATATCCTTCCCTTCAAGGCTTAAGGGTCCAGGATTATCTTCTGTGTCTGTGTTAATTGGTTTCCCTTTTCTTTGTTGAAGAAGGTCTGTGCAGTCTTTCTGCCTAGTCCGCCATCTTGCCAGATCTGTTTCTAGGAATTTTTTTAATTGCACATTTTAATTCTTCTGTTACCCTGTGGTTCTTAAGCAGTGTGTTATTCAATTTCCATGTATTTGATTTTTTTTCTCCTGGTCTTCCTGTTGTTGATTTCTAATTTTATAGCACTGTGATCTGAGAAGATGCTTTGTAGAATTTTGATGTTTTCAAATTTATTGAGGCTTGATTCGTGGCCTGATAATGTGGTTCATTCTGGTGAATGATCCATGTGCATTGGGAAAGAATGTGTTTTATTGTTGGGTGGAGTGCTCTATAGATACCTATGAGGTCAAATTGTTGATTGTGTTGTTGAGATCTTCTGGATCTTTGTTGAATTTTTTTTCTAGCTCTGTCCTTCATCAGAAGTGGTATGTTAAAGTTTCCTGCTATTATTATAGTATTGTCTTTTTCTCCTTTGAATTTAATTAATGTTTGCTTTACATATTTTGGAGCTTTCTCATTGGGGTGCATAGATATTTATTACAGTCATGTCCTCTCAGTCTGTTGACCCTTTTATCATCATATAATGTCCTTCCTGGTGATGGTTTGGAACAGCTAAGGGAGACCAGGAAGTGAGCAAACTGGTTTGGAACAGCTAAGGGAGACAGACTTGTTTGTCAGTTTGTTGTACTGTGGTAGCTTGCATGTTGCTCTGAGACTGGAGGCTTTGCCACCAGTTTTTCAAATGCCAGTAGGGTTACCTATGGTGGACAGGTTTCAGTGGAGCTTCCAGAATAAGACAGACTCAGAAGAGGAAGGGACCTCTGGTGGCTTAGTGCCTAAGGCATTTGACTGCTAACCAGAAGGCTGGTGGTTCAAACCCACCAGTCACTCCTCAGAAGGAAGATTAGGCAATCTGCTTCCATAGTGATACTGCCTCAGAAACCCAACGAGGGGTCACTACGAGTCATATCCGACTTGACGCAGTGAGTTTGGTTTTTTTGGAAAAGAAAAAAGAAGCTATCCATTTCTCAAAGAATTGGCCAGTGAAAACCTTATGAATAGCAGTGAAACACTGTCTGGTATATTACTGAAAAACTTTATGAATAGCCCTAAAACATTGTTAGATACAGTGCTGAAGGATGAGCCCCTCTGGTCAGAGGGCACTCAAGATACAACTGAGGAAGAGCTGCCTCCTCAGAATAGAGTTGACATTAATGATGTGGATAGAGTAAAGCTTTCGGGACCTCCAGTTGCTGATGTAGCATGATTCAAAATGAGAAGAAACAGCTGCAAACATCCATTAATAATCAGAACATGGAATGTACAAAATAGGAATCTAGGAAAATTGGAAGTTGTCAAAAATAAAAGGGAATGCATAAAGATTGATATCCTGGGCATCTGTGAGCTGAAATGGACTGGTTTTGGACATTTTGAACCAAATAGCCATATGATCTACTATGTTGGGAATGACAAATTGAAGAGGAGTGGCGTGGCATTCATCTTCACTGTGGTGGTTAAGTTTATGTGTCAGGTTGGCTAGGCCATGATGAGACTGGTAATCAACTCCATGGTGAAATTTACTGTGAGCAGCCAAGTAGCTGCCTTAGGGATGTGCTCTGTTTCCTGTATATAGAGAAGCCTTGGGGAATGGGCTCTAGCTTATGGCACGCTTGAACCTTGCATGTAGCCATGTTGTTATTCAGTAGCCTGCCATGCTCTGCTGACCTTGAGACTTTCAATGGACTTGAATTAATGATCTGCCACGTGGTTTGGTAATATTGGGACTGTGCCTTTTTACTTGTCAACCTTGGGTTTGTCAGCCTCAGTAGCCAGCAGCTGTCTGAGTGAAGAAAAGCCTCTAGCTCAAGTGGGCCAGAGCAGGAGGCAGAGCTGTAGGTCAAGGCTGAGGAGCCTTCACCCAGCCCCTAGAGCCTGGCACTTTGAACTTGGACTTAAAGCCTCCAAATCGTAAGAATAAACTCCTGTTTGTTCAAACCATTCCATTTATGGTATATTCTTGTCAGAGTGGCACTAGGTAACCAGAAAAATCACAAAGAATGTATCAAGATCTGTCCTGAAGCACAACGCTGTCAGTGATAGGATGCTATCCATACACCTACAGGGAAGGCAGTTAATACTACAGTTATTCAGATTTACTCAGCATCCACCAAAGACAAAGATGAGGAGATTAAAATTTTTACCAACTTCTGCAGTTGGAAATTGACCAAACATGCAACCATGATGTGTTAATTATCACTGGTGACTGGAATCAAAAGTTGGAAACAAAGAAGAATCACCAGTAGTTGGAAAATATGGACATGATGATAGAAATAACACTAGAGATTGCCTGATAGAAATAACACTAGATATTGCCTGATAGAATTTTGCAAAACCAAGGCCTTAATTATTCATTGCAAATACTTTTTATCAACAACATAAATGGCGGGCTATGCACATGGACTTCACCAGATGGAGTACACAAGAATCAGATTGATTACTTCTGTGGCAAGAGGCTCAATATCTTCAGTCAGAACAAGGCCAGGAACCGATTGTGAAACAGACCATCATCTACTCATATGCAAGTTCAACTGGAAGTTGAAGACAAAAGAAGTTCACAAGAGCCAAAATATGACCTTGGTTATATCCCTCCTGAATTAAGACACCATCTAACAAACAGATTTGATGCATTGAACACCACTGACCAAAGCCAGATGAATTGTGGGATGACATCAAGAACATCATCCGTGAAGAAAGCAAAATGCCATTGGAAAGATAGGAAAGGAAGAGAAGACCAAAATGGATGTCAGAAGAGACTCTGAAAGTTGCCCTTGAATGGAGAGTACCTAAAGCAAGTGGAAGAAATGACAAGATAAAAGAGCTGAACAGAAGATTTCAAAGAGCAGCTCAAGAAGACAGAGTCAGTTATTATAATGAAATGTGCAAAGGCCTGGCATTAGAAAACCAAAATAGAAGAAAATGCTCAGCATTTCTCAAGCTGAAAGAACTGAAGAAAAAATTTGAGCCTTTAGTTGCAATATTGAAAGATTCTATGGGCAAAATATTGAATGATGCAGGAAACATCAAAAGAAGATGGAAGGAATAGAATACACAGCGTCACTGTACCAAGAAGAATAGGTCAATGTTCATCCATTTCAGGAGGTGGCATATAATCAAGAACCAATTGTATTGAAGGAAGAAGTTGAAGCTGCATTGAAGGAATTGGTGAAGAACAAGGCACCAGGAATTGAAGGAATACCCACTGAGAAGTTTCAACAAGTGGATGTCCCACTGGAGGCACTTACTTGGCTATGCCAAGAGATTTGGGAGACAGCTACCTGGCCAGCTGACTGGAAGAGATCCTTATTTGTACCCATTGCAAGAAAGGTGAGCCCACAGAATGTAAAAGTTTTTGAACAATATCATTAATATTGCTTGCAAGTAAAATCTTACTGAAAATAACTCAAAAATGGTTGCAGCAGTATACTGATGGAGAACTTCCAGAAATGCAAGCTGGATTAAGAAGAGGACATGGAACAAGGGGATATCATTGCTAATATCAGGTGGATCCTGACTGAAACCAAAAATACGAGAAAGATGTTACTTGTGTTTTATTGACTGTGCAAAAGCATTTGATTGTGTGGGTCATAACAAATTATGGATAGCATTGAGAAGAATGGGAATTCCAGAACTCTTGATTGTGCTCATGAGGAACCTGTGCATAGACCAGGAGGCTGTCATTCAAACAGAACAAGGGGATACTGCATGGTTTAAAATCAAGAAGGGAGTGTGTCAGGGTTGTATCCTTTCACCATACTTATTCCATCTGTATACTGAGCAAATAATCGAGAAGCTGGACTATATGAGAACAACATGACATCAGGATTGGAGGAATGCTCATTAACAACCTGCGATATACAGATAACACAACTTTGCTTGCTGAAAGTGAAGATGACTTAAAGCACTTACTGATGAAGATGGAAGAATACAGTCTGCAGTATGGATTACACCTCAATACAAAGAAAACAAAAATCCTCACAGCTGGCTCAATAAGCAGCAAAAGATTGAAATTGTCAAAGACTTTATATTACTTGGTTCTACAACCAACACTAATGGAAGCATCAGTTAAGACATCATACAACATATTGCATTGGACAAATCTGCTGCAAAAGACCACTTTCAAGTGCTGTAGAGCAAAGATGTCTCCTTGAAGACTAAGGTGCACCTAACCCAACCTATGGCAATTTCAGTCACCTCATATACACGTGAGAGCTGGACAATGAATAAGACTGAAGAAGATGCTTTTGAGTTGTGGTGTTAGTGAAGAGTGCTAAAAGAATGAACAAATCTGTCCTGTAAGAAATGTAGCCAAAATGCTCCTTTGAAGCAAGAATGGCCAGACTTAGTGTCACCTACTTTGGTCGTGTTGTCAGAAGGGGCCATTCCCTGAAGAAGGATGCCATGCTTGGTAGTGGAAGGTCTTAAAAAAGGGGAAAACCCTCAATGAAATGGATTGACACAATGACTGCAACAATGGGCTCAGGTATAGCAAGGATCGTGGGGCTGGTGAAGGATTGGGCAGTGTTTTGTTCTACTGTACATAGGGTCGCTATGAGTCGGAGACAACTGGATGGCACCTAACAACAACAGTGCCCTTGTCGTTTGTACTAGATTTTGCCTTAAAATCTGTTTTATCAGAAATTAATATTACCACTTCTACTCTATTTTGTTTTCCATTAGCTTGATATATTTTTTCTATCCCTTTAATTTAAATTTATTTTCATCTTTTTGTCTAAGGTGAGAGTCTTGTAGGCAGCATATTGATAGATCTTGATTTCTTATCCAATCCGCCACTCTCTTTGTCTTGATTAGTACATTTAATCATTCACATTTAGTGTAATCAATGATAGGTATGAATTTACTGTTGTCATTCTTTTGTGTTTTTTGTTGTGGTGCTAATGGTTTATTTGTTTCAAGTATTTTTCTGTGTTGAGTTCATTTTGTTATCAAGTTTTCTTTCCCTATTCTCCATTGTTATGGCTTTCCTGTTTGTTACTGAAAGTTTGTCCTTTCTTATTTTGGTTAGAAGGTTTATCAGTTTTCTTTGTAGTTACCCTGTAGTAAATTCTCATCTCCCTATGTTTAAAACAGTCTATTGTATATTGACATTGTCTCAACTTCATCTACATGTGAAAGATTTGTAATTATATAGTTTATTCCCTCTATTTGTTTTATAGTTGGTGTTGTTTACAGATGTGCTCTACTTGTTCTCTATTTTCTGTTTTGAAGCTTATTGTAGATTTGAAAATTCTTTTCCTTGATTGGTTTCTAGGTGATGTCATAAGCTTCAGTGTTGCCTTCCATTATTGGTTTTCTGTTGGAAGGATTCTCTTTACCATTTCTTGTGGGATTGGTCTGGTTTTTACAAATTCCCTTAATTTCTGCTTGTCCAGAAAAGTGCTAATTTTACTATTATATTTGAAGGACAGTTTTGCTGGATATATGATTTTTGGTTGGCAATTTTTTTCCTTTAAAATTTTGTATATATCATCCCATTGCCTTCTTGCCTGCATGGTTTCTGCTGAGAAATCAGAGCTTAGTCTGTTTTTCCCAACCTGCTCCCCAGATTCTCTGTCTTTTGTTATGGAAATTTTGATTATGATATGTCTTGGTGGTGGTTTTCTCTTGGGGTCTATCCTGTATGGGGTTCGTTGAGCTTCTTGGATGGATATCTTTTCGTCTTTCATGATATTGGGGGATGTTCTGTTTAGCAAGTCTTTAATGATTTTCTCTTTGGGTTTTTTGCCCCCCCCCCCTTGTTATGGAATTCCAATCAGATTATGTTATTTCTTTTGATATCATCCCAAATAACTCTCAGGTTTTCTTCATTTCTCTTAATTGTCTTTTCTGATTTTTCCTTATACAAGCTAGTGTCAAGGGATTTGTCCCCTGCTGGCATATGTGTTCTTCAACCAGTTCGATTCTGCTCTATTGTCCTTCCACCATATTATCTATCTCTGTAATTTTCGTGTTCATCTTCTGGATATCTAATTGTTGTTTTTGTGTGGATTCTAATTGCCTGTTTACTTTGTCATTTTGTTCTTGTATGATTTCCCGAATTCTTCAAGGGTAGTGTTGTCTGTCTTTTCCTTATTTCTGTTCATGGTTTCCTGAGCTCTTGGAAAGTCCTATAAAATATATGTTTTCAATACCTATTTTAGGTAGGTCTATTACTTGTTCTTCTTTGGGGAGGTTTCCTAGTTCTTTATTTTAGTCAGTTGCTTCTATTGTCCTGTTCCTTTGTTTGAATTAGGGAGCTCTAGTAGTGTAGTGCCTAAAGCATTTTGACTGCTAACCAGAAGGCTGGCAGTTAAACCCACCAGCCACTCCTTGGAAAGAAGGTTGGGCAATCTACTACCATAAAGATACTGCCTTGGAAACCCAAGGAGGGTTTGCTGTGAGTCGAATGTGACTAGATGGCAGTGAGTTTGGTTTTTTTGGTTTGCTGTCGTGAAGACATTTTGAAGTTGTTTTTATTTGTTGATTATGTGTTGGTTTGTTTTGGTATATCTGGATGAGTAGTGCAGGTTAGTTTTTTTTTTTTTTTTTTTT
>NW_006921633.1:14768065-14787344 GCF_000298275.1 Orycteropus afer afer
CCAGGTGGACACCTTCAGCAATTAGGAGCTCCTCGTTGCTCATAGCAAATCCCACCTTGTAGTTTACAAAGACTTATGGGTAGAAAAGCCACACAAAGTAATTTACTACACTGCAACATGTATCAAAGTAGATCCACCTTTTTGAGTCATCTAGCGTAATTTTCTACAGCTTATTATTTTACTTGTACTTGTTTCTTTGAGATACAGCATCCTTTAATTCGGATTATGGCAATGTTATTGGAAGTGTTATCCCAGGCCATAACTACCAACACAACCTTAGAACAATTATCTTTTTCATTTACTATGTATGTATATGTTTCGATTTCCATAAGATAACTTTTACTGCATTGCTTTTATAACTTTTTTAAAATAAAAAGACTTGTGATAGTGACATTTTACCAGCAACGTAGAGAAATCACCTCTAAGAATAATTACTAAATCTGTTGAATGTCTTCTCCCTCTTTTAAATAAACTTATTCTGTTAAAAGATTCATGTTAGCATTTAAAACTAATATTGGCTCAGTTTATTTCAGGCTTATGCATCTTACTTAAACAGTACTTTGTTTCAAATAATAAAATAATTAAGAGAGTTGTAGGGGTATGAATAGGCTTAGGTTCATTGAGTCAACCTTTTTTATTATAATTCTTCAAATATTTTTTCATATCTCCTCTCTGTAACTGATACTCATCATTGAAATTTTTTAATTTAAGTTTTACAAAATCGTAATTGTTTACAAATTCAAAGACTATGTAAAACTTGGAACAGAGAACACACCCCTCACCCCCTACTCCAGAGTTCTCATTCCCTATAGAAAACCACTTTTCAGCTTCTGGTGTACTCTCTATTTTCAACAAATATTTTATTTTTTTTATTATTGAATTATAATTCATATATCTAAAATTCATACATATTCATACAATTTAGTTTTTTTCAGTATATTTACATAACTATACAACTGTCACTGCTATATAATTCCAGAACATTTTCAGTATCCGAAAAAAGAAGCTCTGTCCTCATTAGTAGTCACTTCCCACCTCCACACCTCTCCTCTACTCCAATCCGCTGGCAACCAATAATCTAGTTTAGTCTCTATGATTTACATATTAGGGACATTTTATATATATGAAATCATATAATATGTGCTCTTTTTGTGTGTCTGTCTGGCTTTTTTAACTTTGCATATTTTTAAAAATAGAATTTTTGAGAGCAGTATTAGGTGTGCAGGAAAACTGTGCAGAAAGTGTAGAGCATTCTCATATATTCCCTTTTCCCTCTCACACTGTTTTCTCCTATTAACATCTTAGATTCATGTGATATATTTGTTATAATTGATGAACCAATGTCAATACATTATTATTAACTAAAGTCTATAGTTTACATTCATCATAACATTTTCACTATAATATTTGTATATTCACCATAATATTTTTAAGGTTCTTCCATGTTGGTGTTAGGTGCCATTAAGTTGGCTCAGACTCATAGTGACCCTGTGTACAACAGAATGAAATACTGCCCGCTTGGTGCCATCCTCACAATTCTTTGTGTATTTGAGCCTGTTGTTGCAGCCACCGTGTCATTCCATCTTGTTGAGTGTCTTCCCCTTTTGCACTGACCCTCTACTTTATCAAGCATTATATCTTTCTCTGGGAAATGGTCCCTTCTTACTGCATGACCAAAGTAGGTGAGACAGAGTCTGGCCATTCTTGCTTCCAAAGAGCATTTTGGCTACACTTCTTCCAGGACAGATTTTTTGTTCTGAAAATCCATGGTATTTCAGTACTCTTCACCAGCACTATAGTTTAAGGTTATTTCTTCACTCTTCCTTATTCATTGTCCAAATTTCACATGCATAAGAGGTGATTGAAAATACTAGGGCTTGTTTTAGGTGCACCTTAATATTCAGAGTGACATCTGCAAACTTCTTAACACTTCAAAGGGTCCCTTACAGCAGATTTACCCAGTGCAATGTGACATGTGATTTCCTGACTGCTGCTTCCTTGGGTGTTGATTTTAGATCCAAGTAAAATGAAATCCTTGACAACGTCAGTCTTTTCTCCATTTGTTATGATGTTGCTTATTGGTCCATTTGTGAGGATTTGTTTTCATTATGTTGAGGTGTAATCCATATGGAAGACTGTAGTCTTTATTCTTCGTTAGTAAGTACTTCAAGTCATCTTCATTTTCAGCAAGCAAGGTTGTGTCTGCATATTGCATGTTGTTAATGATTCTTCTTCCAATCCTGATGCTTATTTCTTTGTCATATAGTCCATATTGTGATAGGTGTCAATATTTCATTACTTTGTATGCCTGAATATTCATGAAGGAGCTCTGGTGGTGTAGTAGTTAAGGCTTTTAGCTGCTAACCAACAGGTTGTGGTTTGGACCCACTAGCTGCTCTGCAGAAGAACTATCAATTTGCTTTCATAAAGATTTACAGCCTTAGAAACCCGGTAGTGGTCACTATGAGTCATTATTGACTTGATGGCTGTTTAAGTTTGGTTTAGTTTTTTTCTGAAGGAGGTCTAGTGGTGCAGTGCTTATAGCATTCAGCTGCTAACTAGGTCAACAGTTTGAACCCACCAGCCACTCTGCAGGAGAATTAGGCAGTCTGTTTTTGTGAAGATTTATAATCTAGGAAACCCTATGGGGCAGTTCTACTCTGTTCTGTAGGGTGGTTATGAGACAGAATCAACTCAATGGCAATGGGTTTAATATTCTATTACATAGTCATATGACATTTTGTTTATGCACTGATTCATTAATGGACATTTTAGTTCTTTCCTCTTTTTGAGTATTAAGAATAATGCTGCTTTGAGCATTCATGTACAGATTTTGGGATTTATACATAGAAATGGAATTGCTGAGTCATGATAACTCTGTTTTAACTTTTTTTTATGTATATAACTTTTTATTGTGATTTGGGTGAAAGTTTGCAGAGCAAATTGGCTTACCATTCAACAATTCATACACATTTTGTATGTTTTACTTTTTGAGGAGCTGCCAAACTGTTTTCCAAAGTGGCTACATCATTTTACATCCCCACCAACAATGTATGAGGGTTCCAGTTTCTCTCCATTTTCACCAAAGATTGTTATTGTCCATCTTTTTGTGATAACCATCTTAGTGTATATGACATGGTACTTCATTGTTCAGTAACATACTTTTGGGAAGCTCTGGTGGCATAGTACCTAAGGCATTTGACTGTTAACTAGAAGGCTGGTGGTTCAAACCTACCAGCTGCTCCTTGGAAGGATGTTTGGGCAATCTCCTTCCTAGTGATACTGCCTCTTTGGAAGGAAGATTGGGAAATCTACTTCCATAGAGATAATGCCTTGGAAACCCAAGGAAGCATCACTATGAGTCAAATGGACTCAACCATAGTGGTTTTTTTTGTTTTTTTTTTCTTTAAAGTACTTTTGACTGTTCTTTTATCTCTTTGATGTTAGAACTTCTCCGCTACTGATTTCCTGATAAGGTAGATGAGGATTTAGCCCTCTTATCACTTCCTTCCTGAGGTACACTTACCCTTCCCTTGCCCAGTCCTCCAAATATCATCTTATTAGAGTTAGATAAGAACACATTGTTACAACTTAGTAAACATTATTTGCACCCAAGCCCTACATTATTATGGTCACATTTCCTTTCTTGTATGTCTCTTGATTTTCCTCATAAAAATAATTGCTTTTTTTTTCTTTTTCCTTGCTATTTATCTATCATTAATTTATTCCTAAACTTTTCTGTCAGCCTGTCAAAATCCCTCTCAAAACAGTTTTGCATACTTGCATAATCCATTGGTACTTTCCCCCCTTGAGACTTCCATTGTCCTGCTGCAGTTGGAAATGGTTTCTCTGTAGGCCTTTGCCATGGGTGACATCTTGTGACTTTTTTTCACTGCCATCCAGGAAATGAGTCAGATACTTAACTGACTGAATTAAATACTTAATTTAATTTAAATATTAATTGTCTTTTATTTCCTTTTTAGTATCTCTTATTTTATTCTAGTCCTGGGAAATCACCTCAACCTTATATTCCAACTCTTCATTTTTTTTTTTCTTTTGGAATGAAAAATAATGGTATAGTTTCTAGAGTGCTTTATTATTCTTTAAATACTTCTTTTGTATTTTTTGTGGGTGCAGTATCTTTTATATCTCTCTGGCAGATATTAGTGATCTATCTTTGAAGTTTTCTTTGTTATTCCATATTGTTTCGGTTTCCTTCAGTTTTCTTTTTTCTTTTTCTTAGCTGCTTGTCTTTTATATTAGAAGCTTTCCTCAAGTGATTCTTGGTTGTCTGTTCACATTTAAGAGAGAGACCACGAAAAGCTATTTTGAAGTGCTGTGTATATAGATGGGTGGGTGTAAATATAGATGTGTGTGTGTGTGAAATATGTATATGTGTGTGTGTGTATATATATATATATATATATATATATATTTTTGGTTTATGAAAAGGCACTGAACTAAGCACTTTACAGCTTATCTTATCAATCTTTACGTTGCTTTTATGAGTTCTCATTTTACAGAGGAGGTGCCTCTTGAGGGTTAGAGAGATTAAGTGTCTTTCCAAGATGATACAACCAGAAGGGGAACTAGGATTCAAACCCATGTCTTTGTATGACTCTTTCATTCGACATACTTTGTTTTCTTTTCACCTTCCCTTTCTCCTTCCCTCCTTCTTCTCTGCCTCCTTCCTAATACATGATTTTTGAATACTAGGAAATTTCTTGAGAACCTTAAGGTCAGATAGAAACAAGACATACAAATACTATCATCTAAAACATACAAATGGAGTAATTACAGAAGTGTATTGAGAGGATATGGTGAATATGATTGTTTAGGAGGTCTGGGGAATGGTTAGATTGATATATTCGTTTTTTCCATTAACCCCAGTTCCAGTTACTAACTTGCATATACTAATATTTGTGTGACTGGCATGGCCAAACTCACTGCCGTGGAGTTGATTCCAACTCATAGCGACCCCCTTTGGGTTTCTGAGGCTGTAAATCTTTATGGAACTAGCTTGCCCCATCTTCCTTCTGCAGAGAGGCTGGTGGGCTTGAACTGCTGACCTTCTGGTTAGCAGCCAAATGCCATATCCACCACACCACCAGAGCTCCTTTCTAAAAGGAAAAAAACAAGAGAGAGAAAATAATATATAAAAGGAAGCATTATGTGTGATACTATAAAACCATGAAAGTGAGGAAATATTTGGTAAGAGTAATATTTTATACACATGACATAGTAGTGGTTTATTACAATGCTATTTGTCTCTAAAATTTATTAGAAAAACATAAATCCCTTATGTTATTGAATACTACAGTAAATACATATATATTTTGATGGCCTCTCAAAAAATAAACTCAGCTCAAGTAAGTCAAACTGTACTTTCCTCAGTTTGCATGATGCTGTCAC
Organism: Orycteropus afer afer; assembly: GCF_000298275.1. NCBI lineage: Eukaryota > Metazoa > Chordata > Mammalia > Tubulidentata > Orycteropodidae > Orycteropus > Orycteropus afer. The sequence continues at coordinate 14,773,478 of NW_006921633.1, forward strand.
TAAATATTGATGTATTGATATCCCAAATACCTGTCAGCAAAATTCCACATAGACTACCAGTTAAATATTTTTAACCAAAAGCAATTAATATGTTAAAATATTTAAAGATGTTAGGAATATGCTATTATATATATATATAAAACCCACTGTTATCAAGTCGACTTTAACTCATAGTGACCCTATAGGACAGAGTAGAAGTGCCCCATAGGGTTTCCAAGATTATAAATTTTTATGGAAACAGACTGCCTCATCTTTTTTCTGCAGAGTAGCTGGTGGGTTTGAACCCTCAACCTTTTGGTTAGCAACTGAATGCGTTAACCATTGCACCACCAGAGCTCCTTAATATGCTATATAATATTTTTATTTAATAGTAAATAGAAAATTTACATCTCTAAATACGAGAACCATCCTTTTATTTTTATGGAGAAGAAATCATATATGTATATGTATATGTGTGTGTGTGTGTGTATATATATATATTGTGTATATATATATATATACACACACATATATATATGATCTCTGGTAGCGTAGTGCCTAAGGCACTTGACTGCTAACCAGAAGGCTTGTGGTTCAAATCCACCAGCCACTCCTCGGAAGGAAGGTTGGGCAATCTTCTTCCATAGTGATACTGCCTTGGAAACTCAAGGAGGGGTCGCTATGAGTTGGGTCCGACTGGACGGCAAATAACAACAACAACAACACACACACACACACACAGAAACACACGTCTTGCATATGTACATTTTTTTCTTATGGAATTAATTATTGTTGTTGTTGTTATTTGCCGTCGAGTCGGCCCCGACTCATAGCGACCCCTCCTTGGGTTTCCAAGGCAGTATCACTACAGAAGTAGGATTGCCCAACCTTCCTTCCGAGGAGTGGCTGGTGGGTTTGAACCGCCAGCCCTCTGGTTAGCAATCAAGTGCCTTAGGCACTATGCTACCAGAGCTTGCTAAATAACTCTTATGAAGTAAGCATAAGGGAATGTAATTAACTAGAGCCACAGCAGTAATTGTACAATGAGAGATAGATGTACCTACTGAAGGATAAAAATAATTACTTGAGAAGTAGTAAAGTTAGAGTATTTCTCTGATAAGGCAATTTTCCCCCTTTTGTTTTAATATTCATAGTATCTCACCATAAAATGTTCAGTTATGGCTAAGAGCCCTCTCCCCTGAAAGGAATAACCTTGTTATTTAGTGAAGTGTCTATTCACATTAAGTTTTTTGTTAATATTTGGAGCTCTATTATTCTTATTGTAAATGTATCCTGGGTTCTGTGGTGGAATATGTCATACTTTTTATGTTCTGAAGACTTGTGGTTTCTTACCTTTCATTTAGAAAAAGCTCAAAAACTTAAATTTTAATTATGGAGTTTTGAGGCATAGCATTTTCTTATTTTGGAAACATCAATTTCATATAAATGAAACTCAGTAGTACACGAAATGGTTAAATTTGGTTCAAGTACTTTGAAATACACGCTTCTACAAGAGAGCAACTGTTCTATTGTTATTGTATATGTGTGTAATTTTAACGAATTGAATTTTCTTGAATGTTAAGGGGTTACTGTAGCAGATACACTCAGAAATTTATTTCTTGCTTATTTCTTAGAGAGGATGTACCAGATTGACTGGTTTTCCATGTGCCATTGCCAAAGGGGCAAGGAGGCCTCATCTTTTGACCTCCTCTAACCCCACAAGTGGAAGACAGAATCACCATCAGTAGCCCAAGGCCCATTCCTATGAGCTCAGACTTGCTGCCTCCCTCTAACCCTTTCACCAAGCCTGATGCCAACCATTCCTCCTACAGCACCCACCACCTCTCTGCTGGGTTCAATAATTCACTGCAGTGGCCACACAGAACTCACAGATTATGAGGTTTATTAGGGAAGAACAGGTTACAATTCAAGTTTACAAACATGCTCAGTCTCTCTCTGCCAACAGCCTCTCTCTCAGCAGTGAGTGTCTCTTGGTGTCTTTCTCTCTTTCAGCAGTGCATATCTCTCTCAGCAGTGGGTGTCTCTCATGTCTCTCAGCTGGCAGTGAAAGATTCCTTCTGCTTCTAGGAGGGCTCTTTTTGAGCCTGGCAGAGTGGCCAAACTAATCAATCCCAACATCAGAATTCTATACACCTGAGAGAGAGCAGACTTCCCAGAAAATTACTTTGTGCTGCTTCCAACAAAAATATCCCAGGTGGATAACTTTAACAATCAGGAGCAACAACAAGCACCTTTTATCTATGGCTTTGGCTCTGCTCGCCTCTCTGTTCAACAGTACTCTCCGTGAAGCTATTGTGGGGAATGCATACTCATTTACTATCTGTTTCATTCCTCTTATGCTCATATTCCAGTTGTGAGATATATCATGTGGCCCTGTCTCAATGCCAGCATAGTTGTGGTGCCTGGATGGTGGAGTGCAGGAGAAGGGAGGTTCTTGCAGACCTCCCAGGATTAACACTACATTATGGACAGGGAGTATGAATCTTTGTAGTCATGTACTGCTCTACTAAAAAAATAGCACCTCTCCTCTCATAATACTGTTTAAAGGTGGTAGTAAGCTACATCTAAATGGTCTGTCAGAAGACAGTTAGGAAGCAAGTGACTTCTTGTCACAAGCTACCTGAATTTTCTCATTTCACTTTTAGAGCACTTAATATTTAACCAATTAGAGATTTATTTAAGCTTAAAATCACTGAAGCACAATGTTTAAGAGTAAGCTGAGGTCTTAGTATAGTCCCTTTATTTGTTAAAGTAGGCAGTTAACCAAAAAAAAAACCCAAACTCCCTACTGACGAGTTGATTCCAACTCATAGTGATCCTATAGAACAAAGTAGAACTACCCCATTGGGTCTCTAGGGCTGTAAATATTCATGGAAGCAGACTGCCTCATCTTTTTCCTGTGGAGTGGCTAGTAGGTTCAAACCACCTACCTTTTGGTTAGCAGGCAGGTGCTTTAAGGGGTGTTCCTCAGGTCAGAACTTAGTTTCAGAACTAGGAACAACTTCCTTAATCCCCAGTTTTATATTCTCTCCTCTGTTCTGTGTCTTCTTTTGAAAATTCCTATCTCCTAAATTAATACAAATTGTTTCCCCAGATTTCTTTCCTCTTAGTTCTCTTCTAAGAAATTTATCCTGAACAAAAGGGAATTTTAAATGATGTGTTGTTGTTATGTGCCGTCAAGTCAGACCCGACTCATAGCGACCCCTTCTTGGGTTTCCAAGGTGGTATCACTACAGAAGTAGATCGCCCAGCCTTCCTTCTGAAGAAGAGAATAAATGATCTAAAAAGCATTTGTTATATTGTGTGGGACTGGCAGACCATACTGGAATGCCATATTGACTCTGCATTCCCAAGAAGGATGGCCCAGGAATTGCAGGAAAGCCAGAGGGAGTGCCAGAGTCAAATGAGGCCTGTTTCAAAATTTTGCCTGGGGCTTTCTGAGGTATTGGGGGACAATTACGTTAATTTAATAAAAACAGCACAACCTCTTCACTTCTGTTGACTTAGTGAACAAATGAAGTTTGCTGTCCAAGGGCTTTTAAAATTCAGTGAAATTTTAAAAATTAATTTAACTCTGTCTTTTCATTCTTGATTCCAAACTTAAAAGTATTATTATTATTATTTTGGAAAAATAACCTCCCCTATTTAGATAACATCCCAGCATGAAGTAATATAAGTTAATTGCAGACAATACAGGAAAATATATTCTTAAAGAGACATGTAATTTTACTTCCCAATAGTAACCACAGTTAACACTTTGAGGTGTTTCCTCCTGGTGTCTTGTTTTATTATAAAATGTAGAAAAAATTAAAATTTCTATAAAATTCAATACTTAGAATCATAACATTCTAAGTATTGTCCCATGCTTGTAAATGTTGTGTAGTGGCTTGATAATTTTCAAATAGGTGGACTTCCTATAATTAGTCACTCGTCTTTTGTTGGACTTTACATTAAAAGTGTCATGTAAATTATAGTTTTTACAAATTCTAAATTAAGTAATCTTTACATTTGAGCAGGTTCTTTTTGTCAGTCTGCATATTTCCTGAGATATTTATAAATAGATACTTTTCTGTGTAACATATTTTTGTCTTCTGTTTTCCCCAAGGTTGTGACTGGACTGGGGCAGTTGGTTTATTTGTTTCTCTCTCTATTAGATTGTAAACTTCCAGAGAACCAAGGCTTTCTTCTTTCATCTTTGTGTATCCATTGCTCAGCAAAGTACTAGAAATACAGTTGCTATTGTTAGTTGCTATGAATTTGGCAACCCCATGTACAACAGAATGCAACATTGCCCAGTCCTGTGCCATCTTCACGATCTGTGGTGTGCTCAAATCCATGTTGTAGCACTGTGTCTTTTGAGTACCTTCCAACATAGGGCCTCATCTTCCAGCACTATAATGGACAATATTCTGTTGTGATCCACAGGGTTCTCATAGGAAAATTTTGGTAGTAAATCCTTTCTCCCTAGTCTTAGTCTGGAAGCTCTGCTGAAACCTGTTCACTATTGGTGAACCTGCAGGTACTTGAAATACCAGTGGCCTGGCTTCCAGCATCATAGCAACATGCATGCTACCACAGTATGACAAACTGACAGGTGGTGAAGGAATATTGTAATCACTCAATAAAATATTTGTTGAATGAGACTGATTCTGATGTGAGAATTTGGATTTTGTCTCATGGTTGTTTTAGTCTCACCTCACACATATGACACATGAGAGAGTAGAAAAGGTTAAAAGAAAAGGTAAGGTCTAGAAAAGCTAGTTTTGTTTTGTTTTTTAAACATGACCTTTTAAAAAAAAAACTTAACTTGATACAAAGCTAGTTAGTGGTAAAGAGGAGGCACAAAATTTAGTTGCAGGTTAAAGAAAGGTACAGATCACAACTTCATAATTTGGTTCATTGTAACTCTCTTATTTTTTCCTTTATCCATTGTTGTCACCTATTCCATTTCTTTTGCCCCTTCTGTTGTCTAGAATTTAACATCAGGACCACAGTGTGAGACAAAACTTGCCACTTTCAGATTTAAGTTTTTCCACTTAACGGCTCTGACAGGATAAAAGAGGGTAGTTACATCTTTATTTTTAAATGTAGTTTTCTTCCCTGAACAAGTCGACAAAAGCCTTCAAATTTTCTAATGGCACCCTTTAGAAATGTCACAGGAAGTGTATCTGTGTGCATATGTTTTGTGTGTATATATAGAAAATGTTTATAAAGATCTAGATTTACATATAGATATCTATGTGTATGTAAATATGTACATATGCATAAGACTGTCTGGTTAAGTAGCTGAGGTGATGGGTTAAAAATGTTAAGTGTGTAAATGTTGAATTCTTTCTGAAACCTGGCCTCTATCAGGTTGTCTTTGACTTTTTCTGTAGAAAGAAACTTACATAATTATAGATTCTTTGGTGGTTGGATAAAACTCTCATAGTTGCTCTGTCTTGGGCCTCTTGGGAGCACATATGTAAATATTTGATGGTTCTTTTCTAGTACAGCATGGATGCTTAAAATATTAATTATGGTCATCTAAGTGGTACCTGGCTTTTGTTGTTGTTGCTGTTAGGTGCTGTTGAGTCATCTCGGACTCATAGCGACCCTGTACACAGCAGAACAACACACTGCTCAGTCCTGTGCCAGCCTCACAGTCCTTGCTATACCTGAGTCCATTGTTGCAGCCACTGTGTCTATTTATCTTGTTGAGGGCCTTCCCCTTTTTTGTTGACCCTCCCCTTTACCAAGCATAATATCCTTCTACAGGGAATGGTTCCTTCTGACAACATGACCAAAGTAGGCGAGACAAAGTCTGGCCATTCTCGCTTTGAAGGAGCATTCTGGCTGCACTTTCTCCAGGACAGTTTTGTTAGTCCTTTTAGCAGACCATGGTACTCTTAGCATTCTCTTCCAACACCACAACTCAAAAGCATCAACTCTTCCTTATTCATTGTCCAGCTCTCACATGCATAAGAGGCGATTGAAAATACCATGGCTTGAGTTAAACACACCTTAAGTCTTCAAGGAGACATCTTTGCTCTTCAGCACTTGAAAGAGGTCCTTTGCAGCAGATTGGCCCAATGCAATATGTCGTCTGATGTCTTGACTACTGCTGCCATTGGTGTTGATTGTAGAATCAAGTAATTTGAAATCCTTGACAACTTCAGTCTTTTCTCCATCCACTGTGAAGCTATTTATTGGACCAGTTGTGAGGATTTTTGTTTTCCTTCTATTGAGGTGTAATCTATATGGCAGACTGTAGTCAATATTCTTCATCAGTAAGTGCTTCAAATCATCCTCACTTTCAGCAAGCAAAGTGTCATCTGTGTATTGCGGGTTGTTAATGAGTCTCCCTCCAATCCTGATGCCAAGTTCTTCTTCATATAATCCAGCTTCTCGGATTATTTGCTCAGCATACAAATTGAATAAGTATGGTGAAAGGATACAACCTTGATGCACTCCCTTCTTGATTTTGAACCATGCACTCCCTTCTTGATTTTGAACCATGTAGTATCCCCTTGTTCCATTTGAATGACAGTCTCCTGATCTATGTATAGGTTCCTCATGAGTACGATGATGTGTTCTGGAATTCCCACTCTTCTCAATGTTATCCACAATTTGTTACAATCCACACAGTCAAATGCTTTTGCATAGTCAATAAAACATAAGTAAACATCTATCTGGTATTCTTTGCTTGAGCTAAGATCCATCTGATATCAGCAATGATATCCCTCGTTCCATCTTCTCTTCTGAATCCAGCTTATATTTCTGGAAGTTCTCTGTCAATATACTGCTGCAACTGTTTTCAAATTATCTTCAATAAGATTTTAATTGCATGTGACATTAATAGGAGCTCTGGTGGCATAGTGCCTAAGGTGTTTGACTGCTAACCAGAAGCCATATGGTTCAAACCCACCAGCCACTCCTCGGGAGGAGGGTTGGGCAATCTATTTCCATAGTCATACCACCTCGGAAACCCAAGGAGGGGTCACTATGAGTTGGATCTGACTTGACAGCAGTGAATTGTTAATTTTTTTTGTGATATTAATGATATGGTTCAATAATCTCCACATTCTGTGGGATCCATCTTTCTTTGGAATGGGTACACTTTTGGATCTCTTCCAGTCACTTGGCCATGTGGCTCTCTTCCAAAATCTGTTGGTGTAGCTGAGTGAGTGGTTCCAGTGGGACATCTATTTGTTGAAACATCTCAGTGAGTATTCCATCAATTCCTGGTGCCTTATTCTTTGCCAATTCCTTCAGCTCAGCTTTGACTTCTTCCTTTAGTACCATTGTTTTTTTTGATAATATGCAGCCTTCTGAAATGGATGAACATTGACCAATTCTTTTTGGTACAGTGACTCTGTATTCCTTCCATCTTCTTTGGATGCTTCTTGCTTCATTCAATATTTTGCCCATAGAATCTTTCAATATTGCAACTTGAGGCTTAAATTTTTTCCTCAGTTCTTTCAGCTTGAGAAATGTCAAGTGTGTTCTTCTCTCTTGGTTTTCTAACTCCAAGTCTTTGCACATTTCATCCTAGTAATTAGCTGTGTCTGCTCAAGCTGCTCTTTGAAATCTTCTGTTCAGCTCTTTCATCTTGTCATTTCTTCCATTTGCTTTAGCTACTCTTCATTCAGGGGAAACTTTCAGAGTCTCTTCTGACATCCATTTTGGTCTGTCCTTCCCTCTTGTCTTTTTAATGACCTCTTGCTTTCTTCATGGATGATGTTCTTGATGTCATCCCACAATTCCTCTGGTTTTCGGTCATAAGTGTTCAGTGTATCAAATCTATTCTTTAGATGGTCTCTAAATTCAGGAGGGATATTATCAAAGTCATATTTTGGCTCTTGTGGACTTGTTTTTATTGTCTTCAATTTCAGCTTGAACGTGCATATGTGCAGTTGATGGCCTGTTCCACAGTCAGCTCCTGGCCTTGTTTTGGCCGAAGATATTGAACTTCTCCATTGCCTCTTGCCACAGATGTAGTCAATCTGATTCCTGCGTATTCCATCTAGTAAAGTTTACATGTATAACCGCCATTTGTGTGGTTGAAAAAAGGTATTTGCAGTGAAGTGAAGAAGTTGTTGGTCTTGCAAAATTCTATCATGTGATTTCAAGCATTATTTCTTTCATCAAGGCCATATTTTCCAACTACTGGTATCACTTTCTTTCCAACTTTTGCATTTCAGTCAGCAGTGATGATCAACATATCTTGATTGCATGTTTGATCATTTAGACTGCAGAAGTTGGTAGAAATCTTCAATATCCTCATCTTTGGCTTTGGTGGTTGGTGCATAAATTTGCACAATAGTAGTATTAACTGGTCTTCCTTGTAGGCATTACAATAGGATATTGTCCTATTACTGATAGCATTATACTTCAGGACAGATCTTGAAACATTCTTTTTGACAATGAATGCCACACCATTCCTCATCAATTTGTCATTCCCAGCATAGTAGATCATATGGTAGTCTGATTCAGAATTGCCAAAAACAGTCCATTTCAGCTCGGTAATGCCTAGAATATTGATCTTTATGCATTCCATTTCATTTTTGACAACTTCCAATTTTCGTAGATTGATACTTCTTACATTCTGCGTTCCAATTATTAATGGATGTTTGCATCTGTTTTTGCTCATTTTGGGTTGTGCCACATCAGCCAATGGAGATCCAAAAGGCTTTATCTATATCGTTAAGGTCGTCTCTACTCTGAGGAGTCAGGTCTTCCCCATTTTGAGTGCCTTCCAAACTGATGGGCTCATCTTCTGGCACTATGTTGGACAATGCTTCAGGACTGTTCATAAAGTTTTCCAGTAATATATCAGACAGTGTTTCACTGCTATTCATAAGTTCTTCACTGGCCAATTTTTTGAGAAGTGGATAGCCTCTTCCTTCTTCTGAGTTTTTCTAAGCCCAGAAGCTCCACTGAAACCTCTCCACCATGGGTAATCCTGCTGGCATTTGCAACACAGTGGTATAGCTTCCAGCCTCACAGCAATACATAAGGCACCACAGGACGACAAACTGACAGACTAGTTCATCTCCCTTAGTTGTTCTTAACCCCTCTGCACCTGCCTACCTCAGGTCCTGGCCTTAATATAGAGCCACACTCAAGTGAAAAGCAGCCTCCAAGTCCTCGGCCTGGCTTTTGGTACCCTTTTATTGAGGATAATAACTCACAGAATAATTCTTTATTCTAGAAGATTCTAAATGTAAAGGTAGATTAGTTTTTAGTGAAGATATTTAAAATGACATATGACTTAGAATCACACACACACACACACACGAAGTTTAGCAAGCTTTCTTTTTCTGAAGACTGAGCTCTGAATGGGTAGAGGGGAGGGAGGTGTTAAGTAAGAGTCTGTGAGTTTGAAGGTGGTAGCAATCAGAGTGCAGGTTGGCCAGAGGATGGTATTTTTTGCGGGGGAAACACACTCACACTCATTACGATAACAATTAATACCTCACGAGTGTTTTCAGTCTTAAAGGAGTGGGGATTGTTTATCACTCTTCTGTTAAAACAAGTTCTTGACCTTGGCTGGATGTTAGAATCACCTATGTACACCAGACCAATTAAATCAGATTCTCCAAGGATAGAACCTAGGCATCACTATTTTTTAAAGCTTCCTGGATGATTCCAATGTGTAGACAAGGTGCAGATCACTGCAAAGCTTGGGTAAGCTTCAGATAGGATGTGTTATATAGCTTCGGGCTTTAGTTGGACCTCATCAGTTCTAATTAATCAATTGGGAATTCCTGTATGAAATTTACAGTTCGTTCAGTGGAAATATTCATTGAGCCCCAGTCTTGAACCAGATTCTTGCTAGTTGCTGGGAATATAAAGATAAATAACTAGTTGATAAAGAAGTGTGGTCTAAAAAAGTGTGGTCTAGTGGAGAAGTTATAATTATAATGCAGAGCATATAGAGTACTAAAATAGAGTTGTGTCTAGGATATTATTGGGAACACAGTAGAGAAGAGGGAACAATTAACTCTGCCCAAAGTTTGAGATCGGAAGGAAGATTGGGCAGTCTACTTCTGTAGAGTTACCACCTCGGAAACCCAAGGAGGGGTTGCTATGAATTGGATCCGACTCCACGGCAGTGAGTTTTTTTTTTTTTTTTTTAAGTTTGGGATATTGAGAGTTGAAGTGGGGATGAAATGATGAAATGGGAAATGATCCGGGTTTCACAGAAGAAGTAATGAATTGTAAGTTTATCAATTAGAAAAAGAAAATGGGCCAGCCATTAAGAAAAATAAGATAGTAACATGCAAAGATGTGATGAAATGGAAGGAATTTATGTTCAGGGATTGGTAGAGAGCAAGATGCCTGTGAGATATATGCAGCTTATGCACTTAGGAAGGTAGATTAGTATCAGGTGGTGAAAAACTTTATAACCCATACTGAGGACTATGGATGTTATCCTGCATACCAGCAGTTACAGGGTTGCACATAAGGTCTAGATCCCAAACCAAGCCAAACTCATTACCATTGAGTCAATTCTCATAGTTGGTCTCATAGTGACCCTATAAAGACAAAGTAGAACTGCCCCATAGGGTTTCCAAGACTGTAAATCCTTATGGAAGCAGACTGCCACATCTTTTTCCTGCAGAGCAGCTGGTGGGTTTGAACTGTTGATCTTTTGGTTAGCAGCCAAGCACTTTAACCACTGCACCAGCAAGGCTCCTGAGGGCTAAATAGATCACAGATCATCTTCAAGAGTGAAATTTTTCACATGTGAAGTAGGTGGTAGTGTTAGGGGCTCTAGTAATCCAGAGATCACAGGTATTGTTTAAAGGCATTGAAACAAAAATTATATATTTTTAAATGTCCCAATTCAACCTAAAATAAAATGGAATACTCTTCAGGCTAATCAACTTGTCTTTAGGTTGCACTAAATTTTCAAGTGCCAGTGTGTAGTACCTGCAATATAACAACCAGGTATAGAATAATAAACAAGGAAATGCTGTAAGATTTTTTATTTCTATAAAAGTACAGTAGAAATATAGTATAGAGCTAAGAACAAAGTATGTAAATAGGTTAGTGGTTAGTGTAGTTCTAGGTAAAATGTTGAGTGCTTGGGTCAAACACTAGTCTTGTAGGTTGAGATGAGGGGTGTTATGGATTGTGACTCCCCAAAAATATAAGTCAACTTTGCCAGGCCATGATTCTCAATATTATGTAATTAGCCTCCATTTTGTGATCTGATGTAATTATTCTTTGTGTTATAAAGGATTAGAGGCAGTTACATTAATGAGACAGGATAAAATCTACAGGATTAGGTTGTATCTTGAGTCAATCTCTTTTGAGATACAAAAGAGATTAAACAAGCGAGCAGAGATGGAGGGACCTACTAGCACCAAGAAAGAAGACCTGGAAGAGGAGCACAGCATTTGGACCCAGAGTTCCTGCCCTGAGAACCTCCTAAATCTAGAAGAAGATTGATGCTAAGACATATGGAGATATCCAATGGATGCTGGGCCCACAGATGTTAAAATGAGACAGGGACCTTCTCCCAGAGCCCACACAGAGAAAAAACTTTCCCCTGGAGCTGGCACCCTGAATTTGGACTTCTAGCCTCTTAAACTTTGAAAGAATAAATTTCTAGTTGTTAAAGCCATCCACTTATGGTATTTCTGTTATAGCAGCACTAGATAACTAAGACAAGGGGTCAGATTCAGAAAACATGTGGAAGTAGAATGTACAGGGCTTGGTGATTAGATGTGATCATTATGGGACAGGAAGAATTCAAGGATGGTCAGGTGTATACCATAGACAGGTGGGTAGTTTCATGAGCTATTCACCAATACAGGGTCTGTAGGAGAGAAGGAGGAAAATTACATGGAGGATAGAATTTAATTTTAAGTATGTTGAGTTTCAAGTGCCAACAGAAGTTAAGTTATAGGTAAAGACAGCCTGTAAGCAAGCAGTTGGACATTTGAGTTTGACACTCAGGAAAGATGTCTTGGCTTGAGGAGTAGACAGTTGCTGTTTGCCATGTATTAATTCCATTTCATGGCAACCCCTTCCTTGTATGTCAGAGTACGTTTGTGTTCCACAGGGTTTTTATTGGTTGATTTTTTGAAGTAGATCGTCTAGTCCTCTGAGTTGCCTCTGAGTGAACACAAGCCTGTAGCCTTTTGGTTAGCACACCATTAACCATTTTCATTACCAAGGGACTCCCTTCAGGACATAAGTGATAATAAAAACTAGAGGGAATTGAGGAATTGAGCAGAATTTTTGAGGAAAAAATACGGTTTGGGATAGTGTTCTGAGGAACAGGATATTTAAGTCAGCCAGAGGAAAAGGATGCAGCCAAGGAGACTGAGAAAGGTGACCAAAGAGGAGAAAAACATGAGAAAGTAGTATCACCAAAATCAGTGGAGGTGAGTGTTTCAAGTGTCATTTCTATAGAGAAGGCAAATTAAGAGAACATTTGAAAAGTGTGTTTGATTTTAGCTGTTAGGAGCAATTTCAAAGATGTAGATTTTGATTGTACCAGGTTGAATAAAAGGTGAGGTAGTAGAGATAGAATAATGTTGTCTGTCCCTTCCCCACCCCCATTAACACAGTAGGACAGCAAATGGGAGTTACAAGTTCCAGCAAGCCACCAATGCATTCACAAAGGTAGTTTCCATTTGTTGACTACTCAGCTCTTCTTTTAAGCTGCCATCATTGGTTCTGTCTTTCTCCCATCTCTGTCACTTTGCCATATTGCTCCCCCATCCTCAATGTCATTTGTCCTGTTCTGCTGCTCTCTTGTTGGACAAGGATTTTTTGGTTTTTCATTTTCATGTATTTTATTTTTCAAGTTACTACACTGGGACAGATTGTTAGATTAACACTGATGTTTAATAGAAGCTCTCTTCTTTCTCGCCTGTAATTTGGTGCTTTTGCATGTGGCCACTGCTTCCAATGTCTCACTCTGGGAAGACTCACCAAAACAGGCTTCTAACTTTATTTTACATTTGTCTTTAAAGTCTGACACTTGATGGGACCTAGGCTCAGTCTTGGGTGTAAATTACTATTTTGCTATTTAATTACACTATTTTGGTCAACATCACTATCAAAGACATAGTGTATTTGTTTAAATGACATCTTAGTTAAACAGTTTAACCTTTCTCTTGTTTTATATCTATCATTTCTTCAAGTTCTACAGCCTAAAATGAATAAGCATTAGTAATTTACTATATCTATGTGGCTTCTTGTATACCACTCCTTCCTCATTTAGCTGAGATTGATACATGATAAACTCTTAGTCTTTGTATTTCTAAAATAATTCTTAATTAGTAATTTAGCCGGGTATAAAACTCAAGGGTGGCAGCTGTTTTCCCTTAGCCCTTGAAGATCATTAAGTTCGTTGTCTGTTTTGTTCTTTTGCTGCACTAATGAGAAGTCTATTCTCAGTGCACTTACTGCTTACCTGACCGATTCTTTTTATCTTACTGTTTTTTAATTGTATTACGATGTATATTTATGTGAAATTATTTTTATTTATCCTGTTTATTCCTTGGTATATACTTTCTGAGGAGTTTTGCCTTCTTTAAATCTGGAAAATTTTTAATCTTATCTCTTCAGTATTAACTTCTGTCATTCCTACTGCTGTTAACTTCTAGAATTTTTATAAGGTGTATGTACTTTTCAATCTATGCTTCATTTCTTTCACTCTGTTTTTAATGTTCCTTTTAAAATATTTTTGTTTTATTTCTTTCTGCTACATTCTGAGTCATTTCCCCAGTAATATTTTTCACTAGACTGCCTTTTTTTTTTTTTTTAATTTATTGTAATTTGGGTGAAGATTTACAGAGCAAATTCACTTTCCATACAGCAGTTCACATATACTTTGTCTCATGTCATTGACCACAGTTTACCA
>NW_006921633.1:14792385-14792845 GCF_000298275.1 Orycteropus afer afer
TTATCTTCTGTGTCTGTGTTAATTGGTTTCCCTTTTCTTTGTTGAAGAGGGTCTGTGCAATCCTTCTGCCTAGTCCGCCATCTTGCCCCGCCATCAGAGCTTATTCTTACTGGCTGTCCTTTGTAGGTAACTCTTTGTTTTTCCTGTGTGGCTTTCAGGATTCTGTCTTTGTCTTTGGTTTGATGAGTTTGATAATGATGTGTCTTGGTCATTTTCTTTTGGGGTCTATCCTGTTTGGGGTTCATTGGACTTCCTGGATGGAGATATTCTCCTCTTTCATCATTTCAGGGAAGTTCTCTTCCAGCAAATCTCGGACAATTTTCTCAGTGGTTTTGTTTTTCTCTTCCTGTTCTGGAATTTCAATGACACGTATGTTATTCCTTTTGATGGTATCCCACACGAAGCTTAGGCTTTCTTCGTTTCGTTTTGATTTTTTTTCTGATTGATCCTTTTCCAAAGA
>NW_006921633.1:14794384-14804404 GCF_000298275.1 Orycteropus afer afer
TCCACAGCTCAGCCCACCTTTCTCTTCACCTTCTCTGTTTGTTCCCCAGCCACTGTGCACAGTCCTCCATGCAGTCCCTGGCTAGCAGGGTGATTTTTAGGTTAATTCTTAAGTCCTACCACCCCAGGAATCTTCGAGAGCGCTGTCTCTTTAAATATCCAAAATAGTCAAGCCGCTTTTTAAGCCTACAAAATGGCGGCGTCCTCCAGATTGGCAAAAGTCCACAGCTCAGCCCACCTTTCTCTTCACCTTCTCAGTTTGTTACCCAGCCACCGTGCACAGTCTTCCGTGCAGTCCCCGGCTAGCTGGGTGATTTTTGGGTAATTCTTAGGTCCTACCACCACTCAAGAATCTCCAAGCCCTGTCATCTGTGCCGTCTGGGTCACTCAGGCTGTTGCCAGACTGCAGCTCTGTGTGTCTCCTTTTTGGTATTTTCACGCAAATTCTTGTGCTAGTTGGGGTTTAGTCCACTTTTGTATCCTTCCCTTCAAGGCTCAGGGGTCCAAGATTATCTCCTGTGTCTGTGTTTATTGGTTTCCCTTTTCTTTGTTGACGAGGGTCTGTGCAGTCCTTCTGCATAGTCTGTCATCTTGCCGGAACCTACTCTAGACTGCCTTTTTAAAGAAAATAAGTCCGTACAGGTTTATAGATGAATTATAGAGTTTAAGGCTTGTGACCTTTTTTTGTGTGTGTGAGATATAATAACCATTGCTCGCCTGTCAGTGTGTCATACTGTGGTGGCTTGTGTGTTACTGTGATGCTAACAGTTATGCTACTGGTATTTCAAACACCAGCAAGGTCACTCATGGTAGACAGATTTCAATGGAGTTTATAGACTGAAACAGACTAGGAAGATCTACTTCTGATAAACTGGAGCAGTGAAAACCTTATGAATAGCAGCAGAACATGAGCCCCTCAGTTTGGAAGGCAATCAAAATACTATTGGGGAAGAGCTGCCCTACTCAGAGTGGAAGTGACCTTAATGACATGAATGGAGTAAATTTGGGGGACTTTCATTTGCTGATGTCCTGTGACTCAAAATGAGAAGAAACAGCTGCAAACATTCATTAATAATCAGAATGTGGAAGGTGCAAAGTGTGCATCTAGGAAAATTGGAAGTCTTCAAAAATGAAATGGAACACATAAAGCTTGATATCCTAGGCATTAGTGAGCTGAAGTGGACTGGTATTGGCCGTTTTGAATTGGATAGTCATATGGTCTCTACTGTGCCAGGAATGACAAATTGAAGAGGAATGGCCTTGCATTTGTTATCAAAAAGAACCTTTCAAGATATATCCCAAAGTAAAATGCTTTCAGTGATAAGATAATATCCATATGCCTACCAGGAAGACTAGTTATTACGACTATTACTCAAATTTATGCACCAACCACTAAAGCCAAAGATTAAGACATTGAAGATTTTTACCAACTTCTGCAGTGTGAAATTGATCAAACATGTAATCAAGATGCATTGATAATAACTGGCAATTGGAACATGAAAGTTGGAAATGAAGAAGGATGGGTAGTTGAAAATATGGCTGTAGTGCTAGAAATGATGCTGGAGATTGTATAATAGAATTTTGCAAGAGGAATGACCAATGCAAATACTTTTCTCAGCAATATAAATGGTGACTAAACACATGGACCTAACCAGATAGACTACATAGGCATCAAATTGACTACATCTGTGGAATAAGGAATGGAGAAGCTCAATATCATCAGTCAGAGCAAGGCTTGGCGCCGACTGTGTAACAGACCATCAATTGCTCACATGCAAGTTCAAGTTGAAGCTGAAGAAAATTAAAATGAGTCTGTGAAAGCTAGAGTATTACCTTGGATATATCCTACCTGAATTTAGAGACCATTTCAAGAATAGATTTGATGCATTGAACACTAGTGACTGCAGGTCAAACAAGTTATGACATGACATCAAATACATCATATGTGAACAAAGCAGAAAGTAATTAAAAAGATAGGAAAGAAAGAAAAGACCAAAAGGAATGTCAGAAGAGACTCTGAAGCATGCTCTTAAACAAAGACTAGCTAAAGCAAATGGAAGGAGTGATTAAATAAGAGATGAACAGAAGATTTCAAAGGGCAGCTCAAGAAGACAGAGTAAAGTATTATAATAAAATGTGCTAAGACCTGAGCTAGAAAACCAAAAGAGAAGAACATGCTCGGCATTTCTTCAAGCTAAAAGAAAATTCAAGCTTTGAGTTACAATATTGAAAGATTTTCTGGGCAAAATATTGAATGATACAGGAAGCATCCACAGAAGATGGAAAGAATATACAGTCATAGTATCAAAAAGAATTGGTTGACATTCAACCATTGTAGGAGGTAGCATATGCTGAAGAACCAATGGTATTTAAAAAAGAAGTCCAAGCTGCACTGAAGTCATTGGTGAAAACAAGCCCCCAGGAATTGACAGAATTCCAAGTGAGGTGTTTCAACAAATGGATGCAACACTGTAAGTGCTTACTTGTTGATACTCAGAAATTTGGAGGACAGCTTCTTGTCCAGCTAACTGGAAGAGATCCATGTTTGTACCCATTCCAAAGAAAGTTGATCCAACAAAATGGGGGAAATTATCAAACAATATCTCAGATAAGTAAAGTTTTGCTGAAGATAATTTAAAAAATGGTTGCCAGCAGTACATCAACAGAGAACTGCTAGAAGTTCAAGCCATATTCAGAAGAGAACATGGAATAAATCATATCATTGTTGATGTCAGATGGATCTTGGCTGAAAGCAGAGTCTGTCAGAAGATGTGTACCTGTATTTCATTGACCATGCAAAGGCATTTGACTGTGTGGATCACAACAAATTATGGATAACATTGTGAAGAATGGAAATTCCAGAACACTTAATTGTGCTTTATGAGGAACTTATACATAGAACAAGAGACAAACATTCTAACAGAAGAAGAAGACACCGCATGGTTTAAAATTAAGCAAGGTGTGCGTCAGGATTATCTGCTTTCCCTATACTTATTCAGTCTGTATCCTGAGCAAATAATTCAAGAAGCTTGAGTATATGATGGAAAACATAGCATCAGGATTGGAAGAAGACTTGTGAACAATCTGTGATATGCAGATGACACAACTTTGCTCACTGAAAGTGAAGAGGACTTGAAGCACTTACTGATGAAGGTCAGTGTGAATTATACCTCAACATAAAATAAAAATCCTCCCAACTAGACCAATAAGCAACATCATGATAAATGGAGAAAAGATTAAAATTGTCAAGGATTTCATTTTACTTGGATCCACAATTAAAGCCCATGGAAGCAAGTTAAGAAATCAAAGGATGTATTGCATTGGACAGATTGGCTGCAAAAGACCTCTTTAAAGTGTTAGAGCAAAGATACCACTTTGAAGACTAAGATGCACCTGATCCAAGCCGTGGTATTTTCAGTGACCTCACGTGTGTGAAAGCTGGACAGTGAATAAAAAACCAAAGAAAAATTGATGCCTTTGAAGTATGGTTGTTTTGGTTACCTCTGTCCTGCTCTGACAGAAATATATCACAAATAGGATGGCTTGAGCACACAGGAGTTTATTCTCTTACAGTTTGGAGGCTTTAAGTCTGAATTTAAAGTGCCAGGTTCCAGGGGCTGGGTGAAAGCCTCTTTTCTTCATTCAGCTGCTGGCTGCTGAGGCTGACAAACCCAAAGCTGACAAGTAAAAAGGCACAGTCCTGATGTTACCAAATCACACAGCGGGTCATTAATTCAAGTCCACTGAAAGTCCCAAGGTCGGCAGAGCATGGCAGGCTGCTGAACAACAACAAGGCTACATGCAGGATTCAAGTGTGTCATAAGCTAGAGCCTGTTCCCCAAGCCTTCTCCTTATATACAGGAAGCAGACCACAGCCCTAAGGCAACTGATCACAGCAGATTCCACCATGGAGTTGATTACCAGTCTCATCATGGGGAATACTACATCCAGCTGCCCAGCCACTCAAACAGGCCCAGCCAAGTTGACACACAAACTTAACCACCACAATGGTGTTGGTGAAGAATATTGAATATACCATGGACTGCCTGAAGAATGAACAAATCTGTCTTGGAATAAGTACAGCCAGAATGTTCTTTAGGAGCAAGGATGGAGAGACTTCAGCTCATGGACTTTGGACACATTATCAGGCAGGGCTGGTTCTTGGAGAAGGACATCAAAGTAAAGTAGAGAGTCAGCAAAAAAGAGGAAGACCCTCAATGAGACACAGTGACTACAACAATGAGCTCAAGTATAACAATGATTTGAAGATGGTGCAGGACTGGACAGTTTTTCATTCCATTGTACGTTGGGTCACTGTGAGTTAGAATTGATTCGTTGGCACCTAACATCATGATTGTGTGTGTGTGGAGAGAGAGAGAGAGAGACAGCACTCTGGTGGCATAGTGGGTAAGATATTTGGTTGCTAGCCAGAAGGTCAGCAGTTCAAACCCATCAGCTGCTCTGAGGGAGGAGGATAACACAATCTACTTCCTTAAAGATTTACAGCCTTGGAAGCCCACTGGGGGTCATTATAAGTTGAAATCAACTCTATGACAGTAGGTTTTTAGTAGTTATATATAATATTTTATTACATATATTATACATAATATATATATATGTAATATATATATATATATATATATATATATATATACACACACACACACACACACACATAATTAAATGAAACATTAGGAAAGATTCTCAGTTGATAGGGATTTCAGGAGATATAAAATGATTTTTTTTTTAAGTGAAAATTAAAATAACTCGTAATTGTGGTTTTGATATTTTCTGTAAGCACAAAAGATAACTTTTATTCACTGAAAATTATTATTTGTATTTGATTGAGTTTCTTTTAGCAAAATATAAAGAAAGAAGTCTGAGAGTTAGAGGACCTGGATTCTAGTCTTGTTTCTACCAGAGCCTTTGATTAATTATCAGTTTTTCAGACTTATAAGAGTAATAGTATATGCCTTGCCTGTTTTTTCAGTGGGAGCTCTGGTAGTGTAGTGCCTAAGGCATTTGACTGCTAACCAGAAGGCTGGCAGTTCAAACCCACCATCCACTCCTTGGGAGAAAGGTTGGGCAATCTACTTCCATAGTGATACCGCTTCGGAAACCCAAGGAGGGGTCACTACGAGTCATATCCGACTTGATGGCAGTGAGTTTGGTTTGGTAGTGATAATGCCTCAAAAACCCAAGGAAGGGTCACTATGAGTCGGATCCGACTCAATGGCAATAGTGTATGTTGTAATTTTTTCAGTACTATGGTATTTTTATAAAGATAAATGAGATTATTAATTATAAAAAGAATCTTGAAAACCATGAACAGTGTTCCTCAGATACAGACATGTAAACACATAGATTTAAATTATTTTGGAAACATCATTGTTATGATTATTTTTCTATATTAATGAAGAGAATATGTTAGAAGTACAGTATTAATTTTTGTAGAAGATATATGTATGCTTTTCTTTTTGAAATGGTGCCCAATTCTAAGTATTTTATTTTACTTTGTTTGTCCTGATGGATTAACTTGTTAAAATATTTTTGGAAAAGCATGTTGATGAAATATTGGTCATTTAAATTAGATCATATCTGTATTCAGCATCTACTATACCTGAATAATTTATAGAGTTTGATTGTAAGACTAGCTGGTCTATCTAAAGCAGATGACATTTTTGCCCTTTTAAAGGCACTGTCTTTGTTACCTAGTGCTACTGTGACAAAAATGTTACCAACGTATGGCTTTAACAAACAGAAATTTATTCTCTCATAGTATGGGAGGCTAAAAGTCCACATTCAGAATGCCAGCTCTAGGGGAAAGCTTTCTTTCTCTGTTGGCTCTAGGGGAAGGCCCTATCCTCATTTCAACATCTGTGGGTTCACTGCCCCTTAAAAATCTTCGTGGTCTTGGTATCAGTCTTCCCCTGGATCTAGGTGGGCAGGGACCCCTGGGTCCAAACGATGAGCTTTGCTCTGGGCTCTTCTTTCTTGGTGGTACTGAGTTTCCTCCCTCTCTGCTTGTTTCTTTCTCCTTTTATCTC
Source organism: Orycteropus afer afer (assembly GCF_000298275.1). Lineage (NCBI taxonomy): Eukaryota > Metazoa > Chordata > Mammalia > Tubulidentata > Orycteropodidae > Orycteropus > Orycteropus afer. The sequence continues at coordinate 14,800,431 of NW_006921633.1, forward strand.
TTGTAGGATAAAAGTGATGCAGGCCATACCCCAGGGAAACTTCCTTCTTGTATTAGGCCTGTGACATAAGTAAGAGTGTTGCATCTCACCTTAATCTTTTTACAATTGATTGTCTGATCACATCAGATCACCTTATAGGGAATGATTCCTTTGTTACAAAACTGCTAAGTTACATCATTACATGATTGCCAGACTACTGAGAATCATTGCCCAGACACATATTTTAAAGGGACACAGTTCAATCTATGACAGACACTGAAACTAAACTTTATTAATTTGGTTTAAAGTAACTTAATTATATTTAATTTCTTTTTCCTGTTTGACAGGCAACCAGATAAACTGGTGGTAGTTTGGACAAGAAGAAGCCGAAGGAAGTCTTCCAAGGTTAGTCTGTTTTCTGAATTTTTTTACCCAAATGTTGAATTTAATTTTGAGTCACATTAATAAGCTTTTCTGGCCCCATGTAAATAATTTTAAAATATAACTTGCTATTTTCAATTATTTCTGAGCATTTAATTTACTAAAAGTGATTTAATGAAGTGTTGTAATCTATGACTACATTTCTTAAAATGGAAGTCAAATATCTGAGTTTTAATCTTGATTTGGTAGCCTTGAGCAATGTAATTATTTAAATTCTCTGTACTAGAGTGTAATGAGTTAATGATTAATTAGATACTGCTTTCAAAATTGTACCTTGGATTAATTATTCAGACTTTAAGTTAGAGACACTTAAACATGATGAGTTACATGTAAGCTCATTGCTAGGTTGCAAAAGAGAAGTTGGATTTTTCTTTTAATGGTTGTTGGTTTTTTTGATTTGATAGTTTTGTGTGTGGAGAGTACATTTAAAAATGTTAAGTGAAAATTCTAGATATTTAAAAAGTATGGTCTGCAGATATATAAGTAAAAGTATGTTTTTACAAGCACGCAATAACCACAGCATGTTTACTGGATATTGAATTTTCCACAAGTAAAGAAAAATTTACTCATTTCAATTGAGATTTTAAGCATTTCTGAATTTTTAATTTTGCTCAGGGTATCTTTCTTAATTTTTATATATAGCTAAAGTTTATATAGGAGCTCTGATAGCATAGTTTCTAAGGCACTTGACTGCTGACCAGAAGGCTGGTGGTTCAAACCCACCAGCCACTCCTTGCAAGGAAGATGGGGCAATCTACTTCCATAGTGATACTGCCTCAGAAACCCAAGGAGGGGTCGCTATGAGTTGGGTCTGACTCGACGGCATGTAACAACAACAACAACAAAGTTTATGTATAGAACAATGTACAGGTCTTAATGACAGTGTGGTGTGTTTTGATAAATATATGTTATTGGTGTTATTAGGTGCTGTTGAGTTGGCTCCCAACTCATGGCAATCCCATGTGTTACAGAGTAGAACTACTCCATAAGGTTTCCTTGCCTGTAATTTTTATGGAAGCAGGTAGCCAGGGCTTTTCTTCTGCTGGGCCACTGGATGGGTTTGAGCTGCCAACCTTTAGGTTAGCAGGCAATCACAAATTCTTGATAAATAACCAGGGCTTCTTGATAAATAACGTGTTATGACCCCCAAAAAAGATATAGATTATTTCCATCACTTTTGTCATTTGTATCCTTTTCCAGTTAATTCCTAACCCCCAAAAGCAGCCATGTGCTGATATTCTATCATTATAAACTAGATTTGCCTGTTCTTGAATTTCATTTAAGTGGAGTCATACAGAACGTACTATTTTATATCTGGCTTCTTTTGCTCAACATAACATTTTTGACCTTCATGCACACTATTTGTATGTACTGATAATTTGTGTATTTATTTATTTATTATTGCTGAGTAGTATTCCATCTTATGCCAGAATTGATGATCTCACCCCTTGCTGATGAACATTTGGCTTATTTCCAGTTTTACTATTGTGAACATTCACTCTTGTGAATAAAGCTTCTATGAACTTTACTGTCCAAGTATTTTGAGGGACAGATAGTTTCATTTCTCTTGGCGAATGCCTAGGAATGGGAATGCTTGTTGATAGGGTAAATAAATTTTTAAGAAATTGGCAAGTAGCTTTCCTAAGTGATTATACTATTTTACATAACCATTAGCAAAATAAGAGTCCTAGTTGCTTTGTGGGAGCTCTAGTGACGTAGTGCCTAAGGCATTTGACTGCTAACCAGAACGTTGGTGGTTCAAACCCACCAGCCACTCCTTGGAAGGAAGATTGGGCAATCTACTTCCGTAAAGATACTGCCTTGGAAACCCATGGAGGAGTTGCTATGAGTTGAATAGACTCTACAGCAGTGAGTTTGCTTTTTGTGGTTTAGTTGCTTCATATCGTGAAAGACATTTTCTTTAAAGAATGTATTTGTACTTCTTGGATTGATGGTGGACCAGGCAGAAAGACTGCACAGACCCTCTTCAACAAAGAAAAGGGAAACCAATTAACACAGATACAGAAGATAATCTTGGACCCCTGAACCTTGAAGGAGAGGATATAGAAGTGGACTAAAAACTACAACTAGCAGAAGAATTTGCATGAAAATACCAAAAAAGGAGACATACAGAACTGCAGTCTGGCAGCGATCCTGAGCGATCCTGACGGCATAGACAGCTTGGAGATTCCTGAGTGGTGATAGGACCTAAGAATTAACCTAAAAATCAGTGCTGGTAGCCAGGGACTGCACAGAGAACTGCTCTGGTGGCTGGGGAATAAACAGAGAAGGTGAAGAGAAAGGCGGGCTGAGCTGTGGACTTTTGCCGGTCCAGAGGATGCTGCCATTTTGAAGGTTTAAAAGCGGCTTGACTATTTTGAATATTTAAAGAGACAGTGCTCTCGCAGATTCCTGGGGCTTAAGAACATGTTCTGCTTTCCAGCAAATCCAAGGTCACTCCAGACCTGCAAGACTGAAAATGTACCACATTCTTCTTGTTACTCTTATACCCCACACCCACTTGGTGAACAGAGGTGCAGCCATCCCCCACTCCCACCTACCTTCTGGGCCACAGGAACTCCATCACAGTCTGTGTGCTCATATGGAGTCTGGGTGCCCTGCCCTGTCCTCCACCGATTTCTTTTTTTTTTTTTTTTTTTTTTTTTTTTTTTTTTTTTTTCTCTCTTTTTATTTTTTTCTTTTTTGCTTTCTTTTTTCTGGTGATTAGTTTGCTTGTATATGTCTGTTTTAAAACAACTATTATTCTTAATACATTTGTCCTTTTTACTATTATTCTTAATCTTCCCCTCCCAGGTCCTAGTTGTCAGCATTTTTTCTTTTCCCTGTGCCTGGTTGAAATTTTTTTTTCCACTTTTTTCTCGTGGTTAACCCCGTTCCTTGTTTTTCTTTTTGCATTTTTCCCATGTTTTTTTTTTTTTCCTTTGTTATTCTCTTCTCTACTTTTTTCTCTTAGTGCCCTATCCCCCAATATTGCAGGTTTTCTTGTTTTTGCTTCTTCTTTTGCCCTTTTTTCTTTTTTTGGTTACTATTCCTGTGTGATTACATGGGGTGATTTTCATCCATGGGCTTTTAGTTTTTTGATGGTTATTCAGTTGTAATTTGTGTCTAACTAAGTGGGAGACAACAACAGTCCCCATAAAACACAACCACACCCACACCTCCTGCAAATTCACTTACTGAGTGAGAGCCACTACCTCTTTCTCCACCAATGGGCCAATAATAAAAAACCACCAAGAAGAGCCTGAATCGCCCTTGGCTGCTCTTCACAAGCAGTTAACAGAGATATAAATACAACAACGCCATGATGCCTCGGAGACAACAGACCATCACAGTCCACAAAGAAGCAGGATAAAGTGGTAGAAAGAAGAGAGCAGGATACAGACCCAGAACACATCCCTGAGGAAGAAGCAGCATTGGAACTCTCTGATAAGGAATGCAAAAGAATTATATTTAAGTATCTTTAAAGGATTGAGAGACAGACCAAAGAAAACACAGAAAAAACCCTAGAAGAATTTTGGAAGAAAATACAAGAA
>NW_006921633.1:14819489-14825679 GCF_000298275.1 Orycteropus afer afer
GGAGGACTGGGTAGGGCACCCAGGCTCTGTCTGAGCACACAGACTGTGATGGAGTTCCTGTGGGCCCAGAAGGTAGGTGGGAGTGGGGATGGCCACACTTCCGTTCACCAAGTGGGTGTAGGGTGTAGTAACAAGAAGAATGTCATACCTTTTCAGTCTTGCAGGCCCCAAGTGTCCTTGGGGGTTGCTGGAAAGTAGAACGTGTTCTTTAGCCCCAGAAATCTGCGAGAGCACTGTCTCTTTGAATATCCAAAATAATCAAGCCGCTTTTTATACCTACATAATGGCAGCATCATCCAGATCGGCAAAAGTCCACAGCTCAGCCCACCTTTCTCTTCACCTTCTCCGTTATCCTCAGCCACCGGGCACAGTCTTCTGTGCAGTCCCTGCCTAGCTGGGTGATTTTTGGGTTAATTCTTAGGTCCTGCCACCACTCAGGAATCTCCAAGCCCTGTTGTCTGTGCCATCAGGGTCGCTCAGCTCGCTGCCAGACTACAGCTCTGTGTGTCTCCTTTTTTGGTATTTTCACGCAAATTCTTCTTCTGGTTGAGGTTTAGTCCACTTTTGTATCCTTCCCTTCAAGGCTCAGGGGTCCAAGATTATCTTCTGTGTCTGTGTTAATTGGTTTCCCTTTTCTTTGTTGAAGAGCATCTGTGCAGGCCTTCTGCCTAGTCCACCATCTTTCTGGCTCCAGGTTATGTTTTCTTATCCAGTCTGCAGCTCTCTGTCTCTTGAGTGATGCATTTAATCTATTGTAATTATCGACAAGTATGAATTGGTTGCTGTCATTTTATTATGTGATTTTTCATTTTGCTCCTGTTCCTTTGTTTCCTATAATGTTTTGTGCTGAGCTCATTATGTTTATGAATTGTGTTATCATTTCCTTTGTTGCTGTTGTTTTAGTATATGCTGAATATTTGTGCTTGTCCTCTTTTTTATTGTGTTGTGAAAGTTTGTCATTTTTCTTTGAGGTTACCCTGTGATTTATTATTTTTTCCCCAAGTTTGGAATAGTCCATTCCATCTTGCTTCTCTCTTGGAGATGGAATAGTCCATCTTCCTCACCATTTAGAAATTCTGTAACTACACTATTTTCCCCTCTTTTGGGTTTGTAGGCATCCTGTTTGCCAATTGATGCCTCTGGTTCCGTGTTTACAATCTTGCAAGCTTAGTTTACTTTGGCTACCTCCATAGCTGTGTTGATTTCCGGGTTATGTCATCTTATGTATTAATGGTTGTTTGTTGTTTGTTATTATTGGTTCTCTGTTCAAAGGACTCCCTTTAGCATCTCTTGTAAGATTGGTCTGGTTTTTAACAAATTCCATTAATTTTTGCTTATCTGGAAATCTCCTAATTTCACCATCATATTTAATGGACAGTTTGGGCAGATATCTAATTCTTGGTTGGAGATTTTTCTCTTTCAGTGTTTTATATATACCATCCCATTGCCTTCCTGCTTATATGGTTTCTGCTGAGAAATGAAAGTTTGTTCTTATTGGTTGTCCTTTATAAGTAACTTTTCATTTTTCTTGTGCCGTTTCAGGATTCTTTCCGTGTGTTTGGTTTTGATGGGTTTGATGATGATACACATCTTGGTGATTTTTTTTTTTTTTTTTTTGCAGCCTATCTTGTTCTGAGTTCATTTGACTTCCTGAAAGGATATGTTCTCATCTTTCATCATATCAGAGAAGTTCTCTTCCAACAACTCTTGAGCAATTTTCTTAGTGGTTTTCTTTTTTCTACCTGTTCTGGAATTCCAGTTACACTTAGGTTATTCCTTTTGATGTAACACATGAAGCTTAGGCTTTCTTCATTTTGTTTTGATCTTTTTTCTCATTGTTCCCTTTCCCAAGAAATATTTAGGTATTTGTATTCAATCTCATTAATTCTGTCTTCCATTGATTCAATTCTACTCATTTGCCTTTTCAGTGTGTTATCTATTTCTGACAATTTAGTAGTAATCTTCTGGATTTCTATCTGCAGATTTTAAATCATTTTTAATTTTTTATTTATTTTGTCATTTTGTTCTTGTATTTTCTTCCAAAATTGGTCTAGGGTTTTGTCTGTGTTTTCCTTAATTTTGTCAGCATTTTCCTTGATCTGTTTCTCAATCTTTTTAAGATACCTAAATATAATTATTTTGAATTATTTATCGTGGCATTCCAATGCTGCTTCTTTCTCAGGGGTTTGTTCTGGATTTATATCCTGCTCCCTTGTTTCTACCCTTTATCTTGCTTCTTTGCGTGGACTATGATTGTCTGTTGTCTCTGAGATATTTTGATGTTGTTATATTTAGATCTCTGTTAACTGCTTGTGAAGAGCAGTTAAGGGTGGGACATGTTCTACTTAGTGGTCTTTTGTCATTGCTCATTTGGTGGAGAAGGATGTGGTAACTTTTACTCAGTAAGTGAAGCTGCAGGAGGTGTGGGTTTAGTTGTGTCATATGGGCACTGTTTTTGTCTTCCACTCAGACAAAAACAACAATCGAATAACCATCAAAAAAGTAAAAGCTAGTAACAAAAAACACACTGTGTAAACACACATGAAGAATAACCAAGAAAAGAAAAAGAAAAAAAAAAATCCCACAATATCTGGGGAGAGGGCATTACTAGAAAAAAAGTAGAGTAGGAGAATAATTAAGAAAATAATGTGAAAAATGCAATCAGGAAAACAAGGAATGGGGTTAACCATTTGAAAGAAAAAAATGGGAACCAGAACAGGGAGGGGAGAAAAAGTTGAAAACTAGAATCTGGGCAGAGAAGAATAAAGAATAATAACACAAAACACTATAATAATAGTAATAATAATAATTTTTAAACAGACAAAAACAAACTTAAAAAATGTGGGGGGGACTGGTGCAGATTGGGGCAGGGCACTCAGGCTCCATCCAAGCACACAGACTGGGATGAAATTTCTGCCGTCCCGGAAGATGTGTAGAAGTGAGGGATGGGTGCACCTCCATTCACCAAGAGGATGTGTGGTATAAGAGTAACAAGTGGAATATCATACCTTTTCAGTCATTGGCATCCCTGTAAGTGGAGCCTATTCTTAAGTCCCTGGAATCTAGGAGAATGCTGTTGCTTTAAATATCCAAAATGATGGAATCACTTGTAAACATTCAAAATGCTGGAATCACTTGTAAAATTTCAAAATGGCTGTGACCTCCGGACAGGCAAAAGTCCACAGCTCAGCCTTCCTTTCTCTGCTGCTTCTCCCTTTTATTCACCAGTGCAATCCTCTGTGCAGCCCCTGGCTAGCAGGGTTGATTTTGGGATTAATTCTTAGGTCCTAACACCACTCGGCAATGTCCAAGCTGTCTATGCCGTCAGGATTGCTGACAGACCTCAGCCCCGTATATCTCCTTTTTTGGTGTTTTCGTGCACGTCCTTCTACTAGTTGGAATTTAGTTCACTTCTATATGCTTCCCTTTAAAGCTCATGGCTCCAGGATTATGTTCTGTATCTGTGTTATTTGATTCCCCTTTTCTTTCAAGAAAAGGGTCTGTTCAGTCTGTCTCCCTATTCTACCATCTTATTGGAACTCCCTGTAATTGATTTTTATCTTCTCAAGTTTAAAATAGTCTGTACTGTCTTGATATTGTCTTAACTTCCATTTCATTTGGTAGGTCTTATAGGTTTATTTTGTTTCTGATACTTCTGTATCTCGGTGATTTCTGGGTGGTGTTGTCATGTGTCTTAATCTCAGATTGTTGTCTGATTTGGGTTCTCTGTCTGAAGGCCTTCCTTTATCGTTTTCTTGTAAAGTTGCTCTAGTTTTTACAAATTCCCTTTATTTCACTTTCTGGGAATGTCCTAATTTCACCATTTGCATTTGAAGGACAACTTTGCTGTATGTATAATTCATGGTTGGTGGTATTTTAATTTTTTCAGTTTTATATGTCTGATCCCATTGCCTTCTTCCCTGCAGTTTCTGCTGAGAAATCACAGCTTAGTCTTATTGCTTCTACTTTATAGGTAACTCTTCTTGTTTCCCTAGCTGCTTAAAGGATTCTGTCTGTCGTTTTGGGAAGTTTGATTATGATGTATCTTGGAGATTTTCTTTTATGGGTCTGTTTTATTTGGGGTTCATTGAGCTCCTTGGATGGATATCTTCTTATCTTTCATGAATTAGGGGTATTTTCTTTCAACAAATCTTTGACAATTTTCTCAGATTATTTATTTATTCATGACACTTCCTGTTCTGGAATTCCATCTCATGTAAGATATTCCTTTTAATCATGTCACACATAACGCTTAGGCTTTCTTCCTATATTTTTTGTTCTTTTTTCTAATTTTCCTTTAACAGATTAGTAGCAAGAGATTTGTCTTCAATTTTGCTATTTCTGTCTTCCATTGATTCAATGCTACGCTTTTGCCCTTCTAGTGCATTATCTATTTCTGAAATTTTAGTATTAATCTTTTAGTTTTCTATTTGCAGTTTTTGTGTGGTTTCTCACTTTCCATTTGTATTGTCAATTTATTCTTGTCTTTTGTTCCTGAATTTGCCAACAGTTTTGTCTGTGTTTTCCTTGATATCTTTCTTAATTTGTTTGAGGGACTAAAGTATAATTCTTTTGAATTTCCTTATCAGGTAGTTCTAGTATACTTTCTTCTTTAGATTATCTAGTTCTGTGGTTTTGTAATTTGCTTGAGCCATCTTGTACTGTTGTGTGTGTGTGTGTGTGTTTTGATGTTGCATGTAATCTATAAGACATTGTAGTGTTTTTTTTATTTGTTGAATGTATGTTGGCTTGATTCACCTTGATTTTTTGTTTTGTTTTAATATATCTGGGCAATATTGTGGGTGTACTACTCTGGCAACTAGTTTGGCAGCACTTGGGCACTCACTACTCACTACCTGTCTCCAGGTCAGTTTGGTAGTGGGTGGGAGTGTGGGTGTGAGTCTCTGATTGCTGGTTTTGTAGAGCAGCTGAGAGCAGCCTGAAGGGTTGTTGTCTGCCGTCTGTTGTCAGTCCAGTGGTATTGGAGCAGTTAGTGGCATTCACCTAGTGGGGGGGTTGGCAGATGTGACAGGTAGGTTTACTGGCTCCTGCGTGCTAGAGAAAAAAAGGAAAACAATGGAAAAAACAGGGCATGAAGGGGAAGAGGGACAACCTAGAAGAAATAAAAAATTAAATAGACAAAAAACAAGAGTTATAATACTGGTGCAAGCTCTAGCCACCAAACACAGTTGTAGCAGGAATATAATGTTCACTCAGCAGGGATGCACTGGTGAATGTGGAAGGGCAGGTGTGCACACTGCTAAATGTGGCAGTGGCAAAGGATGAGGCATCACCAACAACAAAAAAGTGGGAGAAAAGTAGAAGGAATAAAAGAATAAAACAAAATGGGTAGAGGGAAGAACTAAGAAGACAGAAAAAACAGAAAAGGGCAAAAAGTTAAACAAGCAGCATGGTACTGGTGTAAGTGCTAGCCACCAAACATGACTGCAATGGGAACACAATGTTTGCTCTGTGGAATCGCATACTGCTGTCTGTAGAGTGGCAGAGGTGGGCATTGCTGACTATGGAGGCAGCAGAGGGTAGAGTGCTTGCTCTGAGGTATCCAAAAAAAAAAAAAAGTGATGGAAGAAGAAGGAAAAAAAAGGTAGCATAGCATTGGCAGTGGGGGGCATTATACCATATGCTGGTTGGGCGGGGGTGTCTGTGTCTCTGGTCACAGGGAGGTTGTGTGGAGTAAAGGGGGAGATCATGCTTTTTTGGTTACTGATCACTGATATGGTTGACATTGCTATCCGGGGCAGGCAGAGCTGGTTATCTGCTTCCTGCCCCAGTTGAGATGCTACTTGTAGTAATTCAAAATGGCAGTGTGTTGCTGGCCTGTTTGCAATTCACTGCTCTTTATGCTTCCTGGTTCACTGTTTTCATTTACTTTCTTCTTCTTTTTGGTATTTAATATGCTTCTTTATCCTTTCCTTTGAAGCTCTGGGTTCCAGGATTGTCAATCAGCATCCATTTTACTTGGTTTCTTATGTCTTTGTTGTAGAGGGACTGGATAGTATATCTACCTAGTCTGCTATATTGGATCTTCCTTTTTAACATCAGATTCTGGAATTACTGTAGAAGTTGTAGTAAATTCTTTGAAAATAGGAACATCTTTTTTTTCCCCTTTATGCTTGCTACCTTGTACATCCTTGGTTTGGTTTCCTTTTTTTTTGTTTTGTTTTGTTTT